>NC_081378.1:22701070-23044820 GCF_030684315.1 Stegostoma tigrinum
GTGTGTGTGTGTGTGTGAGAAAGAGAAGGATTGTGTGTGTGTGTGGGAAAGAGAAGGATTGTGTGTGTGTGTGTGTGAGAAAGAGAAGGAGTGTGTGTGTGTGTGTGTGTGTGAGAAAGAGAAGGATTGTGTGTGTGTGTGGGAAAGAGAAGGATTGTGTGTGTGTGTGTGTGTGTGTGTGTGAGAAAGAGAAGGATTGTGTGTGTGTGAGAAGAGAAGGATTGTGTGTGTGTGAGAAAGAGAAGGATTGTGTGTGTGTGTGTGTGAGAAAGAGAAGGATTGTGTGTGTGTGTGTGAGAAAGAGAAGGATTGTGTGTGTGTGTGAGAGAAAGAAGGATTGTGTGTGTGTGTGAGAGAAAGAGAAGGATTGTGTGTGTGTGTGTGTGAGAAAGAGAAGGATTGTGTGTGTGTGTGTGAGAAAGAGAAGGATTATGTGTGTGTGTGTGAGAAAGAGAAGGATTGTGTGTGTGTGTGTGTGAGAAAGAGAAGGATTGTGTGTGTGTGTGTGAGAAAGAGAAGGATTGTGTGTGTGTGTGTGTGTGAGAAAGAGAAGGATTGTGTGTGTGTGTGTGTGTGAGAAAGAGAAGGATTGTGTGTGTGTGTGTGAGAAAGAGAAGGATTGTGTGTGTGTGTGTGAGAAAGAGAAGGATTGTGTGTGTGTGTGTGTGTGAGAAAGAGAAGGATTGTGTGTGTGTGTGTGAGAAAGAGAAGGATTGTGTGTGTGTGTGTGAGAAAGAGAAGGATTGTGTGTGTGTGTGTGAGAAAGAGAAGGATTGTGTGTGTGTGTGAGAAAGAGAAGAATTGTGTGTGTGTGTGAGAAAGAGAAGGATTGTGTGTGTGTGTGTGAGAAAGAGAAGGATTGTGTGTGTGTGTGTGAGAAAGAGAAGGATTGTGTGTGTGTGTGTGAGAAAGAGAAGGATTGTGTGTGTGTGTGTGAGAAAGAGAAGGATTGTGTGTGTGTGTGAGAAAGAGAAGGATTGTGTGTGTGTGTGAGAAAGAGAAGGATTGTGTGTGTGTGTGTGAGAAAGAGAAGGATTGTGTGTGTGTGTGTGAGAAAGAGAAGGATTGTGTGTGTGTGTGTGAGAAAGAGAAGGATTGTGTGTGTGTGTGTGTGTGTGTGAGAAGAGAAGGATTGTGTGTGTGTGTGTGTGAGAAAGAGAAGGATTGTGTGTGTGTGTGTGAGAAAGAGAAGGATTGTGTGTGTGTGTGTGAGAAAGAGAAGGATTGTGTGTGTGTGTGTGAGAAAGAGAAGGATTGTGTGTGTGTGTGTGTGAGAAAGAGAAGGATTGTGTGTGTGTGTGTGAGAAAGAGAAGGATTGTGTGTGTGTGTGAGAAAGAGAAGGATTGTGTGTGTGTGTGAGAAAGAGAAGGATTGTGTGTGTGTGTGAGAAAGAGAAGGATTGTGTGTGTGTGTGAGAAAGAGAAGGATTGTGTGTGTGTGAGAGAAAGAGAAGGATTGTGTGTGTGTGTGTGTGTGTGTGAGAAAGAGAAGGATTGTGTGTGTGTGTGTGTGTGTGAGAAAGAGAAGGATTGTGTGTGTGTGTGTGAGAAAGAGAAGGATTGTGTGTGTGTGTGTGAGAAAGAGAAGGATTGTGTCTGTTTGTGTGAGAGAGAGAAGGAGTGTGTGTGTGTGAGAAAGAGAAGGAGTGTGTGTGTGTGTGTGAGAAAGAGAAGGAGTGTGTGTGTGTGTGAGAAAGAGAAGGAGTGTGTGTGTGTGTGAGAAAGAGAAGGATTGTGTGTGTGTGTGTGAGAGAAAGAGAAGGATTGTGTGTGTGTGTGAGAAAGAGAAGGATTGTGTGTGTGTGTGAGAAAGAGAAGGATTGTGTGTGTGTGTGAGAAAGAGAAGGATTGTGTGTGTGTGTGTGAGAAAGAGAAGGATTGTGTGTGTGAGAAAGAGAAGGATTGTGTGTGTGTGTGTGTGAGAAAGAGAAGGATTGTGTGTGTGTGTGTGAGAAAGAGAAGGATTGTGTGTGTGTGTGTGTGTGAGAAAGAGAAGGATTGTGTGTGTGTGTGTGAGAAAGAGAAGGATTGTGTGTGTGTCTGTGTGTGTGAGAGAGAGAAGGAGTGTGTGTGTGAGAAAGAGAAGGAGTGTGTGTGTGTGTGAGAAAGAGAAGGATTGTGTGTGTGTGTGAGAAAGAGAAGGATTGTGTGTGTGTGTGAGATTGAGAAGGATTGTGTGTGTGTGTGAGTAAGAGAAGGATTGTGTGTGTGTGTGAGTAAGAGAAGGATTGTGTGTGTTTGTGAGAAAGAGAAGGATTGTGTGTGTGTGTGAGAAAGAGAAGGATTGTGTGTGTGTGTGAGAAAGAGAAGGATTGTGTGTGTGTGTGTGAGAAAGAGAAGGATTGTGTGTGTGTGTGAGAAAGAGAAGGATTGTGTGTGTGTGTGAGATTGAGAAGGATTGTGTGTGTGTGTGAGTAAGAGAAGGATTGTGTGTGTGTGTGAGTAAGAGAAGGATTGTGTGTGTTTGTGAGAAAGAGAAGGATTGTGTGTGTGTGTGAGAAAGAGAAGGATTGTGTGTGTGTGTGAGAAAGAGAAGGATTGTGTGTGTGTGTGTGAGAAAGAGAAGGATTGTGTGTGTGTGTGAGAAAGAGAAGGATTGTGTGTGTGTGTGAGAAAGAGAAGGATTGTGTGTGTGTGTGAGAAAGAGAAGGATTGTGTGTGTGTGAGAGAAAGAGAAGGATTGTGTGTGTGTGTGTGTGTGTGAGAAAGAGAAGGATTGTGTGTGTGTGTGTGTGTGTGTGAGAAAGAGAAGGATTGTGTGTGTGTGTGAGAGAAAGAGAAGGATTGTGTGTGTGTGTGTGTGAGAAAGAGAAGGATTGTGTGTGTGTGTGTGAGAAAGAGAAGGATTATATGTGTGTGTGTGAGAAAGAGAAGGATTGTGTGTGTGTGTGTGTGAGAAAGAGAAGGATTGTGTGTGTGTGTGTGAGAAAGAGAAGGATTGTGTGTGTGTGTGTGAGAAAGAGAAGGATTGTATGTGTGTGTGAGAAAGAGAAGGATTGTGTGTGTGTGTGTGAGAAAGAGAAGGATTGTGTGTGTGAGAAAGAGAAGGATTGTGTGTGTGTGTGAGAAAGAGAAGGATTGTGTGTGTGTGTGTGAGAAAGAGAAGGATTGTGTGTGTGTGTGTGAGAAAGAGAAGGATTGTGTGTGTGTGTGTGTGAGAAAGAGAAGGATTGTGTGTGTGTGTGTGTGAGAAAGAGAAGGATTGTGTGTGTGTGTGAGAAAGAGAAGGATTGTGTCTGTTTGTGTGAGAGAGAGAAGGAGTGTGTGTGTGTGAGAAAGAGAAGGAGTGTGTGTGTGTGTGAGAGAAAGAGAAGGATTGTGTGTGTGTGTGTGTGAGAAAGAGAAGGATTGTGTGTGTGTGTGTGAGAAAGAGAAGGATTGTGTGTGTGTGTGTGAGAAAGAGAAGGATTGTGTGTGTGTGTGAGAAAGAGAAGGATTGTGTGTGTGTGTGTGAGAAAGAGAAGGATTGTGTGTGTGTGTGTGAGAAAGAGAAGGATTGTGTGTGTGTGTGTGAGAAAGAGAAGGATTGTGTGTGTGTGTGTGAGAAAGAGAAGGATTGTGTGTGTGTGTGTGAGAAAGAGAAGGATTGTGTGTGTGTGTGAGAAAGAGAAGGATTGTGTGTGTGTGTGAGAAAGAGAAGGATTGTGTGTGTGTGTGTGAGAAAGAGAAGGATTGTGTGTGTGTGTGTGAGAAAGAGAAGGATTGTGTGTGTGTGTGTGTGAGAAAGACAAGGATTGTGTGTGTGTGTGTGAGAAAGAGAAGGATTGTGTGTGTGTGTGTGAGAAAGAGAAGGATTGTGTGTGTGTGTGAGAAAGAGAAGGATTGTGTCTGTTTGTGTGAGAAAGAGAAGGATTGTGTGTGTGTGTGAGAAAGAGAAGGATTGTGTGTGTGTGTGAGAAAGAGAAGGATTGTGTGTGTGTGTGAGAAAGAGAAGGATTGTGTGTGTGTGTGAGAAAGAGAAGGATTGTGTGTGTGTGTGAGAAAGAGAAGGATTGTGTGTGTGTGTGAGAAAGAGAAGGATTGTGTGTGTGTGTGAGAAAGAGAAGGATTGTGTGTGTGAGAAAGAGAAGGATTGTGTGTGTGTGTGTGTGTGTGTGCGTGTGCGTGCGAGAAAGAGACGGATTGCGTGTGCGTGCGAGAAAGAGAAGGATTGCATGTGCGTGCGAGAAAGAGAAGGATTGCGTGTGCGTGCGAGAACGAGAAGGATTGCGTGTGCGTGCGAGAAAGAGAAGGATTGTATCTGCGTGCGAGAAAGAGAAGGATTGTGTGTGCGTGCGAGAAAGAGAAGGATTGTGTGTGCGTGCGTGTGTGAGAAAGGGAAGGATTGTGTGTTTGTGTCTGTGTGTGTGTGAGAAAGAGAAGGATTGTGTGTGTGTGTGTGTGAGAAAGAGAAGGATTGTGTGTGTGTGTGTGAGAAAGAGAAGGATTGTGTGTGTGTGTGTGAGAAAGAGAAGGATTGTGTGTGTGTGTGAGAAAGAGAAGGATTGTGTGTGTGTGTGAGAAAGAGAAGGATTGTGTGTGTGTGAGAAAGAGAAGGATTGTGTGTGTGTGAGAAAGAGAAGGATTGTGTGTGTGTGAGAAAGAGAAGGATTGTGTGTGTGTGTGTGAGAAAGAGAAGGATTGTGTGTGTGTGTGTGAGAAAGAGAAGGATTGTGTGTGTGTGTGTGAGAAAGAGAAGGATTGTGTGTGTGTGTGAGAAAGAGAAGGATTGTGTGTGTGTGTGTGAGAAAGAGAAGGATTGTGTGTGTGTGTGTGTGAGAAAGAGAAGGATTGTGTGTGTGTGTGTGTGAGAAAGAGAAGGATTGTGTGTGTGTGTGTGAGAAAGAGAAGGATTGTGTGTGTGTGTGTGAGAAAGAGAAGGATTGTGTGTGTGTGTGAGAAAGAGAAGGATTGTGTGTGTGTGTGAGAAAGAGAAGGATTGTGTGTGTGTGTGTGAGAAAGAGAAGGATTGTGTGTGTGTGTGTGAGAAAGAGAAGGATTGTGTGTGTGTGTGTGTGAGAAAGAGAAGGATTGTGTGTGTGTGTGTGTGAGAAAGAGAAGGATTGTGTGTGTGTGTGTGTGAGAAAGAGAAGGATTGTGTGTGTGTGTGTGTGTGAGAAAGAGAAGGATTGTGTGTGTGTGTGTGTGAGAAAGAGAAGGATTGTGTGTGTGTGTGTGTGTGTGTGTGAGAAAGAGAAGGATTGTGTGTGTGTGAGAAAGAGAAGGATTGTGTGTGTGTGAGAAAGAGAAGGATTGTGTGTGTGTGAGAAAGAGAAGGATTGTGTGTGTGTGTGTGTGAGAAAGAGAAGGATTGTGTGTGTGTGTGAGCAAGAGAAGGATTGTGTGTATGTGTGTGTGTGTGTGTGTGTGTGTGAGAAAGAGAAGGATTGTGTGTGTGTGTGAGCAAGAGAAGGATTGTGTGTATGTGTGTGTGTGTGTGTGTGTGTGTGAGAAAGAGAAGGATTGTGTGTGTGAGAAAGAGAAGGATTGTGTGTGTGTGTGTGTGTGTGAGAAAGAGAAGGATTGTGTGTGTGTGTGTGAGAAAGAGAAGGATTGTGTGTGTGTGTGAGAAAGAGAAGGATTGTGTGTGTGTGTGTGAGAAAGAGAAGGATTGTGTGTGTGTGTGTGAGAAAGAGAAGGATTGTGTGTGTGTGAGAAAGAGAAGGATTGTGTGTGTGTGTGTGAGAAAGAGAAGGATTGTGTGTGTGTGTGTGTGAGAAAGAGAACGATTGTGTGTGTGTGTGTGAGAAAGAGAAGGATTGTGTGTGTGTGTGTGAGAAAGAGAAGGATTGTGTGTGTGTGTGTGTGTGTGTGAGAAAGAGAAGGATTGTGTGTGTGTGTGTGTGAGAAAGAGAAGGATTGTGTGTGTGTGTGTGAGAAAGAGAAGGATTGTGTGTGTGTGTGAGAAAGAGAAGGATTGTGTGTGTGTGTGAGAAAGAGAAGGATTGTGTGTGTGTGTGTGAGAAGAGAAGGAGTGTGTGTGTGTGAGAAAGAGAAGGATTGTGTGTGTGTGTGTGAGAAAGAGAAGGAGTGTGTGTGTGTGTGTGAGAAAGAGAAGGAGTGTGTGTGTGTGTGTGTGTGAGAAAGAGAAGGATTGTGTGTGTGTGTGAGAATGAGAAGGATTGTGTGTGTGTGTGTGAGATAGAGAAGGATTGTGTGTGTGTGTGAGAAAGAGAAGGATTGTGTGTGTGTGTGAGAAAGAGCAGGATTGTGTGTGTGTGTGAGAAAGAGAAGGATTGTGTGTGTGTGTGTGTGTGAGAAAGAGAAGGATTGTGTGTGTGTGTGAGAAAGAGAAGGATTGTGTGTGTGTGTGAGAAAGAGAAGGATTGTGTGTGTGTGTGAGAAAGAGAAGGATTGTGTGTGTGTGTGAGAAAGAGAAGGATTGTGTGTGTGTGTGAGAAAGAGAAGGATTGTGTGTGTGTGTGTGTGAGAAAGAGAAGGATTGTGTGTGTGTGTGAGAAAGAGAAGGATTGTGTGTGTGTGTGAGAAAGAGAAGGATTGTGTGTGTGTGTGTGAGAAAGAGAAGGATTGTGTGTGTGTGTGTGAGAAAGAGAAGGATTGTGTGTGTGTGTGTGAGAAAGAGAAGGATTGTGTGTGTGTGTGAGAAAGAGAAGGATTGTGTGTGTGTGTGAGAAAGAGAAGGATTGTGTGTGTGTGAGAAAGAGAAGGATTGTGTGTGTGTGAGAAAGAGAAGGATTGTGTGTGTGAGAAAGAGAAGGATTGTGTGTGTGAGAAAGAGAAGGATTGTGTGTGTGTGTGAGAAAGAGGATTGTGTGTGTGTGTGTGAGAAAGAGAAGGATTGTGTGTGTGTGTGTGAGAAAGAGAAGGATTGTGTGTGTGTGTGTGAGAAAGAGAAGGATTGTGTGTGTGTGAGAAAGAGAAGGATTGTGTGTGTGTGAGAAAGAGAAGGATTGTGTGTGTGTGTGTGAGAAAGAGAAGGATTGTGTGTGTGTGTGTGAGAAAGAGAAGGATTGTGTGTGTGTGTGAGAAAGAGAAGGATTGTGTGTGTGTGTGAGAAAGAGAAGGATTGTGTGTGTGTGTGAGAAAGAGAAGGATTGTGTGTGTGTGTGAGAAAGAGAAGGATTGTGTGTGTGAGAAAGAGAAGGATTGTGTGTGTGTGTGAGAAAGAGGATTGTGTGTGTGTGTGTGAGAAAGAGAAGGAGTGTGTGTGTGTGTGTGAGAAAGAGAAGGAGTGTGTGTGTGTGTGTGAGAAAGAGAAGGAGTGTGTGTGTGTGTGTGAGAAAGAGAAGGATTGTGTGTGTGTGTGAGAAAGAGAAGGATTGTGTGTGTGTGTGAGAAAGAGAAGGATTGTGTGTGTGTGTGAGAAAGAGGATTGTGTGTGTGTGTGTGAGAAAGAGAAGGATTGTGTGTGTGTGTGTGAGAAAGAGAAGGATTGTGTGTGTGTGAGAAAGAGAAGGATTGTGTGTGTGTGTGTGAGAAAGAGAAGGATTGTGTGTGTGTGTGTGTGTGAGAAAGAGAAGGATTGTGTGTGTGTGTGAGAAAGAGAAGGATTGTGTGTGTGTGTGAGAAAGAGAAGGATTGTGTGTGTGTGTGAGAAAGAGAAGGATTGTGTGTGTGAGAAAGAGAAGGATTGTGTGTGTGTGTGAGAAAGAGGATTGTGTGTGTGTGTGTGAGAAAGAGAAGGATTGTGTGTGTGTGTGTGAGAAAGAGAAGGATTGTGTGTGCGTGTGAGAAAGAGAAGGATTGTGTGTGCGTGTGAGAAAGAGAAGGATTGTGTGTGCGTGTGAGAAAGAGAAGGATTGTGTGTGCGTGTGAGAAAGAGAAGGATTGTGTGTGCGTGTGAGAAAGAGAAGGATTGTGTGTGCGTGTGAGAAAGAGAAGGATTGTGTGTGCGTGTGAGAAAGGGAAGGATTTTGTGTGTGTGTGTGTGTGTGTGAGAAAGAGAAGGATTGTGTGTGTGTGTGTGTGTGTGAGAAAGAGAAGGATTGTGTGTGTGTGTGTGTGTGTGTGTGTGAGCAAGAGAAGGATTGTGTGTGTGTGTGTGTGTGTGTGTGAGCAAGAGAAGGATTGTGTGTGTGTGTGAGCAAGAGAAGGATTGTGTGTGTGTGTGTGTGTGTGTGAGCAAGAGAAGGATTGTGTGTGTGTGTGTGTGAGAAAGAGAAGGATTGTGTGTGTGTGTGTGTGTGTGTGTGTGAGAAAGAGAAGGATTTACACTTACGTGAGGAATAAGAGAATGGTCAAAGAAAGAGTAGGGCCGATCAGGGATAGCATAGGGAACTTGTGTGTGGAGCCTGAGGAGGTAGGGGAAGCCCTAAATGAGTTTTTTGCTTCTGTCTTTACGAAAGAAACGACCTGTGTAGTGAATGAAACCTTTGAAGAGCAGGTGTGCATGCTGGAATGGATAGAGATAGAGGAAGCTGATGTACTGAAAATTTTGTCAAACATTAAGATTGACAAGTCGCCAGGCCCGGATCAGATTTGTCCTCGGCTGCTTTGGGAAGCGAGAAATGCAATTGCTTCGCCACTTGCGAAGATCTTTGCATCCTCGCTCTCCACTGGAGTCGTACCTGAGGACTGGAGAGAGGCAAATGTAATTCCTCTCTTCAAGAAAGGAAATAGGGAAATCCCCGGCAATTATAGACCGGTAAGTCTCACGTCTGTCGTCTGCAAGGTGTTAGAAAGGATTCTGAGGGATAAGATTTATGACCATCTGGAAGAGCATGGCTTGATCAAATACAGTCAACACGGCTTTGTGAGGGGTAGGTCATGCCTTACAAACCTTATCGAGTTTTTTGAGGATGTGACTAGTAAGGTTGATGAGGGTCAAGCTGTGGATGTGGTGTATATGGACTTCAGTAAGGCATTTGATAAGGTTCCCCATGGAAGGCTCATTCAGAAGGTCAGGAGGAATGGGATACAGGGGAACTTAGCTGCTTGGATACAGAATTGGCTGGCCAACAGAAGACAGCGAGTGGTAGTAGAAGGAAAATATTCTGCCTGGAAGTCAGTGGTGAGTGGGGTTCCACAGGGCTCTGTCCTTGGGCCTCTACTGTTTGTAATTTTTATTAATGACTTGGACGAGGGAATTGAAGGATGGGTCAGCAAGTTTGCAGACGACACAAAGGTCGGAGGTGTCGTTGACAGTGTAGAGGGCTGTTGTAGGCTGCAGCGGGACATTGACAGGATGCAGAGATGGGCTGAGAGGTGGCAGATGGAGTTCAACCTGGATAAATGCGAGGTGATGCATTTTGGAAGGTCGAATTTGAAAGCTGAGTACAGGATTAAGGATAGGATTCTTGGCAGCGTGGAGGAACAGAGGGATCTTGGTGTGCAGATACATAGATCCCTTAAAATGGCCACCCAAGTGGACAGGGTTGTTAAGAAAGCATATGGTGTTTTGGCTTTCATTAACAGGGGGATTGAGTTTAAGAGTCGTGAGATCTTGTTGCAGCTCTATAAAACTTTGGTTAGACCGCACTTGGAATACTGCGTCCAGTTCTGGGCGCCCTATTATAGGAAAGATGTGGATGCTTTGGAGAGGGTTCAGAGGAGGTTTACCAGGATGCTGCCTGGACTGGAGGGCTTATCTTATGAAGAGAGGTTGACTGAGCTCGGTCTCTTTTCATTGGAGAAAAGGAGGAGGAGAGGGGACCTAATTGAGGTATACAAGATAATGAGAGGCATAGATAGAGTCGATAGCCAGAGACTATTTCCCAGGGCAGAAATGGCTAGCACGAGGGGTCATAGTTTTAAGCTGGTTGGTGGAAAGTATAGAGGGGATGTCAGAGGCAGGTTCTTTACGCAGAGAGTTGTGAGAGCATGGAATGCGTTGCCAGCAGCAGTTGTGGAAGCAAGGTCATTGGGGTCATTTAAGAGACTGCTGGACATGCATATGGTCACAGAAATTTGAGGGTGCATCCATGAGGATCAATGGTCGGCACAACATTGTGGGCTGAAGGGCCTGTTCTGTGCTGTACTGTTCTATGTTCTATGTTCTATGTTCTATGATTGTGTGTGTGTGTGTGTGAGAAAGAGAAGGATTGTGTGTGTGTGTGTGTGTGAGAAAGAGAAGGATTGTGTTTGTGTGTGTGTGTGGGAAAGAGAAGGATTGTGTGTGTGTGTGTGTGTGAGAAAGAGAAGGATTGTGTGTGTGTGTGTGTGAGAAAGAGAAGGATTGTGTGTGTGTGTGTGAGAAAGAGAAGGATTGTGTGTGTGTGAGAAAGAGAAGGATTGTGTGTGTGTGTGTGTGAGAAAGGGAAGGATTGTGTGTGTCTGTGTGTGTGTGTGAGAAGGAGAAGGATTGTGTGTGTGAGACAGAGAAGGAGTGTGTGTGTGTGTGTGTGACTAAGAGAAGGATTGTGTGTGTGTGTGTGTGTGAGAAAGGGAAGGATTGTGTTTGTGTGTGACTAAGAGAAACGGAAGGATTGTGTGTGTGAGAAAGGGAAGGATTGTGTGTGTGAGTGAGAAAGACAAGGATTGTGTGTGTGTGAGTGAGAAAGACAAGGATTGTGTGTGTGTGTGTGTGCGCGTGTGTGTGTGTGAGAGAGAAGGTGAAGGATTGTGTGTGTGAGACAGAGAAGGAGTGTGTGTGTGTGAGAAAGAGAAGGAGTGTGTGTGTGTGAGAAAGAGAAGGAGTGTGTGTGTGAGAAAGAGAAGGATTGTGTCTTAGAGCTAGAGAAGGATTGTTTGTGTGTGTGTGAGAAAGAGAAGGATTGTGTGTGTGTGAGAGAGAAAGAGAAGGATGTGTGTGTGTGTGTGTGAGAAAGAGGAGGAGTGTGTGAGAGAGAAAGAGAAGGATTGTGTGTGTGTGAGCAAGAGAACTTGTGTGTGTGTGTCTGTGTGTGTGTGAGCAAGAGGAGTGTGTGTGTGTGTGTGTGTGTGTGTGTGTGTGTGTGTGTGCGAAAGACAAGGATTGTGTGTGTCTGTGTGTGTGTCTGTGTGTGTGTGTGAGAAGGAGAAGGATTGTGTGTCTAAGACAGAGGAGGAGTGTGTGTGTGTGTGTGTGTGTGTGTGGGAAAGAGAAGGAGTGTGTGTGTGTGTGTGTGTGAGAAAGACAAGGATTGTGTGTGTCTGTGTGTGTGTGTGAGAAGGAGAAGGATTGTGTGTCTAAGACAGAGGAGGAGTGTGTGTGTGTGTGTGTGGGAAAGAGAAGGAGTGTGTGTGTGTGTGTGGGAAAGAGAAGGAGTGTGTGTGTGTGTGTGTGGGAAAGAGAAGGAGTGTGTGTGTGTGTGAGAAAGAGAAGGATTGTGTGTGTGTGTGTGTGTGAGAAAGAGAAGGATTGTGTGTGTGTGTGAGAAAGAGAAGGATTGTGTGTGTGTGTGAGAAAGAGAAGGATTGTGTGTGTGTGTGTGTGAGAAAGAGAAGGATTGTGTGTGTGTGTGTGTGTGAGAAAGAGAAGGATTGTGTGTGTGTGTGAGAAAGAGAAGGATTGTGTGTGTGTGTGAGAAAGAGAAGGATTGTGTGTGTGTGTGTGTGAGAAAGAGAAGGATTGTGTGTGTGTGTGTGTGAGAAAGAGAAGGATTGTGTGTGTGTGTGTGTGAGAAAGAGAAGGATTGTGTGTGTGTGTGTGTGAGAAAGAGAAGGATTGTGTGTGTGAGAAAGAGAAGGATTGTGTGTGTGTGTGTGTGTGAGAGAAAGAGAAGGATTGTGTGTGTGTGTGTGAGCAAGAGAAGGATTGTGTGTGTGTGAGAAAGAGAAGGATTGTGTGTGTGTGTGAGAAAGAGAAGGATTGTGTGTGTGTGTGTGAGAAAGGGAAGGATTGTGTGTGTCTGTGTGTGTGTGTGAGAAGGAGAAGGATTGTGTGTGTGAGACAGAGAAGGAGTGTGTGTGTGTGTGTGTGTGTGTGTGACTAAGAGAAGGAGTGTGTGTGTGTGTGTGTGTGTGACTAAGAGAAGGATTGTGTGTGTGTGTGTGTGTGTGTGACTAAGAGAAGGATTGTGTGTGTGAGAAAGAGGTCTGTGTGTGTGTGTGTGTGAGAAAGAGAAGGATTGTGTGTGTGTGTGTGTGTGTGAGAAAGAGAAGGATTGTGTGTGTGTGTGTGAGCAAGAGAAGGATTGTGTATGTGAGTAAGAGAAGGATTGTGTGTGTGTGTGTGAGCAAGAGAAGGATTGTGTATGTGAGTAAGAGAAGGATTGTTTGTGTGTGTATGAGAAAGGGAAGGATTGTGTGTGTTTGTGTGTGTGAGAAAGGGAAGGATTGTGTGTGTCTGTGTGTGTGTGTGAGAAGGAGAAGGATTGTGTGTGTGAGACAGAGAAGGAGTGTGTGTGTGTGTGTGTGTGTGTGTGTGTGTGTGTGTGTGTGTGTGTGTGTGTGACTAAGAGAAGGATTGTGTGTGTGTGTGTGTGTGTGAGAAAGGGAAGGATTGTGTTTGTGTGTGACTAAGAGAAACGGAAGGATTGTGTGTGTGAGTGAGAAAGACAAGGATTGTGTGTGTGTGAGTGAGAAAGACAAGGATTGTGTGTGTGTGTGTGTGTGTGCGCGTGTGTGTGTGTGAGAGAGAAGGTGAAGGATTGTGTGTGTGAGACAGAGAAGGAGTGTGTGTGTGTGAGAAAGAGAAGGAGTGTGTGTGTGTGAGAAAGAGAAGGAGTGTGTGTGTGAGAAAGAGAAGGATTGTGTCTTAGAGCTAGAGAAGGATTGTTTGTGTGTGTGTGAGAAAGAGAAGGATTGTGTGTGTGTGAGAGAGAAAGAGAAGGATGTGTGTGTGTGTGTGTGTGAGAAAGAGGAGGAGTGTGTGAGAGAGAAAGAGAAGGATTGTGTGTGTGTGAGCAAGAGAACTTGTGTGTGTGTGTCTGTGTGTGTGTGAGCAAGAGAAGGAGTGTGTGTGTGTGTGAGAAAGACACGGATTGTGTGTGTCTGTGTGTGTGTCTGTGTGTGTGTGTGAGAAGGAGAAGGATTGTGTGTCTAAGACAGAGGAGGAGTGTGTGTGTGTGTGTGTGTGGGAAAGAGAAGGAGTGTGTGTGTGTGTGTGTGTGTGTGTGGGAAAGAGAAGGAGTGTGTGTGAGAAAGAGGTCTGTGTGTGTGTGTGAGAAAGAGAAGGATTGTGTGTGTGTGAGCAAGAGAAGAATTTTGTGTTTCTGTGTGAAAGAGAAGGATTGTGTGTGAGAGAGAAAGAAGGATGTGTGTGTGTGTGAGAACGAGGAGGAGTGTGTGAGAAAGAGGAGGAGTGTGTGAGTCTGTGAGTAAGAGGTGTGTGTGTGTGAGAGAAAGAGAAGGATTGTGTGTGTGTGTGTGTGTCAGACAATGAGGAGGAGTGTGTGTGTGAGCAAGAGAGAAAGGACTGTGTGTGTGAGAAAGAGGAGCACTGCATGTGTGTGAGAGAGAGAGAAAGAGGAGGACAGTGTTCGTGTCTGTGTGAGAAAGAGGAGGACTACATGTGTGTGAGAGAGAAAGAAAGTGGAGGACTGTGTGTGTGTGTGTGTGTGTGTGTGTGTGTGGGGGGGGGAGAGAGAGAGAGAGGGAAAGAGGAGGCCTTTGTGTGTGAGAGACAGAAAGGGAGGACTGTGTGTGTATGTGTGAGAGAGAGTGAACGAGGAGGACTGTGTGTGTCTGAGAGTGAGAGAACGAGGACATAGACTCTGTGTGTGTGTGTAAGAGAAAGAGTAGGACTGTGTGTGTGAAAAAGAGGAGGACTGTGTGTGAGCGAGAAGAGGACTGTGTGTGTGTGAGAGAAAGAGAGAGTGAGAAAGAGGAGGAGTGTGTGAGAGAGAAAAAGGAAGACTCTGTGTGAGAGAGAGAGAGAGAGAGAGAGAAAGAGGAGGACTGTGAGTTCGTGTGTGTGAGAGAGAGAGAGGAGGACAGTTTGTGTGTGTGTGTGTGTGTGTGTGTGTGTGTGTCAGAGAGAGAAGTGGACAGAGTGTGTGTGAGTGTGTGTGAGAGAGAGAGAGAGAGAGTAAGAGGGGGACTGTGTGTGTGATTGGTAATGGGAACTGCCTCTGATGAAGGGTCTAGGCCCGAAATGTCAGCTTTTGTGCTCCTGAGGACTGTTTGTGTGTGTGTGTGTTTCAGAGAGACAGAGGAGGACTGTGTGTGTGTGTATCTGTGTGTGTGCGTGTGAGAGAGAGAGAGAGAGAGAGAGCGAGCGAGAAAGTGAAGGGCTGTATGAGAGAGAGAGAGAGAGCACGAGAAAGAAGAGGACAGTGTGTTTGAGAGAGAGAGAGAGAAAAGCGGACTCTGTGTGTATGTGAGCAAGAAGAGGACTGTGTGTGTGTGTGAGAGAGAGAGAGAGAAAGAGGAGGACTGTGTGTGTGTGTGTGTGTATGTGAGTGTGAGAGAGAGAAAGAGGAGGACTGTGTGTATGTGTGTGTGTGTGAGAGAGAGAGTGAGCGAGAAAGTGAAGGGCTGTATGAGAGAGAGAGCATGAGAAAGAAGAGGACAGTGTGTTTGAGAGAGAGAGAAAAGCGGACTCTGTGTGTGTGTGAGCAAGAAGAGGACTGTGTGTGTGAGAGAGAGAGAAAGAGGAGGACTGTGTGTGTGTGTGTGTGTGTGTGTGTGTGTGTGAGAGAGAGAGCGAGCAAGAAAGTGAAGGGCTGTATGAGAGAGAGAGAGAGCATGAGAAAGAGGAGGACAGTGTGTGTGAGAGAGAGAGAAAAGCAGACTGTGTGTTTGTAGGCAAGAAGAGGACTGTGTGTGTGTGTGTGTGAGAGAGAGAGAGAGAAAGAGGAGGACTGTGTGTGAAAGACCGAGCAAGAAAGAAGAGGACAGTTTGTGTGTGAGAGAGAGAGAAAGTGAGAAAGAGGAGGACTGTATGTGTGTGTGTGTGTGTGTGTGTGTGTGTGTGTGTGTGTGAGTGAGAGAGAGAGAGAGAGAGAGAGCAAGAAATAGGAGGACTCTGTGGGTGAGAGAGCTTGTTTTAAATGTATTTACGTTTAATCTTCTGATGATCTGTCACGTGTACAGAGATTAATGCATCTCGCTTCGATGTCATGCTGTCTAGCTCATTTCCTTCATTTGTAAATTTAATTGGCGTCCGTCTCCACTGAATAATTATTTAATGAATTTATTGTCATGTGTACTGAAGTACAGTGAAAAGCTTCGTTTATGAGCTGTCCAGGCAGATCATAGTACGCAAGGATGCACAGATCACTTTATTCACCATTTTCTTTGCAAATGCAAAGCTCTTGCCTATTCCTGAAGGTACTCAATCATTTGTTTAAATTTCACAGTACCTGTGAATTTTAATACTGTATTTACTTGCTTACTGAACATACTATCAGGATGCTTTACAGGGTTGGGAATTCAGATTCCAAGCCAAAGTTTAGAAAACTACTTGGCAGAGGACCAAAGTAAGTTTGAAAGGATAAGCTTGCAAAGACGCTTGAAGGTCAAGGAATATTGGAAAAACATTCCAGTCTATCTATGATTGCTAAAGGCTCAGTAGGTGTTATTAGAATGGAAAGATTGACATTGGTACTTCATACTCCAAGCTTAGAAATGGAAGCTATAAAATGAGTTGTCGAGCTAACTAATATTGTATTGATCAGATGGAGCAAGATCATGAAATAATTTGTCAATGCTAATGGGAGTTTTGAAATCATTGCATTAAAGATAAGAGGCTTAATGGTTGCTAATAGGTGCAACAAATTTAATTTGGGTTACAATGTAGGCAGTGGAATTTTACATCAAATAGCATTTAAGATTTAGCTAAAGAAGCTGCTGGGGATAACATTAAAAAATTCAAGCATCGAGATGACATGTATGGCTGAGGACTTTTTGAGTGACAGTATATGAAATCTGAAGCTCACCTCATGATTACTTGGGATATACAATGTGGAGGGGAACTTTGTGAGTAGCATGTGGAGTTTTTGTTGTGTACAGTCTTGAATGGTTTGGGCCTATAAGTGCTTAGTTCATGGAAATTTTGATAATGCCACAAGTTAATGTTTCAACTATTTATCTGACAAAGCTGGCATAGAGTTATAAAATGAAGTTCAGTAGCCTGCAGAGGAAATCAGATTCCATGATTATGGATTATGTCTCCAAGCCACAGCATATTTATGAGAAAGTCTAGAAGATCTCGTTTGAAATGTTGGGTTGTCAGAAGACAAGAGAAGCTGCTACAGAAAATGGACAATCTTGAGAATACCAAAGTATCTAGAGTAAGAACATACACCGCAGATGAATTTTGAAGTAAAGTACACCTGAGGAATTGACAGCATTGAAACTAGGGGGAAAAAAAAGAAGAGATATACAGGCACTATGGCCACAGCTTGAAACAGATATCCTTGCTGACTTTGAATGGAACAGAAATGTTGTAGAGCCTGTGTTTGTGAAATCCAGGAAATTGCATAGATGAGAATTTATCATAAAATTTTGGTGCAAAAATTGAATATGTAATATGGGTATAATTTAGTGAAAGGAATTTGAAGAATGTAGAAATGACATTGAATTTGGCGTCTTTAGTTGTGCCATGAAATACTGTGTTTGTTTAAAATAACTGTTACTAGCACCATAGCTGTTGACTTAATTTTCGAAACCATAAGGGCATTGTCTTCAATGACTAAACTAGAACACAGTGGCATTGTGAAAAAGAGCCAAAGTCATAGACTTCCCCTTAATTTTTAAAATTTTTAAATTTAGCATTTTTTTTAAATCAACATGCTCAGAAATGTTTTTACATGCTTCTGGAACAGGTGAGACTTTAACCAAGCCCCCTAGTACAGGGATAGGGACATTACCACTTCATAACAAGATAGCCCTGTAGACTTCTCTTTTAAATTAGCCAATTTTATGACCCATTGTTCAGTGATTTGGCAGATGAGATGACATGATATGCATCATCTGGAAAACAGTGGAGGATAATTCAGCACATCAGAAGGTTCAAGAAGAATGAGGGAAAGAAAACACTGAAGTTGCAATTGTATAGAGCTATCATTGGAGACTTTTTGGACTCAGCTGACTAAATGTTGTAAGATGGAAGCTGAGCTGGTGATTTTAAAGCAGAGTAAAGAATTGTGGCTTAGATTTGGATGGCAGTAATACATGTGGGAGCTTAAAGGTGATGTTGATTCTTTTCAATTTTCAGAGTTTGGGACTAAGTTTGTTAAAATAGAAGTGGTATTACATGTGCATTGAATCAAGGACGACATGATGAGTTCTACAAAGGGAACTGGGACTGGAGGGAGACATGGAAGAGACAGGGAGAATTTTGCAGCAGAAGTGGAGAATTCTGATGTGGCTGTATGTGGCATTGGGAAAGCTAAAAGACTAAGCTATTGAGGAAAAACAAGTTAATAACTTTTCAGCAACCTTGAAGCTGTAGATGCTAATACATAACAAAGTTGAAAATCTCAAACCCCAAATATTTGGATTAGTTGAAGTTTGTGGGAGGTTGGTCCCAGTTTGAAGTTAGTGAAGATTAGCTTTGGGATGTCGAACATGTTGGGGTGGATGACATTGGAATGTTGTAGAGTTGGAAGCTACTGGCTGGACGTGGGGAAGGAAATTGAGTTAAATGTCAAGCAGTGTGCCAAGGTTCTGTGCCTCCTGACACAACTTGAAGAGCACTGTCTTGACAGTAGGCTAAAGAACATATTGATTAAAGTTTATTTTCAGCTTGCTTAGGTATTTGCTGATTATAGCAACTACTTTTTGGACCAGTGATCGAGTAAGAGCTAGGTGTTGTCAGCATAAATTTAGAAGCATAAATTTAGTTCCATGTTCTAAATGGAATCACAAACAGAAGAGTAGTAGAGAAAAAAATTGAACTTAAGATAACTGAGATATGAGCAGAAGAGGCAATACTGTTGAATTTAATGAGGGCTGCCTAAAGAAGGTATGAATGGAACCGGCTAGGAGTAGTGCCATGGAAATGGACTGGACAAGAGAGGAACTGTAATGATTGGCAGTGTTGAAAATGGAATGTTTGAGGAAGATGATGACAGACAGAAGCAAAGTTACTTTTGCAGAAGAAAACGATGTTGATCTCTAATGTTTTATGCAGAAGGATTTTGAATAAGGAGTTGTAGAAGAATTGGAAGTATAGATGCAGAAAATGAGAAAAATAATTGATGATCTTTTCAGTTTATGTTGCTTGATATCTTGACATGCTAAGAGCTAATCATGTGTTCATTTCATAATTCCACGCAGTTACCTCAGTTTTCTGAAATTAATCTGCTGTGAACAATTAATGAGGCCAGCCTGTGTCTATAAATAATCTGTTCCTTTTGTAGGCAGTTGACAGCTTGACGTTTGATTTGCATAACTCACTCATCAGGCAGCACTGCCTTTTTAAAATGAATTTATTGAAATTTTGTATGTACCCAAAAATGTAAGTAAACAGCCAGCAACTTGAAAATGTTCTGTTGAAAATTTGACATTTGGCTATAAACAATTTTAATGAAGCGTTTGTAAATTTCTAAATATTTAGATGGTACATCTGGTGGAGTAGAACATGATTATTATATTGTGCGTTGCTGTAGATTAGTAGAACGAGTTCTGTAATTACCCGAAGGTGAATGGTGGTGGTTTCAAACAGTCACAATCCCAGAGAAGAATGAAAAGTGGACTAAAAATCAGGAAATAGGGCAGCAAATAGGGCATTATGCTTAATTTAAAAACCAACTTGCCTGTGTTTTTTGTTTCGAATTTGAAGTGGGAATAGATCATTTTTTTCCATCTTGCTTTAACAAAAATTGTCGACTCATTTATTATATACATGTCACAACATACTGAAATGTTGAGAGTCTCGAAGCTTTAATTTCAGTTGCATTTCGTTTTTATTGCACTTGCATCAGAAACCATACTTGGCTCCAATATATTAACTGGTTAGAGGGCAGAAGGAGCGATGTGTCGGAGCCATAGAAACTTGGAGTAGAAGTGCTGTTGATGGTGAAGCAAGTTCACTGTAGGAAGGATGTTGGAGAATGGCAGGAACAAGAGTCATAATCACAGCTGGGGCGAGAGAGCCTCTGATTACTTTGGGTCGACAGAGTACTTCCTTGTGGGGTCAAGCGAGCACACAGTTCCTCCCAAACCACGGGAAATGTTTTATAAGGCCATTTAGCTCTGAAACCAGCAATTCCCATCTCCCATCTAAGGTACATTAATCAACATCTATCGCATGTTCTAGCCCTGGTTCATCGTTTTGTGCTCCCTCATACCCTCTCATCTATAAGACTGTAAGATGTAGGAGTAGAAGTAGGCCATTCAGCCCATCAAGTCTGCTTTGCCTTCAGTAGGATCATAGCCCTCAATCCGTTTTCTTTTCACAGCCTTTTCCCCAAAACTCTTGATTCCTCTTACTGATAGATTTTCAATCTCAGCCTTGAATGTAGTTAACGTTCCAGCCTCAACATACCTCCTGTGGTAAAGAATTCCACAAATTCAGTACTGTCTGAGAGAAGAAATCCTCCTCATCTGTCTTAAATGAATGAACCCTTATTTTGAGATTATGCCTTCTGGTCCTAGACACTACCACAAGGTGAAATAACATTTCTGCATCTACCCTGTCAAGTTCCCCTAAGTTTATTGTGTACTTCTTGTATAAGGTTGTCTTTCTTGTTGATTCTGATGAGTTCGGGCCTAATCAATTCAATGTCCCCTCCTAAGACAGTTCCTGCATAACCTGTGTCAGTCGAATGAACATTTGCTGGAATGCCTCTAATGTCAGTAAAACTTTTCCTAGATAAGGAGCCCAAAAATGTTTACAGTATTCCAGCTATTTTCTGAACAGTCCCTTTATGGTTTAGCAAAGGTTCCTGACTGCGATTTTAAAAAAAAATGTGCTGGAGAAATTCATCAGGTCACTCAGCATCTGCAGAGAAATAAAGAGAGTTGACATTTCTAGTCAAGTGACTGTTTGTCAGAATCCATCCACCAACTATCCTTCAGTTTCTGCCTAGGAAAATGAAGCATTTCCTGCCCAGAAGACTTATCAGTATGTAGTGTTTTTTGCCATATTTTTGATATCACATGATGTTATGACCAAAGCTGGAGGAGTGTACCATTGCTGTGGTTCTACTTCCTGACTGGTTGCAATCTAAAATGCAAAAGGATGTGTCATAGAAGTTTCTGATGTTTGTTGCTTTGTTCTTGCTGGTGTAGTCAAGATGCTAATTGCATGTGATCATCTCCGATGTCTTGCATTCATTACTTAATCAGGGAATAAAAATACCCTGAAGTCAACAAGATGGTTTTCTTTTACCAGGCTACCAGAGAACTGACCCAAATAAACCAAGTACCTGTCCAAGTCAGTCACTGTTTAAAGCAGCCCAGCAAGAGTTCAAGCAATGCAAGCATCAGTAATGTGATTTGCATGAAGCCTCTTTGGAAAAAACTACAATGTTCACAGTAAATATAGTTTCTCTTTTAAAGAAACCATTCCAGGTATTTCCACCAAACTTGAAGAATAATGGAAAATGGATTTACCTCAAAATGTAACTCATTTAAGCAACATTTCATGTAAAGTGTTCTTCTTAAGACCTCCAACCTTAGAAAAATGAAACAAAAATTTTAAATGTTTTCTCTTGTAATATATGGACCAGACAAAAATAGTTTTAAAGTTAAGACAGATTCTCACACACCCTGAATATTTCTACATGCAACCTGTACAATTAATTCTGGTACCATTTTATTTAACATTTCAAAGAAGGTTATATTTTGGACACAACATTAGTAATTACATCCCTGACATTGCAGGGTAAAAGCAGTCTTTAAGGCTGCAATGACAGATTCCATCAAGATAGGCTGGGATGTTTTTTAAATTTTCCACGAAGATTAGTGAGTTATTATTGGTGTGCACTAATGTGTCTGTACAATCATGTGACACCTATTTTTAAAAAGAAGGGGATCTTCTTTAGTGTCGATTTAGCTATTTAGTGAACTATCCTACTGTTTTCTCTATATCTGACGCATCTTCTTGTAATAGAACTGCACCCACTCCCAAATCATGAGCATCAACTATTATCTTTAAGACTTTCGTGAAATTGGGTAGAGCCAACAGTAGTTCATTGATCAGAATGACTTCCAGCTTCCTAAGAGATGTGCCTATCACGTTTCTTTCCACACTACTTTCTTTTGGCAAAAAGTCTATCGATGCAGTAAATATAGTTCTGAAATTTGGTAGAATCCTGTGATAAAACCCAACACCCCCAAAAATCTCTATTTCCCTTTTATTTTTAGGGACAGAGAACTTCATTAATCCTTTTCCTTTTGCCATTCTTGGTGTAGCACTTGTACTTGTCCTACCAAATACCCTGGGTACGTTATTCACCCCTTTGCAACTTTATTTTTGGCAAGGTTTATCACTAAATTAGCCAATTGTAGTTTACAGATCAAAGATTCCAGATGTTCTAAGTGTTTTCCCCAAGTATCACCAGTACATCATCAAGGTAATCAACATAATTAGAAACTATTAGGGAATCAGTAGCTCCCACTTAGTTCATTGGTACCAGAAGAGTTGCAGGCGCACTTTCTAGCCTAAAAGGCATCGCTCAGCACTGGAAAAGACCGTCTGTTGTGACAAATGCTGGTATTTCCTTGTTTCTGAGTGTTAAGGGAATTTCCCAGTATCCTTTTAAAATGCATATTTTGGTAAGACAACTGGCACTGCCAACCTTATTACATTCTTCCAAGCGAGGAAATTTGCGTGAGTCTGCCTTTGTGACTGCGTTGACCTTTATGCATTTGACACAGAATCAGGTTGAGCCATTCGGCTTAAGTACTAACGTAACTGCAACACTCCATATTCTTTGACTGGTTTCAGTTAGGCAGTTTGCCAACATGTGTTGGATTTCTGCTTTCACCTGGTTCTCTTTCTCCAACCTAGCAATTTAAGTGCTTCACTGTAGGCAATTTGAAGCAACATGACTTTACCCAAGTACTGGGCAGTACATACATCTAGAACATTTAGCTTTGCCCATTGTATCCGCTGTACTTCCATGCAACAGATTGCACAACATTAAATTTAGTCTGTACTTAGCTGAAACCGGTGCTGAATGTTGTCTTCAGCTGTTAGCAGTTATTGTCGGTGGCACCTTAGTTGGTGTAAACATCTCCTATGATCAAAAAGGACTGGAGGATTTAAATTAAAGAAGAGGCTGAATAGACCAGGACATTTTCCCATGGAGCATAGGAGGTTGAGGGATGACTTTTTGTAAAGGTTTATGAAATCATGAAGGGCATAGACAAGGTGAATAGCAAAGATCTTTTCCCTATCGTTGGTGAGTTCAAAACTAGAGGTTAGAGGAAAATAATTTAAAAGGAACCTGATATTTTTCACACAGAGGGTGCTTTATACGTAGAATGAACTGCCAGAGGAAGTGGTAGATGCAGGTATAGTTACAACATTTAAAAGAAATTTGGACAGATACATGAATAGGAAGATTGAGAGGGATATGGGCCAAATGCAGGCAAAGAGAACTAGTTTAATTTGGGATACTTGGTCAGCATGGACAAATTGAACCAAATGATCTGTTTCCATGCTATATAATGCTATGACTTTGTAATACCTTATCTGATTAGATGAGAACCATTTTGGAGGGACCCTTTCTCTCTTAACATAGAGGGTGTCTCAAGCTTTCTCTCCCTCAAACATCTCTCCTTCTCCCACCCATTCCCCACCAGCTTTGCTTGAGTAATGTATACTGAGTCAAGAACTAAGTTGACGAGGGTGGTGCCTCTGTGAAATGAGTAGTGATGTCCATAATAATAAAGACGTACTGGTATCTGCTTTTGCTTTCTGTAAAGGTATCCCACAATCCACCAACAAACTATTAAATGGTTCCTCAAACTCTGGTATTAGAATTAAAGGTGCTGATTTGACTGCATATTGTGGCTTACTCATAGTTGGCACATGTAGCATAGAGTTATATAGCATGGAATCAGACTCTTTGATCCAACTCATCCATGCTAACCATATGTTTTATGAAATCATACCAAAACCCATGTAAAGTCCTGACAGGTAAAATGTTAGGTTTATCAGATTCTGATATATCCCGCCATAGGATTTTTATGAGTTGTCCTTAATATTTCCTGACATTATTTCTCCAATACCTGGTGAACTACCATCCTGAGGATCTGTTTTTTTTTGGAAAGTGGCAGCCCAGAACTCCCTTAGCTTCAACTTTGATTTGTTTCAATTAGGTAACTTTACTCAATTTTGCATTTACTTGTTGAACCTTGATCAGGGAGGACTTATTGAACACTTACTTCAGATTGTCCGATTCCCAACGTAAGTTTCACATCACCACGTTTCTGTCTGTGATGCCAGTTCAAACTCCAGTGATGGACTTTATTTAGTTATTGATTGGATCACTATAAAAAGAGAAAATAACATGAATTTTTTTCCTATAACTGCTGTTTATCCTTGATTTCACTTGGCCTTTCCATTGTTCCTGGAGAAGCCACAGCCTCCGTTCCTGCTAAACCATTGTGTAGGAGTAGGTCAAATCCGGCTATGGGCAAACAATGGAAAATACTGACAACATTCCAAATGCTCAATCACACTCTAGGTGCACCTGATAAAATGAAGTATGGTAAATATTCTTCACTAATATCACTTACTAAAATGTTGACATTGACATTGCTCTGAGGTAGAAAAACCACGCTTCTCCAAGCAAAAGAATTTGAGTGGCTCCTGTACCTCGTAAGTATGTCTTTAGGTTTACTTGGTCAGGTTGTTGCCCTAAGAAAAAAAAACCAGTGAAAGGCTTTGGCCTATTTTGTTGAGTTGAAACTGATGCAGGAAATCTATATGTTCTTTTTGCCTGCAAGGAGTAGGTGTCTCAATGCATGCAGCTTCCAGGATATAAAAATGCTGTCTGCTGCGAGCCTGACTGGCAATCCAAAATTGGTCATCAGCATCATTCTTCTTTAACTCAGTAAGATATTATTCTGCAATTGGACAGCATTTGCTGAATCATCCTGAATGTACATACATTGCACCTGTTTGAATTCCACAAAATTGATGACAGCTAGTTGCTGATTCATTTCTCAGGGCAATGCCTTGATTATTAGAGTCAATGTGTTGTTTAAAACCTAAATGCAGCTAGTCAATTGCCATTGATGAGTGTATTCTCCATGACAACACTTTCAACATTCAGAGTATGTTTGCTAACAAATCATCTTTCCTGTCATGCAGTATAAATGTTGCTTTTCCCCTTGAATTGGGATTCTTGCATATGGTCCTGAGGAGTTCAAGGCAAAAAGCATCAACAAAATTTTGCCTCTTCTTAACAAAACTCCATTTCTCCCTACTAAATGACATTACTATTTTGTGCATTATGTTTGGATGCTCTTTTTAAAAAAAAGTTCTTTTTATTTTTGAAGAGGGAAGAGGTTTGTTGCCATGAAAGTGGTCAAGAGCGCCCAGCACTACACAGAAACAGCTCTGGATGAAATTAAGTTACTGAAGTGTGTAAGTATAATTTCAATAAAAGATCATTTGCATTTAATCAAGTTAAGTTGTGTTATGACCTGGGTGGGTGCTTCATAAATGAATGTTTAGGGTGTTCTTGGGTTGCCAAATATGGTGATACATGTCCCTAGTAGTTTCACCGTATGAATTCCTACCATTGGTTATCGGCACCTCCATCTTAAAAGCTGTGCATCTTGTCTTGCCAATTGGAAGGTGAATAGATTTTTCATTACCTAATTCAGTGATTCTTGATCATCAAACAACTCTCTTCTACCATCTTTAACAATTAAGTATCTAATAAAGAAGAAAACGACAAACAATTAATTGAATTTTCTTATGATTTATTTTTATTGCTGCTTGTAGTGCTGGAGATCAGCCTTTAATTCGAAGGAATTCCAGACAGTCTTGGATGGTTGACAATCCTAGGGTTTTCCCATATCAATTATGATGTTTGAATTGGGGTGAAGATTGGCGAAGTCTTTAACTTGGACCGTTTTTTAAAAACAATGTAGTGTATCTCCTGCAAGATTGCTTGTGGTATTCTGTGTTCTGGAGTGTAGTTTCTGTTTGGCAGTAAAGGCCGTAGCAAATTTACAGACTGTCAAGATAACAGTAATGCACACTTCATACTGAAATATATTACTCATGTTATTTGTGATTCCATTTACTTAGGCTTTACAAAACACTTGCTACTATGCATAGAAAAATTAATTAAGTATTGAGTGAGCAGGACAATTGCTCTACAGTCTTTTATTTGATAGGCAGACTTGCTCCTTTTTTACTCCAGACTGATCGTCTGAGCGTGCCAAAGGCTACATTTACTTTGTCAATTCGTGCACATGTTCCATTGTCAGTATGGACTCTGCAGAAAAAGATTATCCACTTCTGCCAGGTTCTGGTCATTAATATAAGTCTAAGGCTCAAGAATGGGCTTTCTGCAGCAGTTTGGTACCTTACTTCTTCTATTTGCTACATACAAATCAGAAGGCAAAAGTTATTGCATGTTCAGTCAGCCCTGACCTCCAGCAACTGTTTCATAGTTATGGACAAAAAATGACAAAGTAGGTCTATGGAAGCCCTGATTTCTGCCTGAAATCGTCTCAGATTGCCAAAATCACCATCAAGCACAGCAGTAGACAACATGGCAAGCACTTGGACTTTGTACCAGTGTCAAGCTAAGAAGCTCAACCCTCTCACTTGTACTGAAGGTCAAAAGGCAGGGCTAAATAAGAGGTACTTCCCAAAGCTGGTATATCAAGCATGCTCACCATGTTTAAATGATCACCGCTTAGTTAGGCTGGTCATGTAGCCAGAATTCCTAATACTTACTTTCCAAAGCAGTCTATCATGGAGAGGTTGAGCTTGGGTGCATTTCCTTGACAGTCAAAGGAAGTGCCACAAGGGTACTCTGAGTGCTTTACTTAGGAGTTTTGATATCAACTTACAGTCCTGAGAGAGGATAACCCAGGATTGCTGCACTTGGTGCAACCAAAACTGTGAAGTCATTCATCCTATCAATCCTGCCACTCACACAGCAGGTAAATTAACAAGGATGAAATCAAGTTGGTTCTTTTCCTCTTACTGGTTCTCTGTCCATCTGCTGAAAGCCCTGTCAGGCAGCTATCGTGGAATCAAAGAATATTCCAGCACAGAAAGAGGCTCACAGTTCATTGTGTTCACATTAGACATAAAGGACCTATCTACTTTAATCACATTTTCTGCACTTGGTCCATTGCATTGTATGTTATTACTTTTCAATTATACTTTGAAGTAATACTTAAACCTCATGATAGTTTCTGCGATTCCCTACCATGCTTTCAGGTAGTGAGTTCCAGACGCTACTGTCTGGGTGTAAATGATTTTTCGTAAGCCCCTCTAAACCACCTTCTCCTTACCTTTAAGTCTGTGCCTCCTAGGGGAAAAGTTCCTCCCCAGCTACCTTACCTATGGTAATAAAATGTGAGGCTGGATGAACACAGCAGGCCAATCATCCAGCCTCACATTTTATTATCTTGGAATCTCCAGCATCTGCAGTTCCCATTATCTCTGATACTACCTTACCTATGGTCCTCATTTTTGTAGATTTCAACAGGCCCCTTCCCAGCCTCCTTTCCTCGAAGGAGAACAACCCAACCTATCAAATTTCTCTTCAGAGCTAAAACACTCTATCATCAGAACATTGTGGTGAATTTCCTCTGCACCTTCTCTTGTGCAATTCTATCTGGTTGAGAGTATGGTGAATGGAGCTGCATGCAAATTATTCTACCTGTGGTTTAATTAATGTGTTGGTCAACTCTATTGTATTGCTTTGTTGACTGTCCAGTAACCAATATTTGAAGAAATGGTGTATATGTGAGACCTACCTACCTAACGATCTCTGGGTGAAATATCTATGGATAGTTCAAAGGCCTTTCAAAAAATTTCCTTCTATTTTCAACATAAGCAATTGTTCTCATCAGCAATGCAGGAACTGTCAACTAATGATAACATTGTTTTTCTCAGAAATATTATTTAATACAGGGAGGCAACAGCCTAGTGGTGTTATTGGTGGGTTAATCTAGAGATCCATGTGGTGTTCTGGGGACCTGGGTTCGAATCCTGCCATGCCAGATGGTGGAATTTGAATTAAGTAAAAAATAATCTGGAATTGACATAATCATGGCTAAGATTCTATTGACGATTGTTGGAAAAAGCCATCTGGTCATTAATGCCCTTTAGAGAAGGAAGCTACTGTCCTTATTGGCCTCGTGTACACATGACTCCAGACATATAGCTATGTGAACATACAACATAGAACGTAGAACATTACAGCACAGTACAGGCCCTTCGGCCCTCGATGTTGTGCCGACCTGTCATACTGATCTGAAGCCGATCTAACCTACACTATTCCATGTACATCCATATGCTTATCCAATGATGACTTCAATGTGTTTCAAGTTGGCGAATCTACTACTGTTGCAGGCAAAGCGTTCCATTCCGTCACTACTTGCTGAGTAAAGAAATTACCTCTGACATCTGTCCCATATCTTTTACCCCTCAATTTAAAGCTATGCCCCCTTGTGCTCGCCATCACCATCCTAGGAAAAAGGCTCTCCCTATCCAGCCTATCTAACCCTTCTGATTATTTTATATGTTTCAATTAAGTCACCTCTCAACCTTCTTCTCTCTAACGAAAACAGCCTCAAGTCCCTCAGCCTTTCCTTGTAAGACCTTCCCTCCATACCAGGCAACATCTTAGTAAATCTCCTCTGCATCCTTTCCAAAGCTTCCACATCCTTCTTATAATGTGGGGACCAGAACTGTACGCAATACTCCCAAGTGCGGCTGCACCAGAGTTTTGTACAGCTGCAGCATAACCTCTTGGTTCCAGAACTCGATCCCTCTATTAATAAAAGCTAAAACACTGTATGCCTGCTTATGTGGTTGACTCTTAACTGCTCTCTGAGTAGGTCAGATGGGCAATAAATGCTACTGAGGACAGTGATGCCCTTAACTTGTGAATGAATGAAATAGCTTAGACATTACCATGTGTTCCTCCTTCAGTTACAGTTTGGATGTGCACTGTGCTAGGTATTCTTAGTTCCACAGAAGTAGCACGAAAGCCTCCATTCAACACTCTGTCACGCATATAATATTTGACTTTAAGTGTTCATCACTTGAAGTTCAAATGAATTTTAATCTTCTACCTTGAACAGAAACAGAAGACCAGTATTGAAGGCATAAGGCCTTTGCCGATATTTCTAACAAGTTGGCCATTTCAATGGGCCAGTTTATTAATTTAAGAAAATGTAACTTCATATTTTCTTGTTATAATTAACCTGCTCAGAGATGTTTATTACTCTTTGGAAGTCTTTTAGTCATGGTTGGCTATTTAAATGACAAAGCAATTGAAAACAGCCAAAATAGATGTGATTGATTTGGATACTTTTGTGATGTTTGATTTGCAAATGTTAAGTTTGGAGGGAAGACAAAAGATTGATTACTATTCTTCTGGTTCATTGATACCTTTTTGCTAATTTTGATCTGTTCATGTTCTGTCATGGAATAAAACCGCATAGAATGAGGGCATTTAGTCCATCATGCCTGTGCAGAAACTCTGAAAGAGTTAGCCATTTAATGCCAAATTTCTGCACTTACCTATGATGCAATAACTTCTGACTCTTCAACTATTTATCCAATTGCTTTTTGAAACTTAGTATGTTTCCAGTACCTTTTTGACAGAATATTACGAATTATTACAACACACATTGTTAAATTAATTTTCCTCTTCTCATTATTGGTTGTTTCAGCAATTAACCTGAATCTGTGTCTGCGAAATAGTGTTCTTGTGGCGTAGTGGTACTGTCTCTGCCTCTGAGCCACAAGGCCCAGATTGAAGTCCCATCTGCTGCAGAGATGTGGCATAACACATCTGAACAGGTTGATTAAAAATATCATTGCATGCTAAGTAGCAACATTTATGGCACTGGGAACAACTTTTCTGATGAGTCAGATAAAATTTAGATCAATGCAAAATGCTGGGATTGTTGGAATTTTGAAAGAAAAACAGAAAGCTTCAGTGAGTTTGGCAGCAGCTATAGAGAGAGAAAGAGAGTTAATGTTTTGAGTTGAATATGACCCTTCTTCAGAACTCGGGAGGGAAGAGGTTCGCTGGGTTTGTAGGTGGTATCAGAAGCAAAGGCAGTGAAGTGGCTTTCAGTGTACCCCACCCCCTAAATTCTGGTTTTGATTCACTTGTGAATAAAAAAACTTGCTCAGACTGCTGGGTGCCTTTGTGAGGCGCGGGAAGCCTGTATGAGTATCATTTGATTTCTGCGTCCCCATTGACTCCCAGTGGACTTGGTAACAATTGGATTTAAGTGACTCTTTAATAAGCTTAGTTGATGTCTCATTGCATGAGTGCAACTTTCTGAAGTTGGTTCAGTCTCACCATCAGCTTAATTTGGGACAATTTTCTTACCACTGGAAGTCAGGTGTGTGGCATCCCTCCATTAGATCCTCCTGGCCCACCCACCGGTGGTCTGGCGAGTTTCATTAAATTCCACCTCATGTGTCTTATGCAGAAGGTTTTGAGATACAGAATTCAAAAGTTAAGAATTTAGTGAATTTATGAAGAAGGAAAATGTAGTTTACCTCTTTGGAAATATTTCTGGCATTTTTCAGTTGAAAATGCAATATTAGTTTACTGGAGGTGTGTTAACTATAGAAAACATTGAAGAATTGACAGCAAATCCAGCAGTGGCAGCTTGTTAATTCTATATTTTGTTTTCCAGGTGCGAGAAAGTGATCCCTGTGATCCAAACAAGGACATGGTGGTGCAACTAATCGATGATTTCAAACTTTCAGGCATGAATGGCATACGTATCCTTCAGCAAAGTGTGCAGCATTTATTAACAGCATTCAGAAACATCTTACATTAGGCAACTAATTTCTATTATCCCACCATTCTGTTATAATGTTCTTTTCAGCTAATGTTACAAATTCTGGGACACGGATAGCATATTGAGAACTGCATATGTGATCTCCAAATGATATGTCTCCATGACAATTGCTGGCACACTTCAGGAGTGGTCAAATAATAGCTTTCTCTGGAAAATTCAGAATTTTGGAGATGAAAGTGTTCTTTTCAAGTTAATTTTCGTATTTTCACCTTTTTTTGCAATTTAATATATTTTCAGAAAAAATACCTTAAGTTTGGACTTATCCAGCAGGATCTCCAGTCATATCAGGAATCCAGGGGGGAGTGTTCATATCTTTGCTTTCCATTTCTGTAGTTGTTGAAATCTCAACCTCAGCAGTCAATGTACAACTTATCTGACCCATGTCGCTGTCATTTTAACTGAAAATCCTTCCTTTCACAGATCCACCATGTCATCCTTCCTGCCGTCCCTGGTGAGGAAGCTTGAAAACAGCATGCTCATACTCCGGCTGAGTTCAAGAGCCATCGCAAAACCTGCTAGTCAGTCAAATGGATTCCTGATCATTATCAATCATCTCATTTCAATGGACAGAATTTTATCCTCTTGTTATTTAAGCAACGTTGGTCACTGTGCTGTTTTTGTATGCAGTCTTACCATGTCATATTTTACACTAATGAGGAAATATTTGTTTTTCCAGCAACTATATTTCCAGTGTAGGAATTGGTTGACTCCTTAGTTTACAAATTTTAAATATGTAAGTTCACTGGCAACTGTGAAGACGTTATTTTAATCGCAAAGTAACTAGATATGTCAAATTCTGGGACCAGATAGGTTTTCATTTTACCCTTGACCATGTTACAGATGTCTGTATGGTGTTTGAAGTGCTGGGTCACCACCTTTTGAAATGGATTATCAAATCAAATTACCAGGGACTTCCTATTCTTTGTGTGAAAAGTATTATTCAGCAGGTAAGTCAACCGGATATTGAACAGATAAGCCTGTTCTTTGTTTCTGAAATGCTGTATATCCTTAAGTATTGATTTTTTTTCAACTTTTACAGATAGGATGGGCCTGAAATTTATGCTTGGACTAATTTTTGTACTTTAAGGTTAAATTGTGCAGGGAATTGAGAAAGTAAAGATCGTTGTGTGGTGTTTGCTTACGATGATAAGTATATTTAGACGTATTACTATTTAAAGATAGTTAAGATATTTAAATTCATCTTTGTTGACTGTGAGCTATAGGATAACATCTTATTTATTTCTATTTTCTACTTTCCTTACAGCTCAATTTGCCACAATCCTGCAAGGCACATTATTTTGCACTTTTGCATCTATAAAATGCTGAATTTTCAAAAAGATCAAACTGTTTTCTTTTGCAGACAAATAACATGTGCTGTTGGTTTGGCATGTCTTGACTAAATAGAAAAAAAATTAAGTTGCTGTAGAATGCTTTTTGTTGAGTGCAAATCTCAATTTTTAGAGATACAACTAAATTAAATCCAGTTTCTTTTGTAAATATACTTTATTTTACAATGTGTTGTTCAACTGTGTATAATCTTAGTGAATGGTCAAGATATAAACTTACTCATTCCTTTTTTTCCCCCCATTATTACTTTAGATGCTATGTTTTACAATGTTGTAGCTTATAGCTAGGGGGGATTACAGATTTCTCTTTACATGTGATAATTACCACTTTCTAGTCAGTGGCTAGGGCAACATTAAATAATTTAAATGAAACATCCAGAACACAATTTTTTCCAATCAGAGACATAACACCCCTTCTGTGAAGGAACAGTGCATTTATGAAGCAAATGAGCTCTTGATATTAACAGCAATGCTCAGTTAAAAGCCCTTTCTGTAATGATTTGCCTTTTCAGTACTTTGTAAGATATTTAGCTGATTTTTACAACCCCACCATCTCCCGTATTCTTGTGTATTTGAAGGCAAAGTCACATAGGTTAAAGTGGGTGGCTGTTGCATTCACCCTTTCCTCTCCAATATGACATGGGGGGGTTGGTAAGGCATCAGGGAGCCCACTGTCTTAGGCCTAATGATGCTGTTACGTGAACAATTAACTGCTGTTTAATCGGCTCATTCCACTTTTGCCATATGTTTTGGCTTGTTGGAACAGCGGGAAGAAGGCAAGGAGCCCAACATCTTTGATAGTGTGGGTTGTTAATGGACCAGGAGGTGGTGAAGGAACGTTAGATCATTTGGGGACTTCCTTGTGCTGTTGAAGGTACCATAGGTGGTATCCTGCCCATCTACTTGGCACTTGCTCCTCCCTGAATGCATTATCCGTCTTTAATTTTTTCATGGAGATGTGTTGTAATCTCAGCATTGGCTGATATTGTATCTGGTATTACTCTGGCTGCGGTCTGATTGGCCAGCAGCTTCCAGGAACTCCATTCTTGATGGGGCAGGGCATCTCTCACTCAGCTAATTGAAGTTGACCCCAGCATAGCATTGCTGTGAGGCAATCAGATTTCATATGGGCCAAGTGCTAACTGACTTCTGGATTGGTGGGGAATATGTAATCTACCCTTTCATACCATCCATCCTATTTTACATTTTGCTTTCTCTCATTTTCTTTTTATCCTTCACAACTAGTATAACTGATAACCCAGACCGCCTTAAATGCAACAGTCTTAATATAAGATATAGTCTGTGACAACGTGTGCTATCGCATGATCATGCAGCATGTTGGTGACCTGGTTTGTCTTTCCCCGAAGGAAGCCAATTTGAGATTTGGACAAATTTGTGCATAACTTCACAAAAATATATTTCTTCTGACAATCTGTGACTGCTTTGTCAGAGTTACAAGTTTAAGTTATTAGGAAGAGAGAACAACCTATTAGTCATTTAGCTCATTCTTTGGCCCAGGTACTTTCTCAGAAATAGCTTAAATGATTTTCATACTCTCTTTTTTTAAGAGATGCTGAATCAAAAATTGGCTTCAGCTGCTTTGCCAGAGTGGGGTTTACTTGCAATTGATGATGATCTGTTCCAAACTTTTGAGCATAAACACTGCATGTTTGTCGAGTGAAATATAAGCTGCATTTTGAATGACCAACTTGCAGTGTTTCCATTTGTTTCCACCTCTCTTACACCCTAGTTATTTGCTTGCTCTTACTGTAGTTGAGCTAGGGTTAATGACAGCACTGTGAAGTGAAAATTCTGCTGTCTGTCTCGTTTGAAAATAAATATTGGCAGCTTACCCAATGTTTGCACACACGTTATTAATATGAATGGTGCTACTTTTATTCTGATGTGTATCTGTAGGCCAAAGTCAAAATTTGTATATGTGACAAATGAGCATTTATCTCGTAGATCATGTTCCCATTTGGCAGGAAGTGCTATTTATCAATACTTTCAGGGAACTGAACAAAATATTCCTGAATATTATAAACAGGTTAAGACTATCTCTGCATTGAAGCAGCTCAACATGCAGTTTATGTTTAACTATTGTACTTCTGTGAATCGAAATTTGACTTTGTTTGCTTCCGTGCTTTGTTTGCTAATAGGTATTGCAGGGTTTAGATTATCTACACAGCAAGTGCAAGATCATTCATACTGATATAAAACCAGAAAACATCTTAATGTGTGTAGATGAATCCTACATTCGACGAATGGCTGTTGAAGCAACAGAATGGCAAAAAGCTGGTGCTCCACCACCTTCTGGCTCAGCAGGTAAGTCATCTTTATATAAGGATCCATGTACTTTTAGCAAAATCTACATTTTCTTTTGTGTAATATTGCCCTTAAGACCAAAAAGACCTAGGGAATGTTCCGAAGGGGAGGTGACGCCAAATGTTTTTATCGGTGGACTGCTAATTCCGATGCCTGGACTAATGCTCACAGCAGACAGCAGGTGGTGAAATTTGAACTCGGTTAGTAAATCTTGAAATTAAAAGTTAGTCTAATGGTGACCGTGAAACCATTGTTAATTATTGTAAAAACCAATCTGATTCACGAAAGTCTTCAGGGAACATGACCTGCCATCTTTATCTGATCTGATCTGCAGTTGCAAACGTCCTGTTCTCCCTGCAAAACTTCTCCTATAAATTAGGCTCTTGTGCCAAAATTGTGAGAATTGTCATTGTTGCAGACATGAAATCGTATCGTACTATATCCCAGAGACTTTAGTCACAATGTATGGGTATATTTTAGCTCACTGGTGGGACAGACCCATCAGAAGTTGAAGCACAGTGGTATGTAGGTGAGAAGGATTTCCCCCATGGCTCCTCATTCCTCCCATGACTTCTCTTGCCATTGTTTTAAACTCGACAATAGCTGCTAGACTGTGTCTGCTGCAGGTATTCAGGGAATGAACAAGAGGGAAAAAATCTATTTGGCCTCATCCTGTAGCCGTGACAGCATTGTTGAAAGTGATCACCACACAGTCCTTGTGGACACAAAATCCCATCCATCTTCATCTTGGGAATAACCTGCCTTTGTGTTGTAAAGCACTACCACTGTGCTTTACAGAACAGATTTTGAACAGGTTTAGCAACTCAAAATGGGTCATCCCATTATTATGTGCCCAATACGATCTGCAACTTCATGGTCCAGCGCAATCTCCACTCTACCATTACGATCAAGCCAGGCTATCGACTCTTATTTAGTGAAAAATGTAAAAAAGAATGCCAGGTGCTTCAGCACCAGTGCCACCCTTAGTACTACTTCCAAGTGGTGTTCAACATGGAAGAGCAGTGATCCATCAGTTGAGGTATTGGTTAGGTGAGTGGGTTTGGGTTGGGTTTGACAAGGATAGTAAGTAGCAAGAAGTGCTATTAACCAATGTTTGACTTGATGTTATGAAGTTTCAAGAGGTCCAGAGTGAATTTTAAAGATTCCCAAGCCAATTCCCTTTACACTGTTTAGCATTCTGCTATCACCTCTGTTAGGTCTGTCCTGCCAGTGGGCCAGGATGTACCCTGGAACATAGATGATAGTTTTGGCTAGGGCTTCATCTGTAAGTTGTGTTTCCGTGAGTATGACTCTGCCAGGCTGTTGCTTAACTAGACTGAGACAGTTCTCTCAATTCTGGTACTAGCCTCCAGATGGTAATAAGGAGGACATTGCAGAGTTCATGGAGCTGAGTTTGCTGTTGTCATTTTCAGTGCCAACATTGTGCCAGGTGGCCTGTCTGGTTTCTTTCATTTTTTTGAGACATTTTCACTGTTTAATTCAACAGAATGGCTTGCTAAGCCGTTTCAGAGGGCAGTTAAGAATTAACCATACTACTGGGGGTCTGCAGTTTCATGTAGGTCAGACTGGGTAAAGATGGCAGTTTTCCTTCCCAAATGAATGTTGGTGAACTGGATTGGGTGTTTATGACAATCAACAAGAATTATTCCTTTGAAATTTAATTTTAGGTTTTTTGTTCTTTTTTACTGCATATTCCACCATCTGCCATAGTGGAATTTGATCCTGGGATCCCAGAGCCACACCTGGGTCTCTGGAATTCTACTCTAGTGACAATACCTCTATGCCTTCACTATGACTATTTTGGCAAGATCCAAGTTTGTGCTAACTAGTACCAAGTAATGTTTGTGTAGTAGACAGCCAAGTATTGGCAACTAGAGAATCTAGCCATTTCCTATGACATTTGATAGCAGCACCATTTTCAAATCACGTTCTTGGGGGGCTTCCAGTGAACAGAAACTCAACTGAACTAGTCATATAAATAGTGATAATGGGAACTGCCGATGCTGGAGAATCCAAGATAACAAAGTGTGGAGCCGGATGAACACAGCAGGCCAAGCAGCATCTCAGGAGCACAAAAGCTGATGTTTTGGGCCTAAACCTTTTCTGATGAAGGGTATAGGCCTGAAACGTCAGCTTTTGTGCTCCAAAGATGCTGCTTGGCCTGCTGTGTTCATCCGGCTCTACACTTTGTTATCTTAGTCATTTAAGTATATAGTCAGGTCATAGGCTAGGAATTCTACAACCAGAAGCTCACCTCCTGTTTCCTAATGCCAGTCACTACCTACAAGGCACAAGTCAGGAGTTTTAGAATACTTTTCATATGCTTGAATAATGTAGCTTCAGCGACTCAAGAAACTTCACACCATTCTCAACAAAGCTGTCAATTCGATTGGCAACCGATCCACCAGTTTCAACAGGTATATGCTCAGTGTCAGTAGCGTTTACTGCCTACAAGAGACACAGCAGCAGTTCACCAAAGTTCCTTCAACAGCATCTTCCAAACCCTCAACTGCCACTATGCAGAAGGTGCATGGGCGTACAGCCACCTGAAGGTTCCTCTCCAAGCTGCACAATACCCTGACTATGGATCGACAACCTATACCATCGCTACTACTGGGTCATAATCTTGGAACCTTCTTTCTAACAGTACTGTGACCAAATCTGCATTCCAGAGATTGCAGTGGTTCAAGAAGATAGCTCCCCATTACCCTATGAAGGACAGTTGACGTTAGGCAATAAATACTGACTAAGCCAGTGTTGCTGATATTCTATGGACAAATGATAAAAGATCTAAATGAAAGCTATTTGGTTTCCTGATTTATAAATCAGGAGAATTGTTACAGCACAGAAGATGGCCAGTTGGCCCACTGTGTCTGCGCTATCTCTCTAAATGAGCAACTCACTTATTTGTACATATGACATCAGTACAATCCAAAAATTGGACATGACCCATTGCCAAGGTTACGTTTTTGCCTGAGCCCACCTGACTCTTCATATGGGCCAAGAAATGACTCTGAGGATTCTTTGACATGAAAACTGTTGTAACATGAGTCAGAGAAGGTTGTAGAAACTGGAGTTGATGTTTTGAGTCAAATGTGTCTCTTTTTCACAACCTTCTCCTCAACAGGGATATGCATACAGGGGGCTTAAATTTTGTGTATGGGGCAAGGGTTTAGAGTGGATTTAAGGAAGAATCTTTTTACCCAAAGGGCGTTGGTTGTTTAGAATTCAGTGCCTGAAAAGATGGTAGAGGTGGGAACCTTCACAACATTTAAGAAGTATTCAGTTAATCATGAAGAGCCAAGAATAGTTACTTGCTTGAAGACATGCACGTCACGATATGCCAAAGGGCCTTGATCTGTGCTGTAAATCTGTCAGTGCATGTTGTCAGTTTTAACCATCGGGGGATTTCAGATAGTATGCAGCTGCAGGTGAGTACCACGAAAGATTCAAAATGATTGGGTGGGAAGTGAAGCATCCTGAATAATGCAGGTCAAGTTGGAAAGAATGTGAAATCGCACATTGTCATTATTAGACCAGGCATTGAATGTAAGAATGCAAGGAAGGTTATGGTGGAGCTGTATAAAAATGTTAGTTAGGTCACAGCTTGAGTACTGTGTGCAGTTCTGGTCACCACACCAGAAGGATGTGATTGCACTAAAGAGGGTGCAGAGGAGATTCACCAAAATGTTTTTCAGGTATGAAGAGAGGTGAGATAAGCTGGGATTGTATTCCTTGTAGCAGAAAAAGTTTGAGTGGAGTCCTTAATGAACTATACAAAACTAGGAGGGGCATGGATAAGGTAGACAGACAGAAACGTTAGTAGAGGGATTATTAACCAGGGCTCAAAGATTGGTATGGAAGAGATGGGTTTGAATTCATGGGACATTAACATCAGCAAGAGGGAAGGAGTGAGCTGCTCTAACGGGACAGGCTCCAACTGAATCATGCTGGGGCCAGAATCCTTGCTAATCGCATAACTGGGACTGTGGATAGGACTTCAAACTAAATAGAGGGGAGGTGAGTTCAGTCGCATGGAAAATTATTCTTAAAGTCAAAGGGGTAGGGGGGCTCAACAGAAGCCAAAGTTTCCAGAACAGGTCTCCAGGATACAGAGTATGGAAATAGTCAGGAATCTAACCTGAGAGATAGCAAACAACATGAGAAGGGGGGGCGCAGTCAATGCAGGACTGTGGGTGTTGTGCTTAAATGCATGCTGTATATGAAACAAGGTAAATGAGGTTCTAGCACAGATTGAAATTGGCAAGTATGATGTTGTGGGTATCACGGAGATGTGGCTGCAAGGGGTTCTGGGCCAGGAACTAAACATCTAAGGATACACATTTTATCAAAAGGAAAGCAGATGGGCAGAGGGGACAGACTTGCTTTGTTAGTAAGAAATAAAATTAAATTGATACCAAGAAGTGATATAGAGCCATAAGGCATGGAATCTTAGTAGGTAGGGTTGAGGAACTGCAAAGGAGAAAAGAGTTGCGTTAAGGCCTCCTAGCAACAGTCAGGATGTGGGGAAGAAAACAAATCAGGCATGTAAGAAATGGGGAACTTCAATATGCAGATGCACTGGGAAAATCAGATTGGTAGCACATCTCAAGAAAAGAAATTTGTGTCGATGAGAAGGAGTTTTTTAAGCAGCTTGTGGTAGAGCCCACTAGGAAACAGGTACCTCTGGATTTGGTAATGTGTAATGAGGTAGACTTGATTAGGGAGGCAAAAGTGAAAGACTCTTGGGGTTCAGTGACCATAATATGGAAGAGAAGTTGTAGTGGGGAACAAGGAAGTAGTGGAAGAACTGACATTGCATCAGTTTTCACAGTGGCAGACACCTGCACCATACCAGAACTTTAGGAGAGACAAGAGGTAGAGTTGAGTGTAGTGGTCATCACTAAGATAAGGTTCTGGGGAAGCTGAAAGATCTGAAGATGGTTAAATCACACAGACAAGATGAATAACGCAGAGTTCTGAAAGAGATTGTAGAGGCATTGGTGGTCATATTTCAGGAATCACAGGAGTCGGAGGTTGGGAGGGGTCCGTAGAGGACGAGGAAATGGTTACTGTAACACCCCTTTTTAAGAAGGGAGAGAGGCGGAGACAGGAAATTTTAAGCTGGTTAGCCCAACCCCAGGTAAAATTTTAGAGTCCATTATTAATGTTTAGATTGCAGAGTACTTGGAAGTGCATGGTAAAATAGGGCAGAATTAGCTCAACTTCGTCAACGGGAGGTCATGCCCAACAAATCTGTTAGAATTCTTTGAGGTGTTGAGCCGGTTAGACAAAAGAGAGCCATTGGATGTGATCCAATGGACATGGATTTCCAGAAGGCACTGGATAAGGTGCTGCACGGGAGGTTGCTAAATAAGATAAAATCCTGTGGTGTTAGGGACAATGTACTGGCATGGGCAGAGGATTGGCTGACTGAGAAGGCAGAGAGTAGGGATAAAGGGGTTCTCTTCAGAATGGCAGCTGGTGACTAGTGGACTTCTGCAGGCGTCAGTGTTGGACCACAACTTTTCACATTGTACATTTCCATAAAGGCTTTTTGATCAGCCCTTTTAGTTCTATCTCTACTACTAATTCAGCTATTTGTTTTGAATACTTGACACAATTTCATACAGTGTTTTCATCTTAATGTTTTCTTTCTGCACTGTCACTTTAGCAACCCCTAATGCCCAATTATCTTTGAACCTTTCTGCCCAATTCTGCTTATTTATTACTCAAATCACAATTCTGCTTGACAGTTTAGAAATTGTTCCAACTGTTTTTGAATTAACTCTTTTTATCTGAATTCACTGATCCACCTCTTATAACAATTCCCTCCGTATAACTGAGTTGTCGATTTTTCAGGACACTTACCTAAGCCCAGTTCGAGCGGAGTACGTTACAACAGAGCACCTCTCACTTTGCAGACAAGGGTTGTAGTATGTCATGAATCAGAACTCTGGTGTCTCTCAATCTTTTTAAGCCATACCTGTCGTTTTCTGTTTGGCCAAATGACAGTTTGCACTATGTTCAGGAGCAAGCCAGAAATTATTGGCTGTGTGAGATTCTGCAAATGTTGTTGGCTTCAGTGGTTCCTGGGTGGACCACAAATATGGGATCCTCCACCTTTTACTTTCAAGTTCTTAGCCAGCTGCACAAAGGCATCCTTACCTCTTGGGCAGATGATATAACCTTTGGAACTTACGGTTGCAGTATCAAAGAACAGCATCTAGCCCTGGTTATTACTACCACCTACCACCTTTTCTGTGACGCTACAAAGCTATTCATTCGCAGTTTTCCTCAAGCCTTTGATTGCTTTGCTTCCCAAAGCTATTTCCAATGTGACCCGATTTTGATGCCTCTGTTGCAAGGTCATGTTTGTGAGCTTTTAGAGTTGGTAGATTTCTCTCCATCCAAGCAATGATGGCATGTGGACTCTGTAACCAAAATTACATGCCTGTCTACCTCAATTTCCACATCCATGTCAAGACAAAAAATTCTACCCTAATTCTCAGATAACCAAAACCTCTTCCTGGATGGCATTGAGAAAATCATTCTTCAGGTTAGAAAATTGTCCCCAAGGCTTTTTGGCTGACTGGCTTTTGGAGCAGACCTATCTGTTCCTTGGTAGCCCCAAATAATGGCCCAATCTAAAAAATGGTCCATTCAATTTTGAGGTGAGCTCGGGTCATGTTTGCAATAGGGTCACTGGCTGCAGGCAGCAATGAACACCTTAGGTCAATTCACTGGCTGTGGATGTTTCATTATCAAGCATGTCTACTGACTTCCAATCCACATTGTGCTATGCACTGCATAGAACCCTGATTTGCATGGTTTGATCAGTCCCATTTCCAAATATCAACTCTAAATCCAAAATATTTTAAAAGTATACTTGATATTAGTTCCTTATATGCAGCTGCATGTAGGAGACGGACTATTAAACAAACGTTTTCAATGTGGCATGAACCGTCTCAATAAAAAAGCCATCAGATGTACCTGTTACATTGACTGATGAAAACCTATATGCATGACATAGCTTAGAATAGATGGCAGATTGATTGATTGAGAAGAAAATCATATAGTTCAAGTTTAAAGTCATGCTTTGGCACTTCAAATCAGATTGCTTTAAGGTCTGTGGTACAGAAGGAAATAATTGTTGGCCTAATTGTTGCTAATTTCTTGATTTGCTTCACACGAGGTAGTGACAAAACCCAAACGGAGAGTTGTTGAGATGACTTCCAGTAAGTTCTGGCAGCTTTTTGCAATAATCTATAATGTTCTGCCCATATTCCCAAAGTTAAGGATAATTTACTTTGACAAATCTTAATTGTTTTTAATGTTTAAGATCTCAGACAAGATTCCTGTAATCCAATAAATTTATGTTGTGGTTAGACTTCCATATTTCTCATTGCCTCAAGTATACTTGGAAATAAAACAATGACAAATTGTGAATTAAACAGCACAGTTTTGTTTAGTCTTTCATTTCATGTTGCTGATTTTTACATTTCTTTTACTTTCACAGTGAGTACTGCTCCACAGCAGAAACTGGTGAGTAGTTTGTTGCTTTTGCTGTGCAGAGATTGTTCACACTAGTGGCAGATCTTCAGAGTTGCACTTAAACTGTTAACCTTATTGAAATACAAACTGTCATGAGTTGAAGCATTTATACACATCAAATTTATTTGTTTTAAAATAGTGTTATTCGTTCAAATGCTTGGTAATACCCACACATTTCACTTTGTGATTTACTGGATGTAGTAGTTTGTAACTGTCATGCTATCTGCCTCGTTTTAGCTTTGGCTTAGTGTTTATGTTCACCCCTTTGTCTAACTTCATTAATCCTATCTCTTCCTCCACTCTGTGCACATTTCTAACTCTCTTTTGCTAATCTGGTTCCTCTATTTGTCAGCTTATCAACATTCTTCCTTTGATTTGTACATTATAACTACTTGTCTCTTGGCCTTTCTTTCACCTTTTCTGGCTATGCACCTCATACTGGAAAATAAGGTCAGAATAGTTAGGTGCTTATATATAACAACTGCAGACTCAGTGGACCGAAAGGCCTTTTTCTGTGCCATGAACCTCTATCATGCTATATCCTCCATAACATTGTCTTTTTTGTGCTGTGCCCCTCCCCTCTTTGCCCACACTCCAGCCTCGTCAATCTCACTACACTCACACTCATCTTTCTCTCTCCACCTTTTACTTTCCTTTCTGCCTCTCATTCTCGCATTCTCTCTCGCATGTTCATGATATCTCTTGTCCCTCACGCATTGGCGCTCGTTCTCGTCCCTCGCGTGTTCGTGCTCACCCTCACTCTCGCGTTCACTCTCCCTCTCTTGGTCCCACATTCATTATGTGGAAAAAATTGCAATTTGCTGTCCTTTTATTCTCCCACATTGACTCCTTTATATTTGCAGAGTTAGACCAAAGGGTCCGTTTCTATGCTGTATATCTCTATCTCTATGACTATGACATGCATGTGTTTGCACAAATACAAATGTATTTTTCAGGCATTTGTATATATGTCCTAGCTTCTGTCTCCGTAAAATTCAGCACACTTGAATTCAAGTGCTATCCTACAGTATATGCTCAAGCCTGTCATGACCTGCTACCTACTAAGGAAACCTAGAACCAGAGTGTGATTCTATGGGCTTGTAATTCCTGAGGAAAACCCATTGTCAGAGATCTAGAAAGATGACCAGCAAGAGAAGGGACACTGATCAAGTTCAGGGAAGTATTATCACAAAACAACAGTTTAGGAGCTGATTGAAGTCATGCTATATGCATCTTCACACATATCCAGGCAGTAGTTTTGTTTAGCTTCTAGATTGATTTCAGATGTTTCTGCATATTGGGACTCTTTAAGCACGTGGGCTTGACATGTGATAGACCAGCTGTCTGTTCCCAAGAATGAAGTCTGAAAATATGGCAAAACTGCCAGCTTAAATATTCCATGACATTGAAATGGAAGTTGAGCTAAGAATAACTTTCTAATGTGCAGTGAAAGTGCAAACAACACACAGGGGTGTGACTCAACTAAGTGAATGCATTCAAGTTGAGTGGTAGCAGATTTGTTTGACATGCTGTTAATTTGGTTTAACAAAAAAAATAATAGATATTTGCCAAAATGGCATTTGATTTTAAATGGAGCTGGAATTTGGAGACATTGTTTGGAGATTAATATTCAGTTTTAGGAATCTTGTCTAGCTCAGTTTCTGACTATGTACTTTTAATCTCGATTTTCCTTATTTTTCATTGAAAGAAAATTCTGAATTTGGGTTGCGATATTTAGGGGTCAGGATTGAGTGATTTACAGAAAATTAGCCTTTGAATACTGCAGGCTACATAACTTTAAGTACGTTATACTATCTTTAATGCATTTGATGAATACCTGAAAAATTCAAGTATATCATAAAATACTTGGTCCAGATTTTGTAGTCAATGGTAAAACTCTGCTTGATGTTCGCTTTGCTGGCAGTTGCCCACAAAGGCTTGATAGGCTTTGAAATGCAAAATTCCTGTCATCAAGTTTCTGGTCTGGTGATTTATAGTACCTGTGTCTGGACAGCCAGTGCAAGAAATCACAAGCATCTTTCACCAAACAGATTGATTCCTTACTAAGTCATGCAGAGTCCAGGTCAGGAAGTAAAAGTAGATTGAAATGATTAACAATAAATGGAATAATGGTTGGGAAGCACACTTTAATTGGAATGAATGGGGAGAGATAGGAGGGGAAAAGGAACCAAATAATTTTTAAAGAGAATGAGACTCTATATCTATGAAACTATTTTATTGCTTAAAAAAGCATATTTTGTCAAAGCTTTCCTATCACATACATCAGGACATTTCACAAGCATACCAATTCCACGAGAAAGCCAACATTTATAGTGCAAGAGAGAGTGCTAATTGGTTGGCAGGTAGACTCTGGGAGAGACATTGTCATGGAGATTCTATCCATTAATGCTGATTGCATTCCGTTTCAATAACACCATGTATGCCAAACTAGATGGTGTTGCCGTAAGAGAGGAAGGGGCCCCACTAGACCCAATGCTCTCAATTATTTTGATAGGATCCCGTGAGAAATGTGCCTTCAATAGAATGACATCTAACCTCCTGAACCTTGCATATTTCCATTGCGTTGATAATATGTTTGCTATATTTATATCTGTAGATGCATGTCAAAAATCTGTGTGTGAATGTTTAATGTGCTCCATCATGAGTTCACAGTGAGTATTGAAGTGAGGAGACAAATGAGCTTCCTTGTCTTGATTTCATAGTTGACAATTTGGCCAGGTTTGCAAACCTGCCTTCATTGGTTATGTGAGGGAGAGGTAAGAAGGTGTAGAGCTGGATGAACACAGCAGGCTAATTTTCTGAATTTCTAATTTTCTCAAGAAGGGTCTAGGCCTGAAATGTCAGCTTTCCTGCTCCTCTGCTGCTTGGCCTGCTGTGTTCATCCAGCTCTACACCTTGTTATCTCTCTTCATTGGTTATGTTATACATTTTGGGATTCCTGTAGTTCCACACACTGCAGTAATGGCTTTATTGACAATTTTTTAAATGGACCCAAAGAAATACGTTTACCATATGACCCTGATGTTGAAATAGAACACATCAAAGCCATTCTGCATGATAATGGCTACCTTGATAAAATCATTTCTCATAGTATATCATGCAGTCATGAAGTGTCTAAAGTCAGTCTGTCTTGGTCCTGAAAATGTACTCTGTCTTTGTTAGATTAACCTGGAAAGGTAAAGTATCTCAACCTATATCAACAATTGAAACTCGCTCTTTTATGCCACTACAGTGCAGTAGCTACTTGAGTGGTATACGCCTCTCATGGGATGCTGCTGACACGCTACTAAAGGATTTCTGTCTATCACACAAATGAGTAATGTGGGATAAGAACTTTAGTGTTTATGTGATGCCAGTATGAAGGCCCATTCATCATAAAGATTGGTTGGTTGTATCAGACTGCATATTGGCTGTTTACAGTAAGCAAGGTACTAATTGTATTCAACCATTTTGCGCTGGCAAAGATTGTGTCTGATATTAGATACAATTCAGAAATTGGACAACATCTTTCAGATACTCTTGAATGAATGAGGAATTTTCCTGACAGCTAATTTAGGATTGTCAATTGGGCTTGCACTGTAGTACATTTGTATGTACTGTAAGCTACATACAGTAATACACAGGGCTTTGGTTCTTACAGGCAGGGCGGGGAGGGGGAAATAAAACATGTATACACACACATGCTTGTTTCAACTCAGCAGGATAGGTGACAGCCTAGTTCATTTCTCAGGGTAGTTCCTTGATCAGTTACAATCAACCTGACTAGACTTAAATTTATACCAAGCATGGCATTTAACTGTCAGTCAGTAGTAAAGAATGCATTCTCCATGGCAGGCCTTGTACCTGTCATGTAGTATGTGTCGGTTTTCCTCCTGAATTGGTATTCTTGACAAATGTCCTGATGAGTGTAAGACAGAAGACTTTGATGAATTGACGAGTTATCTTTCAGCTGCATTCAAGTTCTGTACGACCAAATGATTATTTTGTGTGGCCCAACAATGTTGCTTGACAGTAATTATCAGTTATCATGCAGTTTAAAAACTCACTCACTCCTGAATGCCCTATCTTGTTCAATATTTTGTTGCGGTGAATTAATGCAAGTTCAGTAGTTTGTAGAACCTTTATACAACTACATACGTTGTAGAACTTCTGCTAGAAATGTCTGGATTTCTGCACTTAATTTGTGTGCACTCCCCTCCAACCCCACCACACCTGGCACCTTCCCATGCACCCGCAGGAAGTGCTACACTTGCCCCCACACCTCCTCCCTCACCCCCATCCCAGGCCCCAAGATGACTTTCCATATTAAGCAGATGTTCACCTGCACGTGTGCCAATGTGGTATACCGTATCCACTGTACCCGGTGTGGCTCCCTCTACATTGGGGAAACCAAACGGAGGCTTGGGGACGGCTTCACAGAACAACTCCACTTGGTTCGCAATATACAACTGCACCTCCCAATCGCGAACCATTTTAACTCCCCTTCCCATTCCTTAGACGACATGTCCATCATGGGCCTCCTGCAGTGCCACAATGATGCCACCCGAAGGTTGCAGGAATGGCAACTCATATTCCACTTGGGAACCCTGCAGCCCAATGGCATCAATGTGGACTTCACAAGCTTCAAAATCTCCCCATCCCCCACTGCATCCCAAAACCAGCCTAGCTCGTCCCCGCCTCCCTAACCTGTTCTTCCTCTCACCTATCCCCTTCTCCCACCTCAAGCCGCACCTCCATTTCCCACCTACCAACCTCATGCCGCCTCCCTGACCTGTCCGTCCTCCCCGGACTGACCTATCCTCTCCTCGCCACCTATCTTCTCCACTATCCATCTTAGGTCCACCTCCCCCTCTCTCCTTATTTATTTTAGAACACTCACCCCATCCCCCTCTCTGATGAAGGGTCTAGGCCCGAAACGTCAGCTTTTGTGCTCCTGAGATGCTGCTTGGCCTGCTGTGTTCATCCAGCTTCACACTTCGTTATCTTGCATATTCCAGAAGCCTGGTTTTATCTCTGAGTAAATAAATGGATTTCAAATACAATAAAAGCATGCCTCAGAGGTTTTTTTATTTATCACACAATAAAAGTGACCACTGATTATCTAACCGTTATTTATTTGAACAAAATCTGAATCGGTGTGTTCTGATATAAAATATAAAGTGGGTCCAGAATTATTTGCAAGATAATGGTGAGTTTTTTGGCATTGTACGATTTTTGCGTTTTGAACATTTCTTTTCCTTCTGTCATAGAGACATAGACAAAAAATCACTCAGCACAAAAACAAACCCTTAGCACTCCATGCTGACCAAATTTCCCAAACTAAGCTAGTCCCACTTGCCTGCATTTGGCACACATTCCTCTAAACCTTTCCTACTCATGTAGCTGTCCAAATATCTTTTGTAATTGTGTCTGCATCTACCACTTCCTCTGGCAGTTCATTCCACATACAAACCACCCTCTGTGTGAAATAATTGCCTCCCCGGTCCTTTTTTAATTCTTTCTCCACTTATCTTCATAATATGCCCCCCAGTTTTGAATTCCCCCACCCTCAGGAAATGACCTTTGCTAATTACCTCATGTATGCCCCTCATGATTTTATAAGTCTCTATAAGGTCAACCTCAACCTCTTAGACAACACCTGCCAGTCCTCAGCCCACTGGCTCAGTTGATCCAGATCCCGATGTAATCTTAGATAACCTTCTTCACTCTACTTTTTCTGTCAATCCAATTTAATTTCTCCTTTAATTTCTGTCCATCGGATGTCACTTTAACTCACTTTGTTGCCTTTTCCATCATTCCTCTTACTTTCTCAGTCGTTAAGTTTGGCTTAAGGAGATAGACTGTTGGCTTCTTCATTCAGCAGGTCCCAGATGCCTCATTGCCCTCTGTACATCGTCATTAATTTGTACTTCTGTTACATAAAGATTTGTAAATAAAAGGTGAGGAGAAAAGCCTAATTAAACAGTATTAATGGCTGTATTAGTTGGTGGCCTGGCCCTCAGCTCCCGGATATCTCTGTAGGAGTTCCTCCGACACTGTCTTTGAACTAATAATCTTAAATTGACTTATCAATGACTTCTGACCATCCTAAGTTGGAAATAAGGATATTTTCTGCTGATTACATAATGTCCAGCTCCATTCAAAATTCCACAGGAAATGAAGCAGTACATGTCCAAATGCAGCACAATCCGGACAATACTCAGTTTTTGGCTGACAATTAACAAGTAACATTCATGCCACTCAAGTGCCAGGCAATCGCCACCTCCAACAAGTGAGAATCTCACCATTGGCCCTCGATATTCAGTGACATTGCCATCACTTGAATCCCCCATTTTAAATATCCTGGGAACTACCATTGACCAGATACTAGACCAGTCATGTTAATACCGTGGCTACAGGAGCCAGTCAAAGCTAGGAATTTTGTAGCTAGAACTCCTCTCCTGTTTTCCTGATATTTGTCCACCGTCCACAAGGCATAAATCAGGAGTGTAATGAAATAGACTCCACTTGACTGGATGTGTGCAGCTACAGTTATATTCAAGAAGATTGACATCATCTAGGACAAAGCATCTTGGGTGATTGGCATCTAATAAACCACCTTCAACATTCATTCCATTTGCCACCAATTCACAGTAGCGGCAGTTTGTACCATCTACAAAACACACTGCTGTCATTTACAAAGGCACCTGAGACAATGATGCCCAAACCAGTGACTGCTACCATCTAGAAGGCCAAAGGTAGCAGGTACAAAGAAATACCTGCAACTTCTTTTTTTAAAATCACTTGCCATCCTTACTTGGCAATCTATCACTGTTCCTTCACTGTCACTGGATCAAGATTATGGAACACTCGTAATAACTGCACTGTGGGTGCAGCCACATCCAAAGGACTGCAGCAGTTCAAAAAGGTAGCTCACCACCATCTCCTCCAAGACAGTTAGGGGTGGGCAATAAATCCTGGCCCAGTCAATGATGCCTACATCCCTGAATGAATAAAAATTTTGGTCTCTGACAATATATCTTGAAAGCAGATGCTAGAAGGGCAACAATGTAGCTGACAACAGCAAACAAACTAAAGATGAGAGGCAAAAATAGGAATTCATTAATTTATTCAACATTAACACGTTTTTTTATATGCACGTGTTTCATGTGGACCAATTCAAAGTCATTTATGAGACTGTGAATTCCTCATTCTGTTCAGAGCATTCCTCACTGCCAAGAACTGGATCTCAAATCGACTTTATTTAGGTGGCTGTGACTTCCTTAATGTCAAGAGGTGGACAGCTCTTAAACAGATGGATTTAACATAATAAAGTAGTGCTAAGTTGATCAGAATGAACTAATTATCAGCAAAGAATGTTTCTGGACAGTCTATTTTATACATTTAAAATTAGTTTTAATATTGAGAAACCGTAGGCAAACTTGCTTCTGCATCACTATCTCATGTCATATTCATTGTTTAGATTTACCTATAAAAATTCTGAAGAATTCTAGGCACTTTGTTTCATTCTAAAAGAGTTGGAAGAAATTAATTGAATGTCAATTACGGCTTTGCAATGGTGGTCCTTTATCGAAAACAGAAGGTTGTGTCTCAAGCCCTACTTCAGAGATTTGATTATGAACCAAGATGATGGCATTTTGCCCCATTTGATTGCAGATCTTTATTTGAGATGTTGAACTGAAGCTGCACTTGGTTTCTCAAGTATTTGTGAAAACCAAATTCCAGTTAGTAGCTGAGGAATAGCAGGGCGCCTTCCTTCTGTTCTTCACCAGTGTAACAAAATAAAGCGTCTGGTCGCTTCCCATATTGCTGTTTGTGGGACATTGTGTGCAAATTAGCTGTCACATTTCCTACCTTAGAACAGTGACTACATATCAATGATGTTTCATTGGTTCTGGGATTTCGTGAGGTTTTAAAACATGCACTGTTAAAAAAAAATGTATGCATAAAAATGCATAATTTATGTGCCGCATGTGAAATCCATATATCACTGGTGTAATTCTTCTAAACTGATAAAGTTATTTGTATTGTTGAAATCTTCTCACGTGATACCAATCATTAGTGATATTGATTTTAACTTAATTAACAGTTGGCTTTTTAAGGAAATTATTGATAGCAGACAGTGCTGTGTTCAGATTCTTTCTTGTCTGTTGATTGTAGACTTTTGGATAATTAACCACACAGTATTTTAAATTCTACATTTCACAATGAGGGAAAAAAGGATATCAGGAAGCAAGTGAGCAGTGGTATAGGTATCTTTTTGCAAATGTAACAATAATTAAAATGAAGTTTTATATTCTTTTCTAAAATGTTCAATTAGTTACTTGTACCAATTTTAGAGTATTGTGTATTAGTAAATAAGTTTTTAATGTTTTAGGGAGGAAAAATGTCTAAAAACAAAAAGAAGAAGCTGAAAAAGAAGCAGAAGAGGCAGGCGGAGCTGCTGGAAAAACGTATGCAAGAGATAGAAGAGTTGGAGAGAGAGGCAGAGAGGAAGAAGATGGAAGAGATTTTAACAACTGTAACACCAAATGACCAGAAAGGAGAAAAAATAGATGAGCTGAAAGAAACAGTGATAGATCATGTGGTAGATGAGGAACAACGTAATGAATGCAGTAGGTGTTCTGAAAAATAACTTTCATATTTAAAAAATCATATTCTTTATGATGGCAACCTTGATAAAGCATGTTTGGGCTTTGCAGGAATTTGCAAATCTGACTTAAATGTCTGTGTTTGATTTGGAAATTTGTTTTTGAGCCCTATGTATTATAAGAAAAATAATGTTGCTTAATGTTTTTGGACTGATTACCATTTCAAATCTTTAAGGAAAAGAAGAATGCCTTACAGCTTATCATATCTGTGTTGGAAACTTTCAACCTATAAAAAGCCTTGAATTGACTTTTTTTCTTTTTTTTAGATGAGCATTTACTCTCCAACATTCATTCATTTTCATAGTTTACAGATAATATCCAGATTTGCATATCTTATGCTCTTGGAGCTTTTCATCATTTCTGGCCAAATTTGCTTAGTCAATGAGGGAGGACCTAATGAATACAGTGAATATTTTGAAAAATGAAAGTTATGTCAATATGATTTCATTTGAATAATTTTCTGTATTATTCATTTACTAGATGAGTTTGATAATCAGGAAGAAAAGGAAGACACAGAGAAAGAGAATATGGAAAAAGATGAAGTAGAAAATGTGGTTACCAGGACAGAGCTGAAATGCAATGAATCACCAAAAACGAATGGACATGTTGAAAATGGTCCGTTTTTGCCTGATCAGCTTTGTGAAGAAGAAGAGGAGGAAGATTACGACGATGATGATGATGATGATGAGTGTCCAAATACTGAAGAGAGTCCTGCTGATGGACCAAATGCTGAAAGTTTAACCTATAGTGGCCCTTATGGACGTTTTAATGGAGAGTTGCAGAATGGACAGAATAAAAGCCCTGAGGCAGAGTTCTCTGAAATGTCTGAAAATGTGTTTTCTAAGCTTTTAGAATCTGCAGCTTGTGGATCAGATGGTTCGACAGTGATTGAACGAGAAGACAGTAGTCCATCTCAAGACAGGAGCAGAACTGTGTCTGCATCCAGCACCGGAGACGTGCCAAAAAGTGAGTACGCTGTTATTTGCTTTTATGTTGATGAAATGCATGAAGAAGTTATAGTTATACCACTACATTCTCACTAATTTTGTCATTTCAGTATTTACTTCAGAAGTGAATTAACCTGAAGACTTTTGAATCTCTTTATTACAAAAGCATTAATTTTATTTAAAAATTACAATAAACTATGATGGATGCATTGATATATTTAGCCTGTTATCAGAAAAGCATTAATTTGCATTTTGAACACTATCTGCAGTTTCTTTGTTTCAAATTTTAACTTCTAGAAGTTGTTGTCCATTTTATCTTATAATAGCAGCAAGTCCAGACAGCAAAATCTGGGCCCGTATTTGAACACACACACATTATTTATGCAAACGAATGCAGTTTTTAAGTTGTTTTGGAGTGCAACTTTTTTTTTCCAGAAGCGCTTTTGATAAATTGTCATTGTAACACCAGAACATTATGATTATTTCTAACTTTACAGTAAAAGTTCGGGCAGCGGATTTGCTGGTAAATCCACTTGATCCAAGAAACGCAGAGAAAATTAGAGTTAAAATAGCTGACTTGGGAAATGCTTGTTGGGTTGTAAGTACATTATACTTTCTAAAATGATTAACTTCTGTTAGTTACTATGCTGAAATTAAAAGTAGGTTTTATGGTTGAATAAGTGCAGATCTTCTCAAAAAACATTTTCAAATGTTATGCATTAAGAAAACATTTTATTATGTTGCTAGTCTTATTACAAAATAGTTTGAACCTGAAAGAGCCCAGTCACTATAGTCATTCTTCAATAGGAGAATATTGTGCATTTATTGGCATTGACCAGGTTAAAATAAATTGTACTTAGAAAAAATTCCCAAGGTATTAAATGTAATTTGACTCCAAATCACACCAGTATATTTTAGGAGATGTCCAGAAGCTTTGTCAAGTTGGTAAAGTTTAAGGAGCATCTTAAAAAAGAAAGATGAAGTGGGTGGGAAAGGTATACAGAAAGACTTCAGATTTTAGAACATAGTAAACTGAGGGCATGGCTACTAATGATAGACCAATTAAAATTGAATATCTTCGAGAGCCTGGTATTGAAGGAGCATAGATATCTTGGAGGATTATAAGATTGAAGGAGGTTACAAGAGATGGAGTAGGATGAATCCATGGATGAGAAATTTAAAGATAGAGGCATGCTCAACAAGGAGTTTATATGGTGAATGGAACTTGGTGCAAGTTCATATTTTTGAATGATCCCAACTTTATTAAAGTTAGAGTATAGGATGCTAGCTAGATGTGCTTTGTGATAGTCAAGTTTAAAGATAACAAAGGCATGATGTTTTCAACAGCTGGTGCACTGTGGCAGGGCCAGTGTTGGTGAAGTGACTGATGTTGAAATAGGCAGCCTTAGTATTGACATGAAATGTAGTCGGAAGCTCACTCCAGAATCAGATGAAACACCAAAATTGTGAACATCTTGATTCAATATCATATATTTGCTATGATTCCTGCATTACAACAGTGACTATGCTTCAAAAATACTTCATAACTTGAAAGTACTTTCATGTTGAGAATCTCAGACAAAGCGATAAAGGGCAGAATCTTCTCACCCCCCGAACCATGTAGATGTTGGTGATATATTTTTGGTAAAATAAATGAGATCAGACTCAACATTGAGAAAATAAAGTCTCATTCTCCAACCAAGCTTTAAATGGTGAGGGGAGAATCTTGCTAGCAAGCAGTGAGCGCTCAATTTGTATCCATTTGCATGTGTTCGCACGGCATTATTATTAATCACATCTCATTGGAATACATCTTACTATTCTCCTGCCTGTCAGATAGAAACTAGATAGCAACAATTAGTCGCGTTTTGGTAGTGCAGTGGTTATCACGTTTGCCCCACACGCCAGAGGTCCCCAGTTCGAAACAGCGAAGAAACAGTAGCAGTGCCCCTTTCAAATGGGTGGCATGGTGGTTCAGTGGTTAGCATTGCTGCCTCACAGTGCCAGAACCCAGGTTTAATTCCAAACCCTGGCAACTGTGTGGAGTTTGCACATTCTTCCTGGGTCTGCATGGTTTACCTCCCACAGTCCAAAGATGTGCAGGTGAGGTGAATTGGCCATGCTAAATTGCCTGTAGTGTTCAGGAATGTGTAGATTAGGTGGGTTATTGGGGGATAGGTCTAGGTGGGATGCTCTGAGGGTTGGTGTGGATTTTTTGGGCCAAAGGGCCTGTTTCCACACTGTAGGGATCCTATGAAACTAATATGAAATTGCAGAAATGGAAGTCATAGAGTTACTTGGTAATTCCAACTCACCGCTTCTCTCTCCAGTCCTCCAACTTGGGCAGCAGACAACTTCTCAGGACACCTTCCGTGAGCTGAGCAACTGCACCCACTCCACAGAAGTTGACATCAGACACCATATCAGCATTAATTCCTCTCATGACACGCCTCAATTGCAGTCCAATTCTATACTTTAATGATCTAGTTTGGAATGAGTCAATATCTTTATTGTAATGCACTGCCTGGACATTTTGCATGCCGGGACAGTGCTCCTGGATTGAACCAAAGAACATCTCATGATTCTTTGCTTGCTCTCTTAGCACTCTCTCAATTTGCACCTATTTGGATACTTACTTGCTTTTTTGCCCATCGACCACAGCTCAAAACCCTATGTCTTGCCTCACTGTTGAGGGCAGACACAAAGCCATACCAAGTAGTCGTTGTCGGCAGTCATCACTCAAGGGGCTGGATGTCTTCCTGTACAATCTCACATCTGCATCATCTACCAATAACATACACAGTAGACACACTATATGGGCTTCAACCAAATGGCCATGACTCAGAGTCTAAGGGGAGATGTCCTCAGTCATACTAAGGAAAACAGTCAGCGAGCACCGGCACAGTAAGTTGTATATCTTTTGTTTTTGGTCTAGGGGCTTGGACATGGTCAGTCAGATACTTGAAGTGTTCAAGATCAGGGGATGTGTTTCTCTTCAGATCAAGGAATGAACCATGTTCGGTCCTGGAGGTCCAGTCAGTTGGAAAACTGCACAAAGATATATCAGGACTCTGGTCAAGTGTCTTTCCAGCCTGTCCGTCTTAAGTTTGTCGCCGAGTGAGCCGCAATCAGTTCTGGGAGTCAGATCAATGGAAGTCAACGGGGGTGGGGGTGGGCGCGGGTGCAGGATTCAAGGCAGCATGCTGAAATGCAGAGAAGACCATTGTTGTGAAGGTGAGAACAAAACCTGTAAACAGCGGAGACAACTGTATAGTGGAGGACATTGATTACTGTAGGGGGTGGGTGCCCTGAAGGTTGCAAATACCCTAGCTTTGACAGAGATCAGTGCCCCATAATAGTTGGCATGACTAAGTTGAAGGCTACACTGAGTATTGTGTCAAGAACTGCACTCCCTTAGACAGCCTCCTGGGACAGGCTAGGTAGCCTGTGGAGTTTGGTTCTGGTATTTTGTAAACTAAAATTTAGAAATATAAATTTATATCGGCAATGAAGTGCCAGCCATTGGCACTGGAGCTGGGGATCCTGGAAGGTTTTGGCATTGGTGAGTATTTCTGCTTCTCGAAAGAGGGAAAGTTGGACAAATGGGATCCCATGGAAGCATGGTCCATTGGTAATTAGATGAGATGCAGATAATAGTGTAAGAAATCTCTCCACAGCTCATGGAGAGAAAGCCTTCATGAAGTCTACCAAATTGACACTCAGATAGGCACATAGGAGTATGATGACATTGACTTGGCTCAAAGATGGGCACGAGTGGGTTGCTGAACATTCCTGGCTTTAAGGTAATTCATCAGATGAATTAGAGAGGGCAATAGAAGACAGAGTTCACAATTTTTATCAAGAGTGAATTATAGTAGTGAGGAGGGATGTTTTCATTGAAGGATCATTAAATAAGGCCATATGGGTAGTGGTAAAAAACACAAAAGTGACAAGTGCATTTTTGGGTGTATGCTGTAGGCCCCCACAGAGTCAGGAGGAGAGAGAGGAAATCTGTAATCAAATTCCAGAGAGGTGTAAGGCTAATAAAACAGGAATGGTCAGTAATTTTAATTACCCAAATATTAACTGGGATAGTTTAATGTGTGAGGTTGGGAGGGAATAAAGTTATTCATTTGCACCCAGGAGAAAGCCCAACAAGGAGGAACCAGTTCTGAACCTAATATTTAGAAATGAATGTGGGCAAATGTAAGAAGAGTCACGAAAGGATCATTTTGGATGATTCAGTTAGATTTTGGATGGCAGTTGAATAGAGATGATTGAGCCAGGAATAAATATTCTAAACTGGGGAAGAGCTAATTTTATTAAGATAAAGGTATGATTTCGCCCAAGTGAATTGGGAGCAGCTACTCACAGATATAACTATGAATGAAGTGAGAGGCACTTCAGAGGTAATAAAATGTGCAGAGCAGATGTGTTTCCATAAGGATAAAGGGAAGGACTAAGTCAAGGGAACCCAGGATGTCAAAGGACATAAAGGCTAGGATTAAGTTTTAAAAGAAAGACCAGGTTATGGTTGGGTGCATGGAGAAAAGAGCCTGGGGTGGTGGGGCAACTTTAAAAAGGAAATCAAAGAAAATAGGAAAGCAAAGAGAGTAAATGAGAAAGTGTTGGCAGGTGGTATAAGAGAAAACCCAATGGTTATTTTTAATAAGATATATAAAGAGTAAGAAAATAACTAGGGAAGGAGTAGGGCCCATGAAGGACCACAGAGAGAAATGTGGGCATGGTCCTTCATAATTATGTTGCATTGGTCTTAACAAAGTGAAGGACAGTGCAGGTACAGACGTCCAGGTGGAGGACTGTGAAATATTAGAAGAAATTAATATGGAGAGAAAGGCAGTACTAGTGGGTTTAGAGTCTTAAAAGAGGATACATTTGCCAGTTCATGTGAAATGTGCTGAGAAAGTAGGAGTGAGATATCGCAGCACATGACAGTAATTTTCAAATCCTGTTTGGCCACAGGTGGGTTGCTTATGCCCCATTATTAAAAAAGAGAGGAAGAGATAGATCAGGAACTTAGAGGCCCATCGGTCCAACCTCAGTGGTGGACAAATTATTGGAAAGAATTCTATGGAGCAGGGTATGTCTGCACTTGGAAGAGACACAGATTAATCAGGGATAGTTGGCATGGACTTGTTTAGCAATGATCATCTTTGACAGATATGAAGGAGTAATGATAAGGACAGTGCATTTAATGTGGTTTGCCTGGACTTAAGCAAGGGTTTTGATAAAGGTTCCTCAAAGTAGGCTGGTCCAAAAAGCAAGAGCCTGTGGCATCCAAAGCAAAAGTCACATTGGATCCAAAATTGGTTGAGAGGCAAGAAACAGAGGGTGATTTTTTTATGGGATGTTTTTGTGACTGCATGTCTTTTTCCAATTGGATTCTCAAGGGCATGGTGCTGGGGCCCGTGCTGGTTGTGGTGTCATTAATGATTTGGACATAGATACAAGGGATACAATCATGAAGTTCACAGATGACATGAAAATTGGTAATAAAAAAAGGGGTAAAGAAAAGGGGGAATAGTTTTAAACTGGAAGAGGATATAGAGGGACTGAGCAGCTAGGCAAAGCAGTGGAAAATAAAATCCAACCTGGAGAAATTAGGTAATGTATGTGAGAAAGGCTGAAACAAAGGATAATACACTGAATACTAGGACCTTAGAAAGTACTGAAGATCAACAGTACCTAACTGAAAGTAGCAGGGCAGGTGGACAATGGAGCTAATAAGTTAGAGAGGATACTTGCCTTTCTTAGCCAAGGCCTAGAATACAAGAGCAAGAAGGTTCTTGTATCATTGTATAAAATGATGGTTTGACCACAGCTGGAGTACTATGTGCAGTTCTGGTCACCTCATTAACGGAAGGATGTAATTGCACTTGAGAGGGTGCCTGGACCAGAGAATCTGAGCTATGAGAAAATATTGGGTAGGCTGGGATTTTTTAAACTGGAGCAGCAAAGGTTGAGAGTGACCTGATAGAAGTGTATAAGATTAGGAGAAGTAAAGATGGGATAAGAATGTACTTTTTCCTTTCTGAGAGAGGTCAATAACCAGGAGATAGATTTGAGGTAAGAGGTAAAGACTAAAAGGGGAGAAAATTTTTCACTCAGAGGGTCCCTGAAAGAGTGCTTGATACAGAAATTCTTGTAGTTTTAAGCAGTATTTGTACATTGACTTGCGTTACCACAGCCTCTAGGGCTACCGACCGAAAGCATGAAAATGAGATTTGTGTAGTTAGATCTTTGTTATAATGTGAAGGTGTTGAACTTGAGTAGACAAAGTCAGAGGTCACACAACACTAAGTCATAGCCCAACAGGTTTATTTGAAATCACAAGCTTTTGAAGCACTGCTGCTTCATCAGGTAAGACTGCAGCCCGGTGTTGTGTGACTTCAGATCCTAAATGGCCTCCTCTTGTGTCATAAATGCCATCGAGTCTGAGTCAATTTGGGACATTTAGGGACATACAAATGCAAGTTGTTTATTTCAAAAAAATGCATTTTGCAAAGGGAGATTGGTAACTATTACAGACTAGTGGAAGAAATGTGCCGGTCTGCATTGCTTAAATTGAACTATCAAAGACCAATTCTAAACAAATTTTATCGAATATATCTAATTCACTCTACTGTTTCTTTTTGCAATTGGAAAGATCTGAAAAGTTTGATCACAGCTGGCACAAGCTATTTTTTAATAGATCAAAACAGATATTGTGCTTGTAATTATAAAATTTGATCTTTGAAAGATCACTCGATACTCCAGTGACAATCACTTCCAAATTTTGTGTGATGATGAGCACAGATCTTCAGTGATATACTAGAATCAGTTTTGAGGTTTCTAAATGTGCTGACTTCTAATCTCTTCCTATTCTTCTATTATACATTCTATAATAATGAGCAAGCAATCTGTGATATGTATCTTATCTCGCTTTTACAATTAATATTTATTACAGCATAAGCATTTCACAGAAGATATCCAGACAAGACAGTATAGATCAATAGAAGTTCTGATTGGTGCTGGGTATAGCACACCGGCTGATATATGGAGTACTGCCTGTATGGTGAGCTAAGAATTTTCCATTTCAATTTAAGTAAACTTTCAAAGGAACAGAAAACAATGTAATTTCTTTTAGTCCTATTTTATGTCAAATATTTCTGCAGATTGGTATGTCAGTGGTGTAACTTGTAAATTTAATCTTGGTAATTTTAGTGTTCCAACTCTATACAGCATTTATTATTTTAATTATGATTTTGAGAAGATTATGGACTGAAGACCTGGTTGAGTACAAAATCATAACTGTTAGTGTAATATGAGAGAATGAATCATTGTTTGAGGTGCTTTTTTTGCATAAAAATTGAAATGCAAAAGAGTAAGGATAAGTCAGACACAATGCCACTGTCATTGACTTGAATGTATTGCAACTCTGTCACAATTTCCAAGATACTGAAATGGTAATTCACCTAACTGTTGTTTAGGCTATAATCTGGTGAACATGCATACTAATAAAAACTGTCAAGCTGGACTTTGTAGCTTTCACAGCATTGTACAAAACTTATCCAACCTTTCTGACATGTCCTAGATAACATTCCACCCTGAGCCAAAACTAAGACAGGTCATTAAGCCAATAATTTAATGAGACCTTCTAGTGTGCACATAGGCTGTCGCTTCTGCTGATATGAGTGCATTAATTTACTCATTGAATGTAGAGACCTTTGAAATGCCATATGGAAACAAAATCTACATTCATATGATCTTTCTTTAGTTGTAAAATTGCATTAATCAGATTTTCAACTTGTAGAACATAGCAAGCAATAACTTCACACTGATGCAACCCAAATGCTTTTGAGATTCAACAATATCAATGTTTTCTCTGGGTGCAAGTTCATTTATGAAAGTTGTACTGATGGTATTCACCATGGTAACTGAGCTGTCAAGCATCTTAGCTTTCAGGATTCTGTATCTTAGGAAATCTGGATTTTGAAAATACATGCTGCACCTGCAGTCTCCACCTCATACATGATCAAGGGCAACAACTGCATGAGAACACCAGCCCCTAACAAATTCCCTACTAAGTCAGCTTGGCTTGGACCAACATGACCCAGCAACGATTAGTGAATGGTAAACATCCTGGAGCTCCCTGCCGAATCATTTTGAGCACCTTCCTAACATGAATTCCCATGTCTTAAGAAGTTGCAGCACCACCTTTATGATGGGCACCTCAAACAGGCAATGAGTGTTAATCTGAAAACATACATCTTAACAATTAATTTTCAAGAACTTTTCCTATACTTCTCAATACAACCTGTTGTAGGTAAAATATTACCAAGTATGATTCTAGTGAGTCAGACACAGTTTATTAACAAAAGCTTTAAAAGCTTTAGGGAGAAGCAGGGACCTCAAAGGGGCCTCACCAAACTTCTCAGCTATTACAGATGATTTCAAAGCAAATATACATTTGCTGTTACTCGCCACCCTCTCCCTCAAGTCATGTACACAGTTCTTTAATCTATTCCTGCTGTCTTGCAAGACGGGAGTTTCATCTTGATTGTGTAAAGTTCGATCTAAAAGTCCTTTGTGTCATTGATCTCTTCACTTCTTCCTTCAGTAAGCTAATGTCTCTTAAAAGTTCATGTCTTCACTTACTTTTCAGTAAATCACTTTACAATTTCTTCTAAAAGTTAGTGTCTTTAAAAGTAAATACCTTTACTTCCTTCTTCAGTAAATTATTTTACTTACTCCTTCAGTCCCCCCAGAGACAAGGCCCCAAGTAGCCAAGTGAGGACCCCAGTGCTCCTGAGTCCTTCCAGTCTGCGCAGAATTTTTCGCTAATGGCTCGGGTCACTATCTTCCTATGGGTGTGTCCTCTCTGCGGGCATGGGATGGTAAGCGGTCCTATTGTCCCCACTGCAAAGAGGACTGGGAGGGTTGGTGTGGCTGCTGTGAAGGCCTCATTGAGGAGGAACACAAAGCCCTTCTTGGCTCGATAGCATGTGACCGCGGATCCATTCTGTTTTGTATACTGCTGAACGTACCTGTCGGACGGGTAGGGCCCACCCTCATCGATGGAGGGCAAAGGATGAGAGCTCCCCAGTTTGGTAGGAGTCAAACGGATACCTCCATGTCCCAGTTCCATCGCCATAGGAGGAGACGTGTGTGCTATTACAGTGACCACAGATAAATTGCCTACCAGCAGTAACATTGAGACACCGTTGCACATTGCAAGTGCATGTAAACTTGCCTTTGTTAACTTGGCAATGCTGATGAGAGCATTGTGTCTGCACACAAGAGGCATTATTGGGGACTAGGGCGTATGCGCATCCCCAGCCCTGTCCCTAGAAGCACAATGGGTAGCTAAGTGGGTTGGAGTGAGTCGTGCCATTACATCCCAGGTGCCTAAACAGCCGGGGTCATTGGATTCGTCGTCATCCCTGTAACGGGACAATATGACCTGGCCACCCCCCTTGTCATCAGAGTTAATCAGCACAATGCAGCAGCCCTGTATTCCGCGACGGTATGTACCGGTTTGGCCCACACAGGGCGCTTCTGACATATCTGCCGTGTATAGGTCAAGGGGGGTCCACCCAGGGGTGGCTACAAACAGTGCTGCAACTGACTGGGCAAGTGGGTAACACACGGTCCGATTACCGTGTAGGTGTGTGTGGGTCTTGTAAAACAAGTTACCCTCTAATCCCGACACCCCTGCAGCCATGACAATACGGAACACTGTGACCACATACGTCACCTTAAACATGTTTAAACTCAAATGGCAAAAACTGTGTCTGACCACTTTATGTTAACAATGTTCCCAAGGCCCGTGCTCCCGATCAACTTGCTTGGAGGTCTAGTAGAGGGCCGTTCTATGAGTCAAACATGTCTTGCAGGGTCTCAATTGGTGTCTGCATATTCTTTAAGTTGGGACCACTGTTTCGAGATGCCCTTTCCTCACATATCTATGCAAGCGCAAGTGTCTTCACTGATGATAACTTCATTGGGGCCATTCCAAAAGGGGGCAAACTCAGGTTTACCAGGTAGGATCTTTACCATAACCTTGCCACCTGCAGATGGTACTTCGGGGCAATCCTCTAATTCCCTCTGTTATCTTGTCCTTCCTGTCTGTCACTTTCAGTTTTGCTCAACACCTTTAACTGGGCGCTCGGTTCCAGAACATATCCCAGGGACGTCAATATCTGTTGTCTTTCTCCTGGTGTGAAGAACTGATATCTAGCAGTTGGGGCTGTCAGGGTCCCGTCCTGGATGACTGGGATGAGGTTAACTTCCTCACTCAGACTCTCCTCTGGTGCAGTGGGCCCCTCCCTGGGATGGTAAGGGGCCAAGGGTCCCCACTGACCCTCTACAAAGAATTGGTTCCTTTTTTCTAATTCCCTAATTTGTGATTCTAGGATCCTTTTTCCCTCTATCCACCTCCTTGTGGATTCTGATGTGTGCCCTGTAGGGCAGGCCAATTGGTGTAGTTTCCTTAGTGTTATCTTTCTTCTGACCTGAAAGCCAGTCTTGTGGTTCTAGGGCCTGGCACAGATCCCATCATCCATTAATGTCTATCCATCAATAATGAGTGACCCCGGGGGTCCCCATTGATCTTCCTCTCCCGCCATGATAAATGATAGGTTTATACTCATGATCTCACCCGATGTGGAGGCTTTGGAGAGGGTGCGAAGGAGGTTTACCGGGATGCTGCCTGGACTGGAGGGCTTGTCTTACGAGGAGAGGTTGACTGAGCTCAGACTTTTCTCTCTGGAGAGAAGGAGGAAGAGAGGTGACCTGATCGAGGTGTACAAGGTAATGAAAGGCATGGATAGAGTCGATAGCCAGAGACCTTTCCCCAGGGCAGGATTGACTGCCACGAGGGGTCATAGTTTTAAGGTGTTAGGAGGAAGCTATAGAGGAGATGTCAGAGGGAAGTTCTTCACCCAGAGAGTTGTGAGCGCATGGAATAGTTTACCAGTGGTAGTCGTGGAAGCGGAGTCATTAGTGACATTTCAGCGACTGCTGGACATGCACATGGACAGCAGTGAATTGAGGGGAACGTAGGTTAGGTTATTTTATTTTTGGATTAGGAATATTCCACGGCACAACATCGTGGGCCGAAGGGCCTGTACTGTGCTGTACTTTTCTACATTCTATATTCTATCTCTTGACTGCGTTTGACCCACCGGCCACGACTACTCATGTTTTTCCCCCAGCTGCGTCTCACTCGGGGTCCCCCGATCTCTCAACTGCGTTTATCCACCAGCCACGACTACTCGTGTTTTCCCACTGACCGCGTCTCATTCCGGGTAGTTCCAATTGGAGTCCAGCAATACCTGTTGTGGGAGTGATCAAGTCCCTGTATTCCATTTATTTCAGTTTCTCTCAGCGGTTTCACAACATTACATTCTCTCCTTCTTTTTGAGCATCACATCCCAGGTAGCTCTTCTGCAGTCTCTACACCCACTTTAGGGTCCTGACCTTTGCGTGGGGTGGGGGGGTTTCCCCTCTTAACAGCCAGTTCAGGCTGCATGTCAGAGATGGGTACCTCCTTGTCCGATTTTGCGCAACTCAAACGGCAGGAGGTCTCACATCTACACTTAACAGATCATTGCATACTGGTCCAACTACACCAATTCGTTGTAGGTAAAATATTACCAAGTATGATTCTACAGTGAGTCAGACACAGTTTATTAACAAAAGCTTTAAAAGCTTTTGGGAGAAGCAGGGACCTCAGAGGGGCCTCACCAAACTTCTCAGCTTTACAGACAACTTCAAAGCGTATCTACATTTGCTGTTATTGCCAGCCTCCCCCTCAAGTCATGTACACAGTTCTTTAATCTGTTCCCGCTGTCTTGCAAGATGGGTGTTTCATCTTGATTGTGTAAAGTTCGATTTAAAGGTCCTTTGTGTTGTTGATCTCTTCTTCCTTCAGTAAGCTAACATCTTTTAACGTCTTTACATTGCTCTTCAGTAAATTACTTTACTTAATTCTTCACAACCCTCAAAGGTTTTATTTATTCATTCATGGCAAATAGGTGTTGCTGGCTAGCCCAGAATTTATTGTCCATTGCTAATGTTCTTGAGAAGGTAGTGGTAATTTGCCTTCTTGAACCACTGCAGTCCATTTTGTGTCATTACACCTCTAGTGCTGTTAGGAAGGAAGTTCTAGGATTTCAACCTTACCACACAGAAGGGCCAGCTATATATATTGCCAAATCAGGATTGCAAGTGGCTTAGGTGGAGCTTACAGATGATGGTCTTCTTACGTATCTACTGTCCTTGTATTTCTAGCTGGTATTTGCCACGGTTTGGAAGCTGCTATCTAAGGTTCCATGGTGAACATCTGCAGTGCATCTTGTATGTTTTACGTTTTAACATGTAAAATTAAAATGCATGGGATTGAGGATAGTGTATTGACATGGATAAAGAACTGGCTGGGAGACAGGAAACAAAGATTAGAAATAAACATAAGACAAGTTTCTGAGTAGGAGCCACTGACTGCTGGGATACCACAGGAATTACTGCTTGGACCCCAGCTATTCGTAATCAATATAAATGATTTAGGTATTAAAAACTAAACAGAATATCTCCAAGTTTGCAGAAGACACTAAGCTGGCAGGGTGGATTGAATTGTGAGTGAGGATACAGAGATGCTTCAGTGTGTTTTGGACAAGTTGACTGAGTGGACAAGTACATAGCAGATGAAATATAATGTGATTAACTGGAAGGTTATCCATTTTGGTGACAAAAACAGGAAGGCAGATCATTTTGAATGGTGACCGATTAGGAGAGGGGTAGTGCTTTGTGACCTGCATTTTCTTGTACGTCCATCACTGATAGCTAACTTGTAGATGCAGCAGGTGGTGAAGAAGGCAAATGGTATGTTCATCTTCATAGTGACAGGATTTGAGTTCAGGAGAAGGTTTGTCTGCTGCAGTTGTACATGGCCTTGGTAAGGCCACACATGGAGTTTTGACCTCCTTAACTAAGAAGGATGTTCTCACTATGGAGCATCTACAACAAAGGTTTATCAGACTGGCCGATGTTATTGAATTGATTAGGACTATACTCACTGGAGAACATAAGAATGAGAGTGGGAGGAAATCTCAAATAAACCTGTAAAATTTGAAAAGGATGACAGGATAAACACAGGAAGAATGTTCCTTACGTGATAAGGAAGTTGAGAACCAGGGATTACAGTCTAAAGATATGGGGTAGACCATTTAGGACTGAGATGAGACATTTCTTCACCCAGAGAGTGATGAACCTGTGGAATTCCCTGCTACGGACAGCTATTGAGGCCAAAACATTGAATATTTTCAAAAAGCAGATAGATATACAACAGCACCTCATGAACTGGCACTCTTGATAAACTGGCAAAAATTATGTACCTCAAATACTGGAAAGTTACTGCATAATCATGATCTCCACAATATCCAAGCAGTCAGTCTCTTGAGAAACTGGAGTATTTGATGAACTGTTGGATCCATAGTTGCTGGTTGATAAAATGTTTGCTGTACTGCTTTGCGCTAAAGAGATCAAAGGGAATGGGATAAAAGTGGCAACAGGGTACTGGGTTTGATGATCAACCATGATCATACTGAATGGTGGAGCAATCTCAAAGGGCCAAACAGCCTACTCCTATTCCTATATTCTGTGTTTCTATGGTACATATTGCTGCTATCGGGCAAACTGGTGAAGGGAGTGAATGGATGGGGTGCCAGTCCAGTGTTTTGTTCTGGATTGTGTCAAGATTCTCGCATATTATTGCAGCCATTCTCTTCCAGGTAATAGACAATATTCCATCACACTCCTAACTTGTGCCTTGTAGTTAGTGGTCAAGCTTTTGGCTGTCAGAAAGTGAGTTTCTCACTGCAGGATCCCTCAAAACTGAACCTTTGTAGCCACAGTATTTACATGGTTAGTTCAGTTCAGTTTCTTGCCAATGGTAAACCCCAGGATCTTGACAGTGGGGGAGTCGGCGATTGTAATGTCTTTGAATGTCAAGGGATGAGGGTAAGAGGGTAAGATGAGGGTAAGATGGTGCTCCTAAGATTTTTTTCTGGTTGGAAATGATCATTACCTGGCATTTGTGTGACATTGAGAGCAAAATCTTAGGAGCAACATCTTAGGAGCACCAAAGCTGACATTTCGGGCCTCGAACCTTCATCAGAAAAGGCGGATAGGGAGACGATTCTGAAATAAATAGGGAGAGAGGGGGAGACAACTGAAGATGGATAGAGGAGAAGATAGGTGGAGAGGACAGTATGGCTGGGGAGTTAGGGAGGGGATAGGTCAGTCCGGAGAGGACAGACAGGTCAAGGGGGTGGGGATGAGGTTAGTAGGTAGGAAATGGAGGTGCGGCTTGAGGTGGGGGAAGGAGATAGGTGAGAGAAAGAACAGGTTAGGCAGGCTGGGATGAACTGGGTTGGTTTTGGGATGCAGTGGGAGGAGGGGAGATTTTGAAGCTGGTGACATCCACATTGATACCATTGGGCTGCAGGGATCTCAAGCGGAATATGAGTTGATGTTCCTGCAACCTACGGATGGCATCATTATGGCACTGCAGGAGGCCTAGGATGGACATGTCGTCTGAGGAATGGGAGGGGGAGTTGAAGTGGTTCGCGACTGGGAGGTGCAGTTGTTTACTGCGAACCAAGCGTAAGTGTTGTGCAAAGCGGTCCCCAAGCCTCCGCTTGGTTTCCCCAATATAGAGGAAGCCACATCGTGTACAGTGGATGCAGTATACCACATTGGTGGATGTGCAGGTGAACATCTGCTTGATATGGAAAGTCATCTTGGGGCCTGGGTTGGAGGTGAGGGAGGTGGTGTGGGGGCAGGTGTAGCCCTCACCCCCATCCTCAAGCCGCACCTCCAGTTCCTACCTACTAACCTCATCCCACCTCCTTGACCCTCCCGTCCTCCCCGGACTGACCTATCCACTCCCTACCTCCCCACCCATACTCTCCTCTCCACCTATCTTCTCCTCTATCCATCTTCAGTCCGCCTCCCCCCTCTCCCTATTTATTTCAGAATCATCTCCCTGTCCCCTTTTTCTGATGAAGGGTCAAGGCCCGAAACGTCAGCTTTTGTGCTCTTAAGATGCTGCTTGGCCTGCTGTGTTCATCCAGCCCCACACTTTGTTATTATGCCTTCCTGCTCTGTTCATTGAACAAGGGTTTTTGTGACGGTTTGATGTTAAAGGCATATTTTCAGTAACCTCACTTTTTTGCTTATTGTTAAATAGTCCCTACAACCTCCAAAACCCAAATGCAAAATGTGCTGCTCCTTCTGCTTCACTGATCTAGGTGACAACTGGTGGTTGAATTGCTTTGCTTGGCTCATTGGTAGTATTCCTGTCTCTGAATCAAAAGGTCGTAGGTTCATAGCCCTTTGAAATGCAAAATCTAAACTGGTGCCGCGGTGCTGTACTGAAGGAGCACCATTGTTGGACAGAATGTCCTTCAGATGAAACATTGAAACGAGTCTCTGCCTGTCCCCTCCAATGGAGGTGGAAGTTCCCATAGGAGTATGCAGAGAAAAACAGTGGCGTTTTCAGACCTAATCAATGCTTAAACACTAACTGGCATAATTATTGAATCAAAATATAATAATGTGCATTATCTCATTGTTTTTAGAGGACTGTTTGAATTCAAAAAAGCCAAAGAATTGTGGATGAAGAAAGGTCATTGGACCCAAAATGTTAACTGTGTGTTTTCTCTCCACAGATGCTGCCAGACCTGCTGAGATTTCCCAGCAATTTCTGTTTTTGTTTCTTTGAGTTCGAATTGATTATCATGTTTTCTACGTTACGATAGAAGTGTGAAAGTACTTCAAAATACATTATTTTGATGTAAAGCACTTAAGGAGATCCTCATTGAAAGGAACTCTTTTCTAATCGGATCAACTTCAACAGTAATCAAATGGCTTAGTGATCTGCTTACCAGGTGGCCAGAAAGTCCAGAAAGGTGCATTTGTCTTGCTGCTCAAATGTTGCTTGCCTTGTGCTTATTTGCTCAGCTGCTGCAGGGCTTTCCATTCATGGTTCAACAACTTCCAGAAGTTGACTCCTTAACATTTATTAATTTGTTTATTTACTTTTCTTAATTCATTTCCAGCCGACTACATTTTACATGCATCTCTCCAGTAAGTGACTAATTCTCAATGTACATAGGGTGATTTCTACAATAAATGGCACTTTGTTTTTCTGTCTCAGGGTCCACACTACCATTAAAAATAGCGATTTCACCCCCCCCCCGCCATTGATTCTTGAAATGTAGGTATCACTGACAAGGCCTGCATTTATGACCCATGTAAAACTCCTCTAAGAAGGCAGTGATGAACTACTATCATGACAGCTGAAAGAATAGATTGTCCATTTCAGAGGGCAGCTAGGAGCCAGCTACACATCCTGTGGATTTGGAGTAATAAGAAGAATTTCTTCAGCCGGAGAGTTGTTCATCTGTGGAATTCATTGCCACAGAAGGCTTTGGAGACTAAGTTATTGAGTGTATTTAAGATAGAGAGAGATTCTTGAGAGTCAGGGGATCAAGGGTTACAGGGAGAAGGCAGGAGAATGGAGTTGAAAACATCTCAGTCATGATGAAATGGTGGATCAGAGTCAATGGAATGAATGTTCCAATTCTATTTATATTTTTTAATGGTCTAAGACCTGACTGTACTAAGGATAGCAAATTTCTTCTCTTGGTGGACACAAGTGAATCACAGGGGTTTTTGTGACACTCATGACTGACCACCATTACTGATATCCGCTTTTGAATCACAGATTTATTTACTTCACTGAGAATGCCTTGGCTTCCATGGTAGGATTTGAATTAATGCCTTCAGCCCATTAGCCCATGCCTCTGGATTACTGATCCAGTAATCCAATCATCTTTTTCATGGGATGTATGCATTGTCAGCAAGCATGGTGAAGTAGTGATATTTATGCTGATGGTGGGTTGGAGTTGTAGGAGTGGTAATGAGTGAGTCAAACACGTGGAGTCGGTGCCTATTGCCTTGAGAGCAGGTAAGAGTTAATCTCATTGCTGTAAGTCTGGGTTAGATATAGAGCAGACCAGGTAAGGTCGGCAGGTTTCATTGTGTAAAAATGAGCCAAATGGGATTTTAGAATAATCATTAATAAATTCATGGCTGTCCTTGCTTCTACTACTGAAACTAGCTTTCAATTCCCGATTTTATTAACATAATGTAAATTGTATCTGGGATGAATGGGATTTGAACTCTTGTACCCTGAAGAGAAACCTTGACCTCTGAATTACTATTCCAGTGGTATTACCATTATGACACCCAACTCAACCTTTCCACTTCTATTCCTTAAAAAAAAATCAGATAACAAATGTAGAAAGAACTGGAGACACTCCAGCACGTCTGACAAGATTTGTCGAAAGAAAAACTGAGCTAACATTTCTAGTCCAGTGACCCTTCTTCAGAACTGAAAGCAGCTCATAAATGGTGATATTGGTGTTGATGATGAGGTGGAGTTGTGGGAGAGGTAAAAAATGAGTTGAATAGATGAAGTTGGTGCTTAGAGTGAGGAATAAAAGGGCAGCAGGATAGCTTATAGCAAGCCACTAAAGAAGTAAACACTTAATTTCTTTTGGTCTTTTATCCATTTGGTCACAGGTTATGGGCACTACTGGCCAAACCAGTATTTATTGCCCATCTTTAATTGCCCAGAGGGCAGTTAAGAGCCAACCACATTGCTGTGGGTCTGAGTCGCAAGTAGGCCAGACTGGTTAGGGACAGCAGTTTCCTTCCCTAAAAGTCATTAGTGAACCAGATGGGTTTTTCCGACAGTCATTTCAAAGCCATCATCAATTTCAAATTTTTATTGTATTTATCTATCATGGCAGGATTCAGCCGAGATCCCCAGAACATCACCGAGGTTTCTGAGTGTATAGTCAAATGACAGTACCACTAGGCCACCACCTCCCCTAACAGTGTTAATGTGAAGTATGAATAATTGTAAATGGGTTGGCTGTGCTGGGCAAAAGCCAATCAGAATAGGGTGTGGCGTTGGTTAATGAACATGGAGGAAGGTGTTCGTACTCTGAAATTGTTGAACTCAGTGTTAAGTCCTAAGAACTATAAGATATCTTGGTGGAAGATGAGGCTGTAGTTCCTCTGGCTTGTGTTGAGCTTTGATAGAGCACACAGCAGGCCTGAGAAAGAAATGTTGGCATTGGAGTATGGTTGAAGTGGCAGGCAACTCGAAGCTTCGGGATCATTTTTATAGATAGAGCAGAGATGTTCCACAAGATGATGACCCAGTTTGCATTTTGCCAGTTCAGTGTAGAGACCATATGTGAGTGTGAATGGACGCTAGATTAGATTGAATGAGGTGTGGGTAAACCCCTGTTTCACTTAGACGTTGTGTTTGCGGCCTTGGGTAGTGAGGAAAGAAGAGTTAAACTGTCAAGTGATTGCATGGGAAGGTGATGTAGAGTCGTGGGGATGTCTTACGAGTGGAGGAGGAGTGGATGAGTGTGTCCTAGAGGGATGATCCCTGATGAATGCTGACATCGGGGCAGAAAATGTGACTAATAGCGGCTTTGCTGCTGGAGGTGCCTGAATTGGCTGCGTAAGATCCTTTGGATATGGAGGTTGGTGGTGTGGAAAGTGAGGACAAGTTGGACCATACTGTGGTTGTGGGAGGGAAGGGAAGGAGTAAAGGCAGAAGTGTAGGAAATGGATCAGCTTAAGACCCTATTGATGACAGTGGTGGTGAATCTTTGGTTAAGAAAAAGGTGGACATGTCTCAAGACCCCTGTGGAAAGTGGCATCGTTAGTGCAAATGTGACGGAGACAGAGAAACTGGGAGAATGAAATGATGCCCTTCAAAAGCAGGGCGTGAGGATGTATCAGCAAGGTAACTGTGGGAGTCGATGGGTTTGTAATTTGTATCAATGGCCTGAATATCTTAAATGTTTAGTCTGTGCCTAGAGTCTCCCATTTCCACCTTTTTAACTTGGTACTGTAATAACTTACTAGGTACTTTGTGAACCTTTTTCAGATGATCTTGATTTTCAAAAGCTTAGGGGAATTGCAGTATGTGGGTATGGCTCAGACCATGAACAATGAAACTTATAATGATTCCAATTTCATACATATTTCATTTCTAAATATGGGAAATTCTACAGATTTTAAGACTGAAGTACTTATTTGTCATAATGATTGCCTCTTTGGTGTAAAAAATTTGCAATATATTGGTTGGGTTTTTTGGTTACTTTTTAACAAGTAGGCATTATAGTGAACTCTGTACACATCAACCATGTTAGAGAGTGTCCTGAATGTTTTGGTGCACAGTTTTCTTTCAAAGTAATATTGTGTGGCTGAAGACCTGATCATATTAATTGTCAAAGCCCCAGCAATGTCAGGTTTGAGTAAATGAGGTTTAACATAAAATTGTGACTTGGTGCTACACTTCTGCATTTGTGAAAATGGCATCCCACTGGTCTGCCTCATGAGTGAAATGCATTTTTACTGCTTGACGTTTTCATGCTGGATATAAACTAAATTAACCAAATGAAGCCCAAGTTCTGTCTGTTAGCACCATTTTAATTATTAATTACTGGTAGTCATCCTCTCCAATACTAAAATAAGTGACTGTAAGTGTGGAGTTTCACTTGCCTTTTAATTGTTGTTGGAGGGTGCAAAATTATAGCTTTATCTTTTTGATAATCTTGCTTTTGTTCTCTTGCTCATCCAATTTTTCTTCTTACTGTACCCAACTTTTAACATTGAATTTACACCTTCTGACTTGAACTTCTTCTGTATCCTTGCTCTGCTGAATTCCCAATTGTTTAGTCTGATTAGAAAGGAGCTACATGGTTGCTTGCCCTGCTCACCCAGGTCCCAGAGCAAATTTCCCTTTCTGCAGAGTTATCAGCTCAACTTCATCTACTTGCCTTACCAAAATTTTAAAATCATAAGTATTCAAGGTTAAGTCCAACAGACACTGTTAGATACACCATTACAGCAGATTATGGACCACTTTCTAAGTAGGCCTTCCTGGTCAAATGACCCAATAGGATGGACTTCTTTTGAATCTACCTTATTTGATTTATCTATTTTGTATTAATTAATTTTAAAGAAATCATCTTCCTGTATAAAAACATAAAAAAACCCAGAGAACTGGGGATGCTGGAAATCCGAAATTGCTCAAACTTCAGCAGGTCTGGCGGCATCTGTGGAGAGAAAGCTAAGTTAACATTCTAGAGAAGGGTCCCTGAACCTGAAGCGTTAACTCTGCTTTCTCTCCACAGATGCTGCCAGACCTGCTGAGTTTTGCTAACAATTTCTGATTTTCATATCTTCCTTTCTATCCCACTCTGTAACAAGAGGTAATTAATTGGAAATGTTATAATATTTTAAACAACAAAAAAAGTACTTAAAGATGGTGGACTTCCTTATAGAGGTAGTTTTCTCCTAATTCTGAGTATATGCTAGAACATAAGCATTGTTCTATACGTTTACCTCTTAGGATCCTCTTCTTGCCACCTTTTTTTAAAAAATCATTTGTGGGATGTGGCATTCCTGGCTGGCCAGCATTAATTGCCTATCCATAGTTGCCCTTGACAAGCTGGTAGTGAGTTGCCTCCTTGAACCACGACAGTCGAACTGCTGTGGGTTGACCCACAGTGCCATTGGGGATAGAAATTACTTACTTCGACAGTGTTGAATTGTGAAGATGCTGGGAACCAAAGCTAGATAAGGAAAATACCAGTGGCTCGACATCAGAAACGTAATGTAGATTGCAGGTCTGATTGTGAAGCTGCTTCATTGTGATGAGCTTTCATGCTAAATAGAGGTTTTGTAAATCTCATATAGGAGTGTGTCGTCACATGAATGCTCAATTAAGATTTTTACACAATGCTATCAAGTAGACGATACAGTTGAAGAAAATGAGCACTTAAAACAAAGCAAACTGTTAAGTTTTTAAGTTCTTCTGATTCAGAGCAGATAAATGTGTTCTTAACTGAATGGACTATGGGGAGAAGTGCTTTATTGAATCTTTATTTTATACTTCCAAAAGGCTTTTGAACTTGCAACTGGAGATTATTTATTTGAACCTCATTCTGGTGAAGACTATTCCAGGGATGAAGGTAAGTATATATGCATATTTGAGAAGTTCATATTAAACTTTAATAGTGTGATTTAAAACCTGACATTGAAAAGATAATTTCAACGCCAAATAAAACTTCATAGTTTTTTAAATTCATGCCTTCACATTTTTGTTTTTTTTGCTCCTGCATCTGCTTATTCTTTATCCACAAGTTCAAAACATGTATTAAAGTTAATAATCATGTCGTAGTAATTGATGTTGATAATAGTATTACATCATTGTATTGAATACTCCCATCAATTGATAGTAGCTTTAACTTTTAAAATGTTGGCATTTTTACATCCTGATTCAAATTAATTGATAAAATCTATGATAAAGTAGCTGCAACCAAAGCAGTGTGGAATTTATATTTTGGTTAATTGGTGACAAATTGTGCTTGGTGAAAGGATGCTCCTCTGAATTAGTATTAATCTGTACAGATATTAACTTCCAATGAGTAGAAATTTAATATGCATTAAATTCAACACTTTACAGTCTGAGGAATAAAATGGCAAGGAAATTGTGGAAAGAAATATTAGCAAGAAGAGCACATGCTGATTTTTAAAAGTTTTGCATTTTTCAACATGCAAAAAGAGAAAGAAAACTGGTTCAATTTTCACAAACAAAAGAAACCCTCTGTCTTCCAGTGCTTGTAGATATAGGAGGGCAACTCCTTAGCATGTAGGAGTTTCGAGCCATACAGTTGTTATTTGAGCTCAGTGTGCTTCCCCAGGCAGATATGTATGAGGCTTTATTCTAAGCCTGTTGGGGTAGCAGAGGCTCTTGTAGGAGATGGTGGAAGCTCTATGGATTGACAGTGAGCTGATTTTAAAAGGGCGTTAGAACAAATATGTGGAGCTAAAGACCAGTTCCTTAATTTTATTCAAATAAAATGTTTGGAATTTTTACTCCCAAAGTTAGATTTAAAAAGAATCTAGAATGTGATTTTGATTTTTGTTGTCACATAGTCATAGAGCCATGCAGCATGGAAACAGACCCTTTGGTCCAACCAGTCCATGCCAAACATAATTCCAAACTAAACTAGCCCCATCTGCCTGCTCCTGGCCCATATCCTTCCAAACCTTTCCTTTTCATGTACTTATCCAAAAGTCTTTTAAATGTTGTAATTGTATCTGCATCAACCACTTCCTCAGGAAGTTCATTCCACACACTAACTACCCACTGAGTAAAAAAAATTGTCTCTCGTGTCTTCTTTAAATCTCACTCCTCTCAGCTTAAAATTCTGCCCCCGACTCTTGAAATCCCCCATTTTACGGAAAAGACAACTACCATTAATTCTGTCTATACCTCTCATTATGGTGTAAACTTCTGTCAGGTTGCCTGGCAACCTCCTACGCTCAGTGAAAAATGTCCTAGCCTATCCAGCCTTTCTTTATAACTCAAACCTTCCATACCTGGCAACATACTGGTATATCTCTTCTGAACCCTCTCCAGCTTGATAATATTCTTCCTATACCTGGGCAACTAGAACCGGGCACAGTATTCCAGAAGAGGCCTCACCAGAGTCCTGTACAACTTCAACATGACTTCCCAACTCCTCTACTCAAAGGATTAAGCCATGAAGGCAAGTGTGCTGGATACCTTTATAACCATCCTGTCCGTGTGTGATACAGACTTCAGAGAATTATGTACATGTACCTTTAGGTCCCTCTGTTCAACAAAATTACTGACAGCCCTACCATTGATTGTATAAGCCCTTACCCTTGTTTGTTGCACCGAAAAGCAATACCTCACATTTATCCAGATTGAACTCCACCTGCCATTTTTCAGCCCATTGACCATTTGATCAAAATCCCTTTATAATCTTAGAAAACTTTCTTCACTGTCTACTATGCCACCAATTTTGGTGTCATCTACAAACTTGCTAACCATGCCAAATATATTTTCATCCAAATAATTTATATAAATGACAAACAAAAGAGATCCCAGAACCAGTCTGCGTGGAATACCTCTGATTACAGACCTCCAGTCCAAAAAGCAACTTTCCAGCATTATTTTCTGTCTCCTGCCAATAATCCCATTATGATCCAGTTGCAAGCTCACCCTGAATCTCATGTGACCTAACTTTGTTAATTAGTCTACCACGTGGATCCTTGTAAAAGGCTTCTCTAAAATCCAGCTAAACAATGCCTGCTGCTCTGTGATCATCAATCTTTTTGGTAACTTCCTCCAAAAACTCAATAAAGTTTGTAAGACACTATTTTTCTTGCACAAACCATGCTGATCAAATTTTTACACTCTTAAATGTCCGTAAATCCTACCTTTTATAATCACCCACAACCAAACAGACTCACAGGTCTGTGATAATAGGAACTGCAGATGCTGGAGAATCCAAGATAACAAAGTGTGAAGCTGGATGAACACAGCAGGCCAAGCAGCATCTCAGGAGCACAAAAGCACAAAAGACTCACAGTTCTGTTAGTTCCCTGGTTTCTCCTTACAACCTTTCTTAAAACATTAGCCACCTTCCAGGCATCAGGCATCTCACTCACAGTTATAGATGATGCAAATATTTCTGCAAAGGATGTCCTAATTTCCTCCCTTACTTCCCACAACATTCTCGGATACATTAGATCAAGTTCTGGAGATTTATTCACCTTTATATTCTTTAAGATTTCCTGAATTTCCTCTTCTGTAATGTGAGTTGTTTTTAACGCATCAAAGTTTATTTCTCTGCATTCTCCAGACTCCATTTCTTTCTCCACAGTAAAATCTGATATGAAATATTCATTTAGTACCTCTCATACCCTAGAATTCGACGTAAAGATGACCTCCTTGAACATTAAGAGACCCTACCCTCTCTCTAGTTATCTTCTAGCTCTTAATATATTTGTAGAATCTCCTTCGATTACCCTTAACCTTATCTGCCAATGCTATCTCATATCCCCTCTTTGTCTTCCTGATTTGTCTTGAGAATGCTCCAACACTCTTCAAGAGATTCAGTTGAACCAAGTTGTCTGTATCTAAAATAGGATTCTCTTTTATGTACTAAGATACAGTGAATCAGTAGCAAACTGAGTACAAAACAAAACAGAGATAGCATTCAATGGCTGCTACAGAGACTGGCAGGTGAGAAGTGATTTTTCACCTGGATTGGTAGCGGTCCACTGCTATTCATCAATATTTGTGACTGACACCTAATTAAAGACATAGTTAATAGTGAGGGAAGTTGTAACAAGATAGAAGAAACATTAAACTTTCAGAAACAGAATATCAACAGCAAAATTAATTTTAACATTAAATAGCTGTTAATTTGTTCATTTTGTTAGGAAAAATATGGAGACCACATGCATCCTGGAAAATTAGAGTTTAGACGGAGAAGAGGTGCCCAAATCACCACAATAAAGGTGTAGGTAGATGAGACCATTTTTAAAAGTAACACAATATTCGGAGGGATATAATTGAAATGCAGAGAATCCATGTCATACTTGTATAGAACCTTAGTTAGATCATGCAACTGAGTATAATGCAAGTCTGATTTCCATATTATAAAACCATTGAAAAAGTACAGAAAGGATTCACAAGGATCTTTGAAAAACAGAGGGGTTATACCCATCAGGAAAAATTGAACAGGCTAGGATCATTTTTTCTTTGAAAGAGAGGCTGAAGGGGTCTTAGTAGATCTCTTTAAGATGATGAAAAGTTCTGATAGGATATATATAGAGACAATGCTTCAACATGAGAATGAAGACTAAAATTAGGACCCTAAGTAGTTTTAAAAAGTACAAGAAGTACAGGTGAAGTATCTATCTGGATAGTGGTTAGAACGTGGAACTTGTCAACACAAGGGGTAGTCATGATGGGCTGCATGGATTCATTTAAAAGAAAGCTAAACGAGCACAAAGGGTAGAACAGAACAGAATAGATACTATGCTAATATCATTAGACAAAATGATGTATGTTGAGGTTGATGACCACTATAAACCTGTGCATGTAAGAAAAATATAATGTTGTAAAAACTCCCAACAATGGTTAGACCTTTCAGATGGAAGTAATTTACTTTTTCTTTGAAATAGTAAGGAAAACAAGTATGCAAAATAGAATTTTTTTCCAAAACCCATAAAGTGTCAGACATTTTTCTGAAAATCTTACTTTATTGTTCGTTAAAGCACGTATTTTTCCTTCATTCAAGGTGCATTTGCACATTACTTTTAGAAATATTTAGTCCTTAATTGCTTCTGATACTTCTAGTATTGTAACATCTCTTGACATTTTGTTCAAGTAATTTAGCACTATTTTCTTTTAAACTTTGAATGTTTGACCATTAATTTCATTGCTGATATTCATGCTTTCATCTGTATTCCAACCTTTTCATTTCCAAATCTGTTTGCTTGTAGCACTCCCTTGTAGTAGATCCACAGGCTCAATGTCTTCTTAGTCTTCCTGCAGGTTGTGATGCTTTAGACCTGATTTAATCTAAAATCTTCTGCCTGGGATTGCTGCAAACGTGGGTGGTTTGAATCTGTTTTCCAATTTTACTAATTCCAGTTTCTTTTCCTCTTTTTATGCCTCACCCTTTTTCTTCCCCCCCTTACCCACTCCTGTATCCTTTTTCTCTTCCCCATAGACCACATAGCACACATCATAGAGCTGCTAGGCAATATCCCAAGACACTTTGCTCTTTCTGGGAAATATTCTCGGGAATTCTTCAATCGCAGAGGTAGTACCTCTTCTCTTTGAAAGGTCCTGTAACACAGACAGAAGTGGATAGAGGTTTCCATGGCAACTGAAGTATGATACTTTGGTTCAGACTTTTAGCTGGAGCTAATGTTTGATTATAACCAAAGGAATATAATTTTCAAACAAATATTATGCAGATTAACACTGATTTCATGCTGGGAGTATATTTCCTAGGTTGTGATCAGGTTTAAATTGTGAGTTCCAGTAAATATAATATAAACAGCTAAACCAAAAAAAATCCTGCTGACAGATGCTTAGTAACCACTAACACCAGCCTAAATTTTTAGAGAAGAATCTTGCTGTATCCTTTTGAAGTTAATTAACTTCTTAATCAAAGTACTGATCAACTTCTTGAAATGTTGAAATAAGCCCAAAAGATTAAAACATCAATTGTGATAAAGATTTAATGTTCAAAGAAGCCTAAGATGATATGAGGCTGTTTCAGTGCCAAGGATGAGACACTCTTGTCTGTACCAGGACTTGTATCACATGATGCATGCATTGTACTGATTAAACTGTTTTTGTTTTGCTGGCAATATTCTTCAATACAGATCACATAGCTTTGATCATTGAACTGCTGGGGAAAATCCCTCGAAAGTTCGCAATGTCTGGGAAATATTCCAAGGAGTTTTTCACCAAAAAAGGTAACAATAGTTCTGAAGCACTGACTCAACTATATTAAATGTTCAGAGGTGAATTTCTTGGGGACCATATAAAAATGTTCTTGCCACATTTTAATAATTGAATAGGTTACCTGCTGCTGCACTTAAGGATGAATGATATCTGTAGAAGTCCAAAGTGTCTGTCAAAAAGCTGATGGATGCTATTTGAAATGCTGACTGCCTCTATATTTCTTTGAGATTCACAGAATAGTTGAGGAAACACACCAGTTATTGTACTACTTTTCAATTTCTGAAGTGTATCGATTCCTTTTTGCAGGTTTTGCAATGTAAGTCGGGCATAAGTAATACGTTCTGGAAATAAGTGGCTATCTGCAATGATTTAGGCAGAATTTATACTTGCAATGGTGCAATATTTTTTAATTACTCAGATGCATCTGCTTAGTGGCAAAAATGCAGCACATGGCCTTAATTATCACTGCAGCATTGCCTCTTTACGCTAGACATCTTAGATCACTTTGTCCCAATTCCACCTTGATCTACTCATTAGGTTATCAGGAGGTCTAGTGGCAAATCACAATTGTAACAAAGCCACCTTTCTGGTCGGGACTCTTCTTCAGAAATGGGGGAGGGGGAAGGGAACTCTGAAATAAAAAGAGGACCTCTCTGTCTCCATCTGTCATCATATTTCAAGGGCCACAACTCCCCACCCCGATGGTCGAAAATGCTCTCGGCCACATGTCCTGCATTTCCTGCACTTCTGCCCTCCCGTCGCCTACCCCCAACAAAAACAAAGACAGAATTTCCCTTGTCCCTACATATTACCCCACTGACCTCTGTATTCAACGTATCATTCTCTGCCACTTGCGCTACTTGCAATCTGAGCCCACAACCAAGGATATATTTCCCTCCCCACCCTTCCCTGCCTTCTGGAGGGACCTCTCTCTCCACGACTCTTTCGTCCACTCCTCATTAGCCCCACTACCAACACCTGTAACCGTAGGAAGTGCTACACCTCCCCCTTCACCTCCATCCAAGGACCCAAAAAACCTTCCACATCAGACAGGTGTTTACCTGCACATCTGCTGATATGATCTGTTGCATCTGCTGCTCCCGCTGTGGCCTCCTCAACATCGGTGAGACCAACTGGAAGCTCGGAGACTGCTTTGTAGGGCACCTGCGCTCGGTTCACGACAAACGACAACAGCTTTCAGTCACGAACCACTTCATCTGTCCCTCCCACTCCCTGGACAAAATGTCCACCCTGGGCATCCTCCAGTGTCACAACGACACCACCTAGAAACTGGAGGAGCAGCACCTCGTGTTCCACCTTGGAAGCCGACAACCCACTGGTCTCAGTGTGGAATTTACTAGTTTAAAAATCTCCTCTCCGGCCTCATCCCATGACTAACCCTCCCTCTCATCCCTGCCTTCTTTCCCTGTCCATCTTCTCTTCCACTTATCCGCCCCTCCCACCTCACTGACCAATCCCCAGCACCCACTCCTGCATTCACCTATCACCATTCCACCTACCTTCCCAACCCCACCCCTCTTCTGTCTATTTCAGATCTCTCTCCCCCACCAAATTTCTGAAATAGGGTGCTGACCCAAAACATCAGCTTTCCCTGCTCCACTGATGCTATCTGGCCTTCTGTGTTCCTCCAGCTCCACACTCTGTTATTTCTGACCCCAGTATCAGCAGTTCTTACTATCTCTGTAACAAAGCCACATTACTTTTAATCATGAGCTGAAGCCAACCTGCCTTTGAGGTTTGCCTTTAGCCTCTGGAAGTTTGTTTTCAGTTTATTAAATTGCACACATGTTAAATAGGTTTGTCTTTTATTTTTATTTTTAGGTCCTCATTTGGCTGTAAGAGTGGTTTGGGAAGAAAGGGTTTTGTTTCATAAAACACTAGTATCAGTATTCTGTGGAAAGAACTCGACAGGCTCTGACCAGTGTCCTATCTGATCATATAACTAATGCTGTGGACAGGACTTTAAATTAACAGAGGAGAGGGTTGACTCTGGTAAAGGGAAATAGGTAGTTCAATGTACAAAACAGACTAAGTAAAGGGAATGAAACTGAGATGTGTTTCCCCACAACACTGAGGCTCAATTTAAGGTTGCTAGTTGGCTGGGTCCAGGATATCTATTCTATCAAACAACAGCTTGTAAGTTCAAGAAAAAGGTGAGAATCAACATTTTCAAATGCTGGCACTGTGCATGCAAGCAACAGAATTGCCGAACAGGGGACACAATGCTTTTACTGTGCCAGAGTTGGTCACCATCAACCCTTTGCAATGTAAGATCGCCTTTTAAACGCAAAACTATTGATCCTTAAGCAACAAGGAAGTAATATTAGAGATAATGCGAACTGCAGATGCCCGAGAATCCGAGGTAACAAAGTGTGGAGCTGGATGAACACATCAGACCAAGCAGCATCTTAGGAGCACAAAAGCTAACATTTCGGGCCTAGACCCTTCATCAGAGAGGGGGATGGGGAGAGGGTTCTGAAATAAATAGAGAGAGGGAGGCGGACTGAAGATGGATAGAGGAGAAGATAGGTGGAGAGGAGAGTATAGGTGGGAAGATAGGGAGGGGATAGGTCAGCCCAGGGAGGATGGACAGTTCAATGAGGTGGGATGAGGTTAGTAGGTAGGAAATGGAGGTGCGGCTTGAGGTGGGAGGAGGGGATAGATGAGAGGAAAAACAGGTTAGGGAGACGGGGACGAGCTGGGCTGGTTGTGTGATGCAGTGGGGGGAGGGGACGAGCTGGGCTGGTTTTGGGATGCCGTGGGGGAAGGGGAGATTTTGAAGCTTGCCAAGTCCACATTGATACCATTGGGCTGCAGGGTACCCAAGTGGAATATGAGTTGCTGTTCCTGCAACCTTCGGGTGGCATCATTTGTGGCACTGCAGGAGGCCCAGGATGGACATGTCGTCTAAGGAATGGGAGGGGGAGTTATAATGATTCGCGACTGGGAGGTGGGGTTGGTTATTGCGAACTGAGCGTAGGCTTTCTGCAAAGCGGGCCCCAAGCCTCCGCTTGGTTTCCCCAATGTAGAGGAAGCCACAGTGGGTGCAGTGGATACAGTATACCACATTGGCAGATGTGCAGGTGAACGTCTGCATGATATGGAAAGTCATCTTGGGGCCTGGGATGGGGGTGAGGGAGGAGGTGTGGGGGCAAGTGTAGCACTTCCTACGGTTGCAGGGGAAGGTGCCAGGTGTGGTGGTGTTGGAAGGGAGTGTGGAGCTGACAAGGGATTCCCGGAGAGAGTGGTCTCTCCTGAAGGCGGACAAGGGTGGGGATGGAAAAATGTCTTGGGTGGGGGTTCGGATTGTAGATGGCGGAGGTGTCGGAGGTTGGTGGGGTAGTATGTGAGGACAAGGGGGATTCTCTTAGTGTGGTTATTGCGGGGGTGGGGTGTGAGGGATGTGTTGCGGGAAATGTGGGAGACACGGTTGAGGGCATTCTCAACCACTGCGGCAGGGGGGAATGTTGCGGCCCTTGAAGAACGCAGACATCTGGGATGTGCGGGAGTGGAATGCCTCATCCTGGGAGCAGATGCGGTGGAGGTGAAGGAATTGGGAATAGGGGATGGAATTTTTGCAGGAGGTGGGAGGAGGTGTATTCTAGGTAGCTGTGGGAGTTGGTGGGCTTGAAATGGACATCAGTTTCTAGCTGGTTGCCTGAGATGGAGACAGAGGTCCAGGAAGGTGAGGGATGTGTTGGAGATGGCCCAGGTGAACTTGAGGTTGGGGTGGAAGGTGTTGGTGAAGTGAATGAACTGTTTGAGCTCATCTTGGGAGCAAGAGGCGGCGCCGATACAGTCATCAATGTAACGGAGGAAGAGATGGGGTTTGGGGCCAATGTAGGTGTGGAAGAGGGACTGTTCCACGTAACCTACAAAGAGGCAGGCATAGCTTGGGCCCATGCGGGTACCCATGGCCACCCCCTTTGTCTGTAGGAAGTGGGAGGAATCGAAAGAGAAGTTGTTCAGGGTGAGGACACTACTGGTTTGCAGGTCACCTAGAGACTATTGAATAGGTGAGACATCAGAATACAGATCGAAATTCGGCTTGATCCCATTACAAGTCAGAGGCTTTGGTATTGAATTTAAACTGGATTCAGGATCAGCTGTTCTAATGATGGCAGACCTTTTGTACTGGCTTCAGTGAATCGTCAAATAACGAACATTAGTTTGCAAACAATCTTTTTGAAGTTAGAGTCAGCTGAAAGCATTTCTTAACCACATTGGGCAATGAATCAATCAAATCACCTACGTGGTACCCTAGCGGAGAATCTTTATCCTGAATAAGTAAGCTTATGTCCAATTAGTCCTTTAGCAGTGCATGTATCAAATCTCTAAACAAAACAAGTAGGGTCACTTTTGGCAAGAATCCCTGACACTTCTCTGAAAGTTGGGTAAGCTTTAAAACCAAATATCTCAGAATAATAAAAACCAAATTAACTGCAGATGCTGTCAATCGGTAACAAAAAACAGAAGTTGCTGGAAAAACTCAGCAGGTTTGGCAGCATCTGTGAAGAAAAAATCAGAGTTAATGTTTTGGGTCCAGTGACCCTTCCTCAGAACTGATAGTAGCTGTGAAAGTGTCAATTTATATGCAGAAAATAGGGAGGGGAGTGAGGTAGGGAGTGAACGATAGGATGGAGCTTAAAGAGAGAGAGGAACAGTTGGACAGACAAAGGAGTTGATTACGATCTGGCTAGGAGAGTGAATAGTTGTTAATGGTTACTGTTTGTGACAACAACAGATGGTTTATAATGATAGGCTTTGCAATAACAAGGCCTGGTGTGAAGTGAGGGGGCTAGGACATGGGAGAGTATAGGCCCTAAAATTATTGAACTTGATATTGTGTCTGGAGGGCAGCAGGGTCCCCAAGTGGAAAATTAGGTGTTCTTCCAGCTTGCGCTGAGCTTCGCTGGAACACTGCTGCAAGCCAGAGACAGAGATGTTGATCAGAGAACAGGGTGATGTGTTGAAGTGGCAGGCAACAGGTAGCTCAGGTCTTTTACGCAAGCAGAATGTAGATGTTCTGCGAAGCGGTCACCTAGTCTATGCTTTGTTTCTCCAATGTCAAGTACATCACTCTGTGAGCAGCGAATGCAGTAGACTAGATTCTGGGAAGTGCAGGTTAAGTGTTGCTTCACCTGGAAGGTATTTTTGGGCCCTTGGATACTGGGGAGGGAGGAGGTAAATGGGCAGGTGTTGCACCTTCGCTCGTTACAGGGAAAGGTGTCGCAGGGCTGTGGGGGAGGCGTTGGGAGTGAAGTAAGTGTGGACCAGGGTATCTTGGAGGAAACAGTCCCTGCAGAAGGCAAACAAGAGAGAAGAGGGGGATATGTGTCTGATGGTGGCAAGTCACTGGAGGTGGCGGAAATGGTGTCTGATAATCATCCGGATGTGGATGCTGGTGGGATGGTAAGTAAGGACAAGGAAAATCCTTTCGCTGTTGTGGGAAGGAAGAGAAGGGGTGACGGCGGAAGTGCGGGAGATGGGTTGGGCCCTGTTGACAATGGTGCGAGGGAATCGTCGGTTGAAGAAGAAGATGGACGCTTCAGAGGCTCCCTTGTCGAAGTTGGCCTCATCTGAACATATACGACAGGGACGGAGGAACTGAGAGAATGGAATAGAGTCTTTACAGGAAACAGGGTGTGAGGATTATAGTCCAAGTAGCTGTGGGAGTCAGTGGGTTTATAGTGGAAATATAATAATGCTCCACGAGACTAAATTTGCCTGCCTGTCTTCTACTCTGCTTCCCCCATATCTCACACCAATTGGACAACATCAAGCAGGAATTAGATAGGATGCTACAAAGTGGGGCCATTCCTTCTGTTCAGAAACTCATTGCACAGTGTTTAGGCCTGGTTACAATTCTGAAACAAAACAGCCGACTTTATCACTGCACCAACTTAATACAACTTGATGAAGCAGTCCAAAGGTGCACCCCATCTATTCTGACAGGAAAAGATCAAAAAATATCACCAATAGTACATGTTTTAATCAAGCTTGATGCCAATAGTTGCATCTAAGAAATCCTGCTAGATCAGCAATCTAGACTGCTGACCACAATAATCAACCTTGTTGGTCATTACTTTTTCAACTGACTCCTGTTCAGAATGAAATATTTTAATGCATTATGACCACAATTTTTGAAGGGAAGAAGGATTCATCTGCCATAGGAACGGACATATTGAACCATAGGACTACAAAGGAAAAGCATGCTAAGAGTCAGCAACAATTTCAAGTATTTGCAGAAATCAGATCCTACATTGGATAACAAATGTGAATTTTCGAAAGGTTCAATCAAATTTCTGGTTTGTATCTTGTAAAAAAAAGATGTTGTCTTGACCCACAGAAGGCAAAGCCTTTCAAACAACATTCCACAGCCCCAAGAGTTTGTTTTAGACCTTTGAAGATTTCTCTGTGTGATAAACCAAATGGGATAAATTCATTTCGAATCTCGCTTTCAACACTGAATCTCCAAGGAAGTTCTCATCTTACAACCAATAGTGGCAGTGGCGTGCTGAACAAGATGGAGCATTCCAAGTGTTTAAACAGAAAATTATGTCTGCAGAAGTTCTGACCCATTCAAATTACTCCTTATTGTCATGACAGTACTTATCCAAATCCAAAGAGACGGCATAAGACAATTAATGTGCTTTGCATTTTGGTCCTTGACAGTAACAGTAAAGAGATCCGCCAATCAAAAATTGGGACCTTGGCTGTCTCCTCAGCCTAGAACAAATTTTCCAGATATCAGATAGGACTGTGCTATCAAGTGTATATTACCGAATTGGGAAGAGTGTGTAATCACACTCCACTGTTCCACAAACCATCCAAAAATATATAAAATCCCAAGGTGACTAATTTGCCTAACTGACTTCTATTCAAAACAATTGTAATTCACAAAAGGATTTGTTATTAACAGCACATAACTTTATTTGTTGTAAACCACTTAAATAAAAAGGTTTGTAATATATTATGCAATTTAAACTGTACCCTTTCACACTCACATTCATTCACAAGTTATGACAGACAAAATACAGATAATGTAAGAATAAGAATTAAAAAAAGTAAACAAAATTCTTAAGATCAAAATTCTGGATTTCAAGAGTGGGTTAAATTGTCTCTGCAAGTCCTTTTCATTTTTGCACCCATGAGATGCTGTTGCCCATAAAGTGATGGTCGTTCTTCTCTTTGATAATGATCGAGGTGACCTAGGTCTTGTGAAAATTCTTTTGAGCTTTCTTGTTTTTCTACCTTTTTCCTATTTGGAAGTGGAGGGAGAAGGGAAGGGATGAATGTTTTCAGTTTTCAAACTCTGAATGCTTTTTGTTCTTTCCTGCTGCCTTGTCTTACAGTTTTTTAAACGTAGCAGCTTGATCGTCAGGTAGAGTTTCCTTAACCCAAAGGTCACTTGGTGCTGCTCAGTCTCAAATTCTGTTTCTCTGTTTCAAAAAGCAACATTGTCTGGCACAGATAAACATATGTAGAACTTGAAAATCAAGTTGCAAAACTCTCCAGATATTTTCACTGTATAGCAGTCCAATGTCCACTTCAGCGTTTCACAAGTGAAAACAGACTGTGTGCCCTTGATCACCCTCTTGATTTCTGAGATCACCAAAATGCCTTTGAGGGCCCAATGATTCGGGATTCCTTTGATGTGCTTTGACTGTTTGACGATTTATGATCCATTTTTTATGTCTCACTGAAATAGTGCGCTGGAAGTTAACCCCATTATTGCCAGAGTGATTGCAAAAGTTAAAGATTTTATGAAAAGTGCACAAAATTCCCCAATTTGCTTATCTTTTAGACTCAGGTTGACCATCTGTACTTAACTGGAATTACTATCTATTAATAAATAAATGGATTCCAGCTGCGGATAAATTAACATGAACTGTTAACATATAACTATTAGTTAAAACTCTGTCCCCATTTAAATTCCTCCAGTATGTACACACACTTAGATACACAGACACAAAGTGAATGGGTATGGGCAGAGGGAAAATCTGGGAAGGCAGTTCAGTGGTTCCTGTCCACAATGTTTGCTGAGGTGATCCTTTTAACTTACGAGGACTTGCAGCTCCTTGATCATCCTCGGTTGAGTAAGTGGGTGTAAACTTGGCAAGGAGTTTAATAAAGGAAAGGTTGAGGTATTGCATTTTGATGGGAAGAATTAAAAGGCAGACTGTTATCTAAATGGAGAGAGGGATCTTGTGGGTGCTCTTGTGCATGAAATACAAAAAGCTAACATGCCCTAATTGAGGCAAATGAAATTTTTGACTTTTATTGCAAGGTGTTTGGAAACCTTGTTGGTGAGGCTGCACCCCCATAGTACTGTGTATAGTTTTGCTTCGTTGTATTTAAGTAATTGTTTCCTGCATTGAAGGCAGTTCAAAAGAAATTCAAACCTTGTTGGTGAGGCTGCACCCCCATAGTACTGTGTATAGTTTTGCTTCGTTGTATTTAAGTAATTGTTTCCTGCATTGAAGGCAGTTCAAAAGAAATTCATTAGGCTAATTCCTGGGATGAAGGGGTTGACTTATCAAGAACAGATAAACAAGTTAGGCCTTTATTCATTAACTAATGATCCTCGTTCCTCTTACTAATCAAGAACACACCTATCTATTGCTGTCTGAAATACAGTCAATAACCCAGTCTTCATAGCATTCTGTGGCAATGCGTTCTGTACATTCACCAACCTCTGGCTCAAGAAATTCCTCATCATCTCTAGTTCTAAAAGTAGATAAAAACTAAGATCCAGGGGCCTTACGAAGAGAAAACCGCCACGAGATAACATGGTTTTGAACAAAGAACAATATCGTACAAATTATAACGATAATATAGTCTTCAATAAAATTAAAACTTATTCGTAATATCCAGAATTAATGTGTGGTATACATGGATTATTGAACACCCTACAATGCATATCAAATAGCAAATGCAATTCCACAGATTCTTCAGGCACTAATGACACACTGGATCATCAAATCTCGCTAAACTTCACAAGGGATTACAGTCCTTTACTTTTGCCAAACTGGCCTTGAAAATCTCTGTGGAGAATTGTTCCATCGTGGACTGACTCAATCTCTGCCCTGTTCTGGGCAGTCACCTTCCGTGTCTCTCTCCACACTTCCCTGGACTCTGAAAACTCCTCTCCAGTAATTATTCCCTGGCACAACGCCAAATTTTTGTTAACAGGTAACTTTACCAAGCTACATCTTTTCTGCATTTTTCCCTGAATTTAAATATTGCTCAGTTACATAAAGCAAACACTGCTCATGGGCTTTCAAACTGCCCTAAGTAAATTGATCGATTGGTGATACCTGGCTTTTTATGAGCTACCACAACTTCCAAGACTTTTCCTGAATCAAACCCTTAGCTGCCTATGGCTCCTGGAACAATTTCTTCCGAAGTTCTAACAGTTCAGTGATATTCAACTGCTCTTGATTTCTTTTCTGCACCTTTACAATCTTCCTGACCATCAGTCCCTGTCTGTGATCGTTTGAACTGCTGTTGCACAATCAGTTCTTTAGCAAGTGCTGCCCATTAAAGAATTACATCTAATGTTAGATGTTGTTGTTTTGGATTTTGTAAACATGGGCTAGTTGGGTATGGTCTGTATTATGTCTATTATGAACAAGAGGAACATGTTTGATGTGTGAGTTTCTGGCCAATGTACCTAGCATCACAATAGCATTGAAATTCAAACACAACATTACTTAATTACATGGCAGACAGAACATCTTTTCGGACAGATGGTAGTATCCTGTCAGTGAAATGCTGCATATATAACAACTGCATAGTAGCCACATGAAACGAAATCCTTAATCTGCTCAAATTTGACAAATTTTGTTGTTCAATAGTAACTTGAGAAAGCAGGCAATTTTCAGGTGCAAAAGTAGTGACTTTTGGCTTCTTTGCAAATTTGTGATCCACAAAGAACAATTAGCTGATCAGGATTGCTGTCGTCCTCCGGAATGGCTTTGATGTGTTGCTTTGTTGCAGTTAGCTCTTGAGGTGAGCAAGCCGGTAGGGTTCTACTTAAAAATCATCTGGGCTTTGACCACCATGAAGAAGGGAAGCCTATCTATGAAGGAAGATCCCTGGTCGTGTTCAGAAGTTGCCCACGAGTGGTCTGTTCCATATTCAAATTGCAACAGGTAACCTTTGCCACTTATAGCCTACTTCTGGCAAGACGGTCAGAGACGGGAACTCATGTAGCACCAACTCAATGGCTTCCCATCCTGCCTTTAGCTTGGTCATGCCATTAAAGTCACCACAGAAGGTCCAGTTAGATTACACTCAGCGTGTGTCTATGCTACAGAACAAGTAAGTAATATTCTTTAATATTTTGTGATATTATTTGACAAGGAATTGCTGCATTTATATTTAACTTTGATTAATTTCCTTTTAGTCAGGTCCAGAACTGGGTTGATGGCATCTATTTACTTCTTTTCATGTGCATTCAATACAAGTTTTGATATTTTCTAATGTAACTGTGTGTTCTTAATCTGTAGCATGCTATTCTGCATACTCACGTGTAAAGGTTACAGGTTTCAGTTTATAGAAGCTTATCTGATTATGGAAACTGCATTTTTGTTGTAAACATTAAGCAATAGACTAGCTAGAATTATAAATCGAAACACATTTTTGCTTTCAAGATTGGTTCTTGCCTTAATTTTGACCTTCATTGTACTCAAGTGAATTTTCTACTTTGTGCTTAGGTGAACTGCGACACATTACAAAGCTGAAACCTTGGAGCCTATTTGATGTTCTAATAGAGAAATATGGATGGCCTCATGAAGAAGCTATACAGTTCACTGACTTCTTGCTGCCCATGCTAGAAATGGTCCCTGAGAAACGTGCTTCTGCAGCAGAATGCCTCAGACACCCGTGGCTTTGTTCCTAGCAGCATTCACCAATTTTCTTCAAGGAACCAACAATCACTCCAGTGTTCATTGTGGACCCAGCAAAGTGGCAAACTGTCAAACATCAGGGGTGTAAATCAGATGATTCCAACATCAAACCATTGTTCACTCTGAAGTACTGTTAATGTTTGAAATTTTGCTTTTGTGCACTGTGTTTTTGGAAAGGGTAGTTTTTGTCCTTAGCGAGAGGTAGTTGGCCAACTGACTCTGCTGAAAACACTTAACATGTCTTGATGCTTTGTTTCATGTGTTGCCTGACCTTCTCATGTTAAATTTCCTAACTGAAAGTAATTATAAAAATGTTAGTTTTTTTTCATGTGTTTGGATATTTTTTGTACCTATTTATGAAAATTGTTCTAGCTGATGAGTATTAATATTGAATGACAAAATGATAAGGGTAAGAAGCTACTGTATCAAGTAAGGAAGTAGCTGAGACATTGCAAAGAGCTGTACAATTGTATGCAATAGGAAAGAAGCATTATTCTTGTAAAATCTGTAGATTTTCCTGTAAAAATATCTTTCCATAAAATACAGAAATGGGACTTAAACTGTAATGTGGCTAAGAGAATGCATGTTTTTTGGAGCTTGTCTACTTACTTTAGGAGACTGTAAATTTTACATTTGTTGCCTGAGTTATCATTGTATTGCTGAATCCAACCATGCCTATAACCCTCAGATTAGTCTTGAAACAGATTGTTAAAGGAGTCAAGTCACCAGTCCTCAAGTATGCTTTGCAGTCATTGCAAAAATCCCTTAATTGTCTTTCCTTATTTATGAAAGTATACATACAAGAATGGACCCTGCAGAAAGTTTGGCATAATGTTATAAAAATATTACTTTTTAATTATTCTATCTTTACTGTGCTTCAGCATTGTAAGATATAGATCCAAGGAAAATATTTACATGCTTTTCTGTATTGAAGCTGGCAAAAAGGAGTAAAAAGGAAAAAGTGACTTTTCTATGTGCAGATTTACTATTTTGTCACAAAAATTTATATGTTAAACTATTTTGCCAAGTTGGAATTCAGAAATGATAAATTCATTGATAAAAATATGAACATTAAAAAAGAACATAATCAAACTTATTTAAAACAATTTACAATACAGCAAATCCCACAGACTTTAGCATAAAAGGAGAGTTAACCTTAGTCTTCTAACAGCATTGCTTTCTCAGAATCAGACAATGGCATAACAAATTGCACTGGTCTTTGTAGCTTTTTCAGGGATTACCAATGTAAATAGGAAGTATTTTTTTTAAATCATCCATGTAAGCATTGCATTCTTGAAATGTAAGTTTAAATGTTTCCTGAATTGCTGTGTGTAATGAAAGACATATTAGGTTGCAGAATGTTGTGGTCAAATGATATTCTGGCATGTTCCATCTTATTGCATTTTCTTCTTGTCAAGTCTTCAATAGACAGTCAATGATGTGAAAGTGAACTGGCTAGTTTCATTCCCATTTTCCACATTAATTATGGTGCCACCATTCCGAAATCTACCACTTGCTGGTTTATCCATCTGCCTTTGCAATAACTAGATTGTGGACAAAATAATTCTGGTATTGTAATAATAGCCAATTGTTTGAGGTGCTTGTAACTGTCTAATTAAACTATTTTGTTTTCACAAGTTGTGCTGCTCCTGGAATGGCAATTTCAAGATTTTTTGCAATAATATTATATGTATTGTTTTGTAATAACAAAGGGATAAGTTGTCACTTTTTTTTGTCATCCACTGTAAACATTGTATTAAGTTCAGTTTCCACATGTGATAGGCAATTTATCTTCATCATCCACCAAGGGATTGTCTTTTGGAAAACATTTTTTTTTCCCTGTTAAAGTTTAGGTAACTTTCAACTCTTTGAGAGATGAATACAGCCGCCTTCTAAATATTGCCTTCAGCTTTGTTTTTGCTTTTAGCATAAGCTTTTTGGCTTGCTTTACTAACTGTTTGAAATGCTATGTTTCTGGGCTGCCTTCTGGATCTGAAAAGAACAGGCATAGAAGGATGTCTGTTCCCAATCTTGAGGCGCACAGAGAGGTTATATTCAAAGCCATGATCCTGAAGAGTTTGCCTGCCTCATTACAGCTGTAATTCGGAAGGCTGATTGGGAGAGCTGGAGGCAAGATTGTGATTCCATGCCTGATCATGTGAGCATTCAGAATTCTTGGGCTGACCCTTTATCAAGTTCGATTTGCCACTCATCTAAAATGGTCTTCTCCAGGGTGAAGGAGTGGTGTTCATTGATCAGTACAGCTATTCCTCTACTGAGGTGGAGTGAGACACTATCATTGTTTGCCAAAATCACTCAAGTTTGACATCCTCTGAGGCATTAAGATGGGTGTTTTTCAGGAATTCTGTCTTTGTTTGCACTTGAAGTTGGGCAGAATTTCTTTCCTGTTTTAATTGATTAAGTAATTTGATATTAAGAGATATTTTGAGCTCAGGCATAGAAGTTGGATAAGTGTATGCGTTAAGCTTTTAGTACAATGAAGATTTGACATCCTTGGTTGTCAATGTCATTATTTTTATGCCCATTTCCAAGTTTACCTCCAATAAATAAATCATCACAGGATGTAAATTGGCTGCTTTTCCTATTTTTTGCATGACTCTTCATTTTAACTATTTCACTTCGATTTCCATCCTTCCAGAAGCACCACAGTCCTCAATGGCATTCTCTGAAACTGACATTGGGTTTTATCACTCATTGATAAATCTTAACTATTTCCCTGCTTAAACATGCTCTCTTCCACCAATACATCTCCTCCATCATCTAGATTGGTTTCATCCTTATAAAACCTGCTGACACACACCCGCATCATCAGCTTTGATGACCCTAATGAAGCATCCTTAGCTGTCTCCTCTTCCTCATTCAAATGCTGTGCTTAGTAATACATATGGAATGAGGTCCACTCCCATAGATGCGGACATCCTGTTCTGTCTTTGCTATCGGACAACTTGTATGGTATTCAGTCATTGAAGAACCATAATTACCTCCAACTAAAAATGGGGAACTTAGAAAAAAAAGGTTTGAATTTTTGGCCGTTGCCTCAGACCCCAATGTCCCAGTCAGGAACTGCATTTCTTTTCCTGGCCATTCTCTTTGCCTTTTTTTTGGTGTCCTATTTAATCTAAACTAACCCTTTGAAACTATATTCTCGCCATGATAAAGCCTTCCCACTTCCATATCTATAACATCACCCACCTCTGCCCTACCTCAGCTTATCTGCCCTGAAATATTCATCCATGCTTTCATGATTACCATTGTTAATAATTCTAATTCTCTTCTAACATGACTTCCATTCTCCAGAGTGTCCCAGCTGACTCTTATTGTGTTATCCTTGCTTATTACACCAAGTAAGTTCTAACCAAGTTTGGTTCTTCGAGTCCTCAAATTACTCATCCTCTTCATCTTTAAATCTCTTCCTAGCCCCCTCCTCTTTCCCCATCTCTTAACAGTCTCTTGTGTATTATCCCTTCCTTTGCCTCAGCTTGAAATGTTTAGAGGAATTGCATGCACTGGTGATCTATTATCTATATTACACAGAAACATCTATGGAAAAGGTGGGGTAATGTTTCGGGTGGATGCCACCTCTCTGTTGCTGTCTAGGGTTTATTTTTCTAAGGTAGGATTTTACCTGCTTCCCATTTCATGCCCTAAAATGAATGAATTGAAATATAAACCCAAGCAGACTATTAAAATTTTATATCAATGACTTGAAGACTTTTGCCTGATCTTTGCAACAAGGATACTAAGTAGAGGTTAAATTTATTATTCAGTTCTGAAGAAGGGTCACTGAGCTCGAAACATTAACTCTGCTTTCTCCCCACACATGCTGCCACGCCTGCGAAGCTTCTCCAGCAATTTGTTCTTGTTTCAGAGCTTCAGCATCTGCAGTTCTTCATTTTATTACCCTTAGTAGATTTTGGCAGGAAAGTTACTTTTAACTTCGTGGGGGAAAGTCTCAGGTGGAGTAGAGGAAGAGAGAAATTTGAGAGCACAAATACATCAATCACTAAAAGTCAGGAATCTAGTTAGCAAAGCAATTTTAAAACCAAGCACTAGTCATTATTTCTATATGGATAGAACTGAAAAATAGGGAGGTTATGATAAATCCATATTGAACCTGAGCTAAATCACCTGGGATTACTGCATGTTCTTCTGGTTTCTATTTTGTAGGAAGGATGCAAAGGCATTGGAGAGTGAACTAAAAAGACTTGCGCGAATAATGTCAGAAATGCTTGGATATAACTATCAGATTGGATCTCATCTCATTAATAAAATAGCTCAGGTACGATTGCATACAAGTCTTTGAAGGTACAAAAGATTTTGAGAAAGTCGACCTCTTGTGAGGAACAGCATAAGTTAAGGCTATCAAAATAAGATACCCAAGAAACCCAGTGAGGCATTCGGGACAAATTTCATTCGTAAGAAAGTGGCATTGGTGAAATTGAAACAAATCAGTATAGATGCATTTAAAGGGTAGCTGGACAGCAGTTGTGGTGGTGTTGGTGGCAGGGGGAGTAGGTGGTTAGGTTGGGAGATTTAGATTAAGAAAGATGGGAGGAGGATGACTTGAAGCATAAACACCAATGTGGGCTGGTTACCTGGCTTGTTTCTGTGTGTAATCTTGTTTTAACACAAAACTGGCTGTCAAAATGCATGTTCTTCTATTAGCTGACAGATGAGACTTAGGAATTTGAATAAATCCTACAAATGAAACATCCAATTTAGCTCAAAAGTTTCATATCAGGACATTAAGGTAGAAGTTTGTACCAGGTCTTACGAAGAAGCCTTTCATTTGACTGAGTGGGAATCTCAAGAGGATGAGCACTTTGGATTAGCAAAACAAAATTCCAAGATTCTACTATATGTATTTATTATAATATAGAGCTTGCGTTAAGAACAACGGATTTAACTTTATTTTGATTTGAGTTTTCTTCAGAATTTGATTGGAAGCTTGCGCTTCACAGCTCAACAATCCAGCTTGTAAAAACTCAGGAAGCTCAACTGGAAAGGAACATAGATTACTAGTGAACACTAAAATAGAGCCAGCACTCATGGTATTACATAGGCTAGTCCCAGCCAGAGCCAGACAGACTTATCCCTGGTGCAGGTGGGACTTGAACTAAAGCCTTCTGGCTCAAAGGCTGGGTTACTAATATTGCCACAAGAGCTCATTTGGGACTTTTTTAAAATATCTGGAAGAGCTACCACACACAACTGAACAATTCTTTTCCCATCACCAAATCACCATTACTTTTTTTTGTTTTAGCTACTAACTGCCACTTGTAAATCATCTATGTAGCCTATTCTACTTTATGATATTTTCTAATGCATCGGTTCAGAAAAGTTATGTCTCATCCCTGGAACAGGTGGGATTTGAACCTGGGCCTCTTAATTCCGTGGTAGGGACATTACCACCAAGCCACATGAGGCACTCCTGGTCCTGCTCGTTTTTCTGTTTTTTTCTTACATATCTAGAAGTGCTAACACACAATTGAACAGTGGTTTTCCTGCGACCAAATCACTATGACTTCTATTTTAACTACTAACTGCCATCAGTAAATCACCTGTGTAGCAAATTGAATATTTACATGCCACGTCCGTTACAGGCAATGCAAACACCAAAAATGAGGGATGGACAAGGAGAGTGGAATGGGGCTAAATCAAAATGGAGTTGGAAAGTGTAATAAAGTACTGCATCCCCTCTGGTGCCCACCTCTCTCTAACCACATTGTCAGCATGGTGGACACTCTGCTCCCTCTCCAAGGACACCCAGCCATGAATATAACTGCGGAAGGGGGACAGACTGGGTCTGTTTCACTTTATTTCTATGTCCAGGAGTGCTGTTGCACACAACTAAATACTTTATTTCTTCCCATCACCAAATGACTATGTCCTGGGTCTGTTTTTTTAATTTTTGGTTGTATTGTTTTGTAATAACAAAGGGATAAGTTGTGACATTTTTCTTGTCATCCACTGTAAACATTGTATTAATTTCAGTTTCCACATGTGATAAGCAATTTATCATCATCATCCACCAAGGGATTGTCTTTTGGGAAACATTTTTTTCCCCCTGTTAAAGTTTAGGTAACCTTCAACTCTTTGAGAGATGAATACAGCCGCCTTCTAAATTTTGCCGTCAGCTTTGTTTTTGCTTTTAGCATAAGCTTTTTGGCTTGCTTTACTAACTGTTTGAAATGCTATGTTTCTGGGCTGCCTTCTGGATCTGAAAAGAACAGGCATAGAAGGATGTCTGTTCCCAATCTTGAAGCGTACAGAGAGGTTAGATTCAAAGCCATGATCCTTGACCACCATGGGGAGGCATTTTCTAATTCATGTAATTCAAGTCTTTTCAATAAATTGGTTGTAAATTAGTTTGTTGGGTAGTGTGCCAATTTAATGTGGGAAAGCCATCTGCCTCCGCTCTATTATTTATTGCATTCACCATTGTGTTCGCATCTCTGATAAAATTTGTACTGGGTCTGCTTTTTTTTAAACAGCTGGAAATTGAGTCTGCTTTATTATTTCCCTGTCAGTCCGTTCAGAGATGCTATCACACACCTCTGGAGCACATGCGATTTAAACTTGGCCTCCTGATCCAGAGATAGAGACATTACCACTGTGCCACAAGAGACTTATGCTTTATGTTTTTTTTCATAATTTTCTAATCACATTGTTCAGAGTTGCTATCACATACTTCTGGAGCAGGTGCTGGGTCGGGTTTATGTATTTCCAAAGCAGGTGGGACCAGAACCCAGGCTTCCTAGGTCAGAGGTAGGAACACTATTATTATACCGCAAGAGCCCCTCTGGGTCTCACTAGTAAGCCAACTTTCTATTGAATGCAAATTTCACCACTTGCCATGGTGGATTTGCGTCTTTGCTGCCAGAACTTGGGTTCTGGATTACTAGTCTACCGCTATTAGCACTTCTTCACCACCATGAATGGATGGGTTTGCTTTATGTTGTATTATCAACTCATTCAAGCACGTTATTAGACACCTCCAGCAGATGGGACTTGAACCCTGGCCTCAATAGCCCAGAGGTAGGGACGCTACCATATACCACAAGAGTCCCATGGGTCTGCTTTTTTCTTTATCTGGAAGTGCTCTTATACAGAACTAAATGGCTTTCCCACTGCCAAATCGCTGAGATTTTTTTGGTTTAAACTTTACCACTGCCAGTAAATCAGAAATGTTATTACATACAACTGAGTGACCTTCCCTACACCAAAATCACTTTGTGTGTGGTTTAAACTACTAATCTCCACCAGTAAAAACAGCAGTGCAGCTAATTCAGAGACAGTAGGAATTGCCGATGCTGGAGAATCTGAGATAACAAGGTGTGGAGCTGGATGAACACAGCAGGCCCAGCAGCATCAGAGGAGCAGGAAAGCTGACATTTCCCCGAATGCATCCCAAAACTAGCCCAGCTCGTCTATCCTTTCTCCCACCTATCCACTCCTCCCACCTCAAGTCTCATCCCCACCTCCTACCTAGCAACCGAAAAGTACGTACAAATTGTACTTGAGAATCTGTAGGTAAAGAAATGACGTAATTTTTTGCCGACTACATTTTTTTCACACAGGAATATCATTAGCCAACCCGATGTATTCAAACCCTTAACCTAATTTATTTTACGGATCTTCTAAAATCCACTTATTTTGACTAATAGATTGCTGCCTGGAATCCTCCCCACGGTTCCTGATCAAATTTTAGAACCAAATCTGCAACTATGTAAAACACCTCATGTAGTATGTACTATTTGCATGTTAATGATCTGTATATCACTATTTCTTGGCCCTTCCTCTACTTGGAAAATTGTAAATAACTTCTTATTTTTCAAATTTTGTGCTTCCTAATAGAATTCTGTTGTGAAGATTTTCCATTTCTAGTTCTATATTGTACTTTCCTTGTGGAGAAGATCTCCTACTCAAAACTTAGTCTTGTTATGTACTTCAGAACAATGTAAAAACCATAAATTTGATTGCTTAGTCATGGATTATTTGTAATGCTAACATTCTTACCCCAGAATTAGTTAATTTATATATATATACATAAAACCCATAGAAGGGCACCCTCTGCTGTCCTTGCATGAAAAGCACATCCAGAATCTCACTTCGGGGGAAATTCGTACACATCCGACGCAAAATAGGTGGAAATGCCAAACTTAACACGAGTTCTGAACCTACACTTGTACAACCCAAACTTTAGTGTTGTTTTTAAGCTATTTTAGGTAATTATCCAAACCAGATGTTAGGTAATTTCATTGGAGGTATGAGCATCTGCTGGCAAGGCCAGGTATATGTTGCTAGTGGTTAGCCAGCTTTCTCAACAATTGCAGCCCATATGGTTCAGGTGCACTTAGTGTGGTTAGGCAGAGATCCACGTCTTTAGCCAAGTAAAGGTGACAAAGTTGTGATCTTGTTCCAAATCAAAATGTGTAGGGCTTCCAATCAGCGATGTACATGTGTCATCTGCCCATAGTCTTCCAGTAATAGGGGTCACAATTTTAAAAGGTGCCGTCAGAGGAATCTTTTTGAGTTGCTCCAGGGCATCTTGCAAACAACATTTATTGCAGTCAGCGCTGGTGGAGTGAAGTTTCATGTGTGCCAATCAGGGGGGCTTCTTGAGTGTTATCAAGCCTGTGCTCATTCAGGCACATGCAAAGTATTTCACTACAATCCTGAACAGTGCCTTCTGTTTGGCAGACAGGCTTTGTGGAATTGGAAGTTGAGCTTCACGGCGGAAACCCAGCCTCTGATATGCTGTTGAAAATGCAATACTCATATGCTGGTGCAGTTAAATTTCTAGTCAATGTTTGCCCACCACGGTGGGGGAAGCTAACAACGGTGATGCTGTTGAATGCCAAGGGAGGATGGTTAGGTTTGCTCATTAGAAATGGTCATTACCTGGTTTAAACAAACAGGTGAAGTTGCTACGTACGACCAACAGAGGGCTGCTCTCTCATTCGTGAGAGATGACTAGAGCTGAGGGCAACCACACCTCAAGGGCAGAGGTTGACATGGAGAGTCATGTCCACTTCATCCAGTACTGGAATTGAACCTATGCTGTTGGCACCATAAACCGGACATCCAACCAATTAGTCTACCCTTTTTCAGTTCTGAAGACATTTTATTCAAAATACCTCAGAGAGAGAGAGTTATCTGAAGACTTCCCTGCTTGTGTCTGATCTAATGTTATGAATCTTCATTGTCTCTAGCCACAATATTGGGAAAATGCACAAGATGCCTGTGGGCCATGATACTGACAACTTGTGCAAACAGTGGGGTCTGAGCATCCCACTGCACTATTGATATAGAACTGCTTTTTGGCACAAAAATAAGCAATAATTAACTTTCACAACCAGTCTTTTTCCACAATTTATGTATGTTGTTTACAACATAGTGCATGCAACGAGACTGCATTGTGACTATTCATTCACTCATTTTCAGCCTGGATCAATAATACTTTCCTCCAAATTAAGAAGCTGTGCCTTGCATCACAATGCACTTCAATTCCACAAATCTAAGCTCAGTTTACTATAAAGGTGTAGTACAATGTCCAGTACTATTGTTTGGGTGAGACAGCCCAGCCTGCCTGTAAAAGTATTAAATGTTATTGAGAGAAAAGCAGAGGGATTTCTCTTAGTCCTCCGTAGTTACTTTATGAACATTTCACAACCAGCATTGATGGGGAGGATGTATGGAATTTGTAACATAGCTTAGTGATGATTGGGCAGAAGGAATCTACAATTGTGATAACGTTCTCTGATTAACTGATGGACAACTATTCACCTCCTGGTATCTTTGGTTTCTCTTATTTGCTTCAAGGGCTTTACATAAACAAACAAAGAGTAATATACCAAAGTTGCAAATTACACTAAGTTGTACAAGAAAACCCAATTACATTTGCCTTCTCTGGCCTGTGTTGTGATATGGCATGTAGCTTTAAGAGTCAGTGTGGTATCATGCCACGGGATATTCTAGTATGGAGGTATCAGCTGCTGCTATAGTTCATGATCCAGACTAGTCAACCAGTTTGAGCCCAGACTATGTCAATATCTGTAATAGAACTGTAGTGTATTAAGTTGCTCAGTGAATAAATTCTATTACATTTGTTCTCAGTCTGAACCCAGTCTTATATTTTGAATTAAACAAAAACACTGAAGAACAAATCAGGCTCTAAGATTCATATTCAACCCTACTGGTCTAAACTGGCACTTATCCTCCACTCCAGTGCGTTTCTTTTGAATACATCTTACTGGTACATTTTTGTTATTTAAGACAATATATTCCGATCAGTGCACAAGCAATATTTCAAATTCTTAGCAATCTAGGGGTTAAAAGAATTCTCCCATTTGGATTTTTTAGTGACTATCATATTACACCTGTGTTTGATTTTCTACAGAAAACAAAAATAATCTTTATATGACAGATGACGTTTACTATCTAGCAAAGACATCATTGACCCTGCTCTTCCAGAATCCCTAGTCCTTCATACATCATGTTTTATCTCTGTGTAGAGAGTTCGGATCCAAGTAAACAAATCACTAACATGGGAAACTACAGAACAACATTAAAATCTCGAACCATAGGTGTAGTCAGAAAGAACAGGAAATTTTGTCTACAAAATAACTAACTGAAGTTAAAGCTGAGATTTTTTACGATGTAAAGATATGAAATTAAGTTAAATGGACTTGAGCTGTACCCTAGTGGCACGTTAGGTTTAAAGGCTGAAAGGCCCACTTCTGCTTCTACATATTGGCTAATATTTCTCCTTCAATAAACACTACTAAAAAACATTGAATTGCTCCTGGTAGTATGGTCTTTTCTTTCCAAGTGTGATATATTTTAAAAAATGGCACTCCATCTCTAGTTTCTCTTGAGGTGGTGATGAGAGTCTTCCTGAACTGTCATGTTCTATGTAAGTATGCCTGAATAAGCTCCAACATCTTGAGTCAGCAACATTGAAGATGCACGAGATGGTCAACAGGAGATTGTGCAACTTGGAGGAGAACCTGCATATTTGTCTGTTGCCTCAGATCTTCTCAGTAGTGTTCAAAATTAATTGTAGGAGCCTTGGCAAGTTGCTATGATGCATGTTGTGTAGTACACAATGTGTCATTGTTTGCTGGCGGTGGATGGGTGCAAAAAAAAAGGCTGCTTTATTCTAGGTGGTGTTGAGCATCTGAAGAGGTGTTGGAGTTACATTCATCTAGCAAACGCAGTGTATTCCATCTCTCCTGCTTTGTAGATGCTGGATAAGCTTTCATAAGTGAAGTACTTGCCACAGAACTCCCAGTCTGTGGTCTGTTGTAGAAAGCATTTATGATAGCTGATTTAGTAACCCCCCGGGCAGTGATAATAGGTAATTCAGTGATTATGATGCCAGTGAATGCAATAAGGAGTTTAGACATTACAGTTGGAGATGATCAATATCTGGCACTTATGTGCCAGTTACTTGCCATTTAGTAGCCTAAATCTTTTTGTTGCTATGGTCTGAGCAATTACAAACATTGCTGTGCTATGATAGTTGAACATTCCACTGCTGACTTTATCATGGAGGGAAGGTCATTGAGGATGCTGCTAATGATTGCTGCAGGACTTCTTTGATGAACCAGGAGCAATCGTTTTCCATAGCAATAAATGAACTCCCAATAAAGAGCATGTATATTTTCATTTGATGCAATCCCAATAACAGGCTTTGAAATCTACAAGCCATTTTTATGGTTTATCTCAAACCTGCAATGAAATCCAAGTTACGTCCAGCTGCAATGATTTCAAATTCGGTCGTTAAGATATTTCCAGTTCCGGACCTTTTGCTTAAAATGGAATCTAAAACTGAATGACAAGTGTTAAACATTCAATTTCAAATATGGTCCTCCTATATTTTGTGTGTGTGTGTATCTCTGATTTACAAACACTCTTTATGTAATCCCAAACAGGGTGTTATTTTATATCATCCTGTTAGGATGGCAGCTTACCGCTACTTTCAAGGACCATTTGGGATGGGCAAAAATAATGGTCTCAACCGAGCTGCACAGATTCTGAGAATGAATTAAAAGCAAGTTTACTATCTTAAAACATAAAAATACACCCTGTCAGCAGAGTAAAATGTCACAAAACATATGCACTCACACTTGAGTGACTGCAGTCGTGAAGGTCCTCGTTGGTTGCATGTCTGATTTTGTTTTTGTGTGGCAAAAAACATTCCATAGCACAATTTCTTACTAACCGTAGTGAAATGCAAATGCTTTTTAGGATGGAATTATTATAACTGGCAGCAACGGTTAATTCATCAGGTGACAGTTGCAAGTGTATAGACAGCCAAGTTCACGTAAGTATTTTAAATTAATTTAAACACATGTTCCTTAAATTTCTTAAAGACACGGCCTGAGGACTTGGTATGGGACGCAATATAGCAACTAACACTAGCCATGACAATTGTGGTGTATTTTAGGTTTGACAATGAGATGGCAAAAATGAAAATACTAGAGATGAATGGTGAAAGTGGGCAATCTTTGTAATAAAGAGGATATAGAGACAGAAGTATTTTCTTGAGCAGAGATAATGGGAATTGCAGATGCTGGAGAATTCCAAGATAATAAAATGTGAGGCTGGATGAACACAGCAGGCCAAGCAGCATCTCAGGAGCGCAAAAGCTGACGTTTCGGGCCTGGACCCTTCATCAGAGAGGGGGATGGGGAGAGGGAACTGGAATAAATAGGGAGAGAGGGGGAGGCGGACCGAAGATGGAGAGTAAAGAAGATAGGTGGAGAGAGTATAGGTGGGGAGGTAGGGAGGGGATAGGTCAGTCCAGGGAAGACGGACAGGTCAAGGAGGTGGGATGAGGTTAGTAGGTAGATGGGGGTGTGGCTTGGGGTGGGAGGAAGGGATGGGTGAGAGGAAGAACCGGTTAGGGAGGCAGAGACAGGTCGGACTGGTTGTGTGGTGCAGTGGGGGAGGGGACGAACTGGGCTGGTTTAGGGATGCAGTTGGGGAAGGGGAGATTTTGAAACTGGTGAAGTCCACATTGATACCATTAGGCTGCAGGGTTCCCAGGCAGAATACGAGTTGCTGTTCCTGCAACCTTCGGGTGGCATCGTTGTGGCACTGCAGTAGGCCCATGATGGACATGTCATCTAAAGAATGGGAGGGGGAATGGAAATGGTTTGCGACTGGGAGGTGCAGTTGTTTGTTGCGAACTGAGCGGAGGTGTTCTGTAAAGCGGTCTCCAAGCCTCCCTTTGGTTTCCCCAATGTAGAGGCAGCCACACCGGGTACAGTGGATGCAGTATACCACATTGGCAGATGTGCAGGTGAACCTCTGCTTAATGTGGAATGTCATCTTGGGGCCTGGGATGGGGGTGTGGGAGGAGGTGTGGGGGCAAGTGTAGCATTTCCTGCGGTTGCAGGGGAAGGTGCCGGGTGTGGTCGGGTTGGAGGGCAGTGTGGAGCGAACAAGGGAGTCAGGAGAGAGTGGTCTCTCCGGAAAGCAGACAGGGATGGGGATGGAAAAATGTCTTGGGTGGTGGGGTCGGATCGTAAATGGCGGAAGTGTCGGAGGATGATGCGTTGTATCCGGAGGTTGGTAGGGTGGTGTGTGAGAACGAGGGGGATCCTCTTTGGGCGGTTGTGGCGGGGGCGGGGTGTGAGGGATGTGTTGTGGGAAATACGGGAGACGTGGTCAAGGGCGTTCTCGATCACTGTGGGGGGAAAGTTGCGGTCCTTGAAGAACTTGGACATCTGGGATGTGCGGGAGTGGAATGTCTTATCGTGGGAGCAGATGCGGCGGAGGCGGAGGAATTGGGAATAGGGGATGGAATTTTTGCAGGAGGGTGGGTGGGAGGAGGTGTATTCTAGGTAGCTGTGGGAGTCGGTGGGCTTGAAATGGACATCAGTTCCAAGCATTTTCAGTCCAAGGTAGGTAGAGGTGTTTAGCAAGACCCCAACTTTAGCACTGGGTAAATAATCCAAAGGTTGAAAGAATTCACAAAAAGCCTCTAAAAATACAGAAACAATTCACAGACTTTTTAAAAAAAATTCACGTCAAGTGAGTGCTGATTTCTGGATCAGCATTTATTGCTCATCTTTCTTACTTGATCTTAAAGTGGCGAACTGCCTTCTCGAATCACTGCAGTTGGCTTAGTGTAGGTAGATTCACAGAACCTTTGCGGAAGGAGTTCCGAAATATTTACTGATTGAAACTTTACAAATCAGTGAGGAAAATCAAGAGAAGCAGGGTGGGTCAGTGGTTAGCACTGCTACCTTATAACGCCAAGGACCCAGATTAAATTTTAACTTCAGGTGACTGTCTGTTCAAAGTGTGCACATTCTCCTTGTGTCTGCATGGGTTTCCACCAGTTTCCTCCCACAGTCCAAAGATGTGCAGGTTAGATGGAGTGGCCATGGTAAATTGCCTACAGTGTCCAGGGATATGTAGGTTATGTGAAATTAGTCATGGGAAATGCAGGATTACAGGGACAGTGTACAGGGGCGGGGTTCTGTGTGGGATGTTGTTGCGAGAGTTGATGTGGACTTGGGCTGGGTAACCTGTTTTCACAGTGTAGGGATTCTATGTGGTGATGAAGAGAGGCAAAAATGAACAGATGTAAGTCAATATTGAGACAAATTGCATAATATAAGCCAAAATGTAGAATGAGAAAGAGAAAACAAAAGGATGAAAATGATGGCAACATACACTTTATCGATGTAATTTACCAGCAAGGAGCTGCAAAAAAAAACTATAACGATATTAGGTCGAATAGAGATTTGACACTGAGACAGTGTTCTATCACTACTCATAAAAGCCATTATTTGTGGGTATTTTGTGCAATAAGTGATGAGATCAAGGGTACAAATAAAAATGAATGAGTCGATTGCAAGCTAATTTAACAAACCAGTAAATATGAATTGCATGTTGCAGAAACTACAAAATTATTTTAACTATGCACCTTACAGCAGCATCCTAAGGTTGCTGGGTTCATCTATACTTGAAAGTATTTTTTGTTACTCCGCCACCTGTAAAATAATCACTGTACATCATTTAGGCATACTTTAAAAAAAATATATGTATTACGAGACAAAATCCTAACAGTCTATATTTATAATTTGTAAAAAAAAATGCAATTTACTGTGATTTATTAACATGGATTAAAATGCCCAACCAGTGCTGCAGTGTGACTGTATCTTAAAAAAAATTAAAATTCTTATACTAAGCTCACAGAGAACATACACATATTTGCAAAGGGACTTGAATGTACAACAGTATTCAAAAATGGGAGAGAAGCATTGGCAGGTTTTACAAGCATGTAAAAAGTAAATGCACAATTATTTACATAACATCTGCCAGAAGAAATTAGAAATAATCTATACATTAAATTACTTTTCTACATATAACCAATCAAGTAAAAGAACTATGTTTCACACCGCAACTGTTTCAAAACCTATATTGCATTGTTCTGCTATTGTTTATAGTATACAAAGGAAAATAAAATGTTTGCTACAGAAAGGGAATTGAACAGAAAGAGTAAAGGTAAATTGCATGAGTGCCAACACTCCTTAGAAGTGCAGTTATGTTTAACATACTTGAATTAAAAAATTTATACAAAACATTCAATAAATGCATTTTTAAATGCAACAATAAAATTACTAAATTACAATTTTGAGCCAACCTGTGCACTACAACGTCAGTTAGGATGGCTGGAATGTCTACTTACAAAATAAAATTTGAAAAATGTTTTTCTTCCCACTGGCTTCACAAACACATATATACAGCTCCAACAGGATTAAAACGTTTCTTTTAAGAATCAAAAACAGTTGTGTGAAAGACAAGTAAAGATGAGCACTGGTGATAAGTTTATTACAATGTCTGACTTACAAGTCTTAAGTAGTATCTTTAAAAGATACATTACATAAAATATTTACATCTTATTTTACACAATAATGTTCAAAATGGGTCAGCACAGCCCCATTTTAATGCCATCCTGAGCTGTGAAAATTGTTTTGCTGGAAAGATGGTGGTAATTGTGGTCTGGGAACAGAAATTTGTGGGGGTAATGCCGGCATCTGTTTAAGTCCCTGACCTGTAAGTGGAAGAGGGATCACTTTGGGGGATGGTGGATGGAATCCTGGGCTTGCGAGTGATGCAATACTACTTGCTCCTTGAGACGGGTGGTGAGAGCCTTGTCTTGGCAGTGAATGATGAGATCCTGATCCTGCAGGTGGAAGCTGAGATCCCAGAGCAGCATGATGAGAGGGATGGTGACTCAAAGGCTGATGCTGATGGGCCCCTGAAGGAAGATGGTGTGATCCTTGAGGAGCTGGATGATGTCCTGACCCAAGAACTGGAGCTGGTGGCGGCGGCGGTGGCGGCGGCGGCGGTGGTGGCGGCGGTGGCGGATGTGCTGAACTAAGTGCATTTTGATGTGATGTTGGAGTTCCAGAGGTTGAAAGAGATTGATTTCCTGTTGCAGAAGGTGGAGGAGGATGAACAGGTGCTGGTCCAGGTGGTGGCGGTGGTGGTGGATGATGTCCTGAAGTCTGAGTATGTAGTAGCGTCCCCTGGGTTGGCGGTACTGGATGAACTGGACTAGTTACATGGGACAATGGTGGTGGGTGTGGGCCCTGTCCTTGAGTTGGAGGATGATGTGGGCCTGGAAGAGGCACGAGGTGCGGTCCTGATCCGGGTGACTGAGAAACTGGAGGTGGTGGTGGTGGTTGCGTTACTGGTGCTGAGGAAGAGTGATGCAGGCCAGAACTTGGAGGTGTCAGATACTGCCCCGTAGAAGATGCATGATGTGCAGAGGCAGTTGCAGCTGTTAGTGACCCTGAAGTGTGCAATAATGCAGAACTTGGAGACTTTGGGGGGCCTTGGTGTATAATGGATCCAGGAGAAGGTTGAAGCAAACACGTTCCAGACAAGTTCTGTGTTGGACTTGGTACAGGAGAGAATGTTCCCTGTTGGGGAACGTTTGTTCTTGGCTGATTGAAACTTTGAAAGTTCCCAGAAGGTTGCTGGTTTTGATAATAGGTAGGTGGTGGTGGTGGAGGGGGTGGTGGTGGAGGTGGTGGTGGGGGCACACTGCTGCTTGAATGTTGCTGGCTGAACTGATTCAAGCTAGGTTGATGACCTGATGGTGCTGTTGATGAAGGATAAAAAGTTGCACTCGTCTGCTGCTGTTGTGCTAAACTCCCAGGCTGTGCTGTCTGAAAGTACACTTGTCCCACAGTGACAGGGGTTAAAAAAGATCCTCTGTGTGATGTTGCCTGCACTGTTCCTACTTGAGGCGACTGTGAATGAATTGTCCTATACGGTGATCCCAGTTGGTGTGGCTGAGACTTTGGTGAATGTAAGTGCATTTGAGGCTGTGGTTGAGAACTTGATGGAAGATAGTTGGCCTGTCCAGATGTATGAGGAGCTGAAGATTTAAGCTGATGCTCAGCATGTTGTTGGAGCACAGGACACTGAGTATTCAATGGATGCTGAGTTGGTTGACAATTTGATGGTTTTACTAAACTCTGAGACTGTGATGGACACGGATGTTTTAAATAATGTGGATTTCCAGACTGACCATTAACATTAGTTTTTGATATTGGCTGGGAATCAAACTGAAAATGCAATTTTTGCTGTGTCTCGGATTTAATTTGACTTTGATTAGAAGTCTCAGTTGTATTGTTTGTATTTTCTAATAGGGGAGGATGAGACTGCAGCAAGGGTTGAGACTTCACCTGCAACTTTACCTGGGACTGGGATGAAAAAGCAGGAGATGGTGGAGAAGGCATTTGTGCTGGCTGTTAAAAGAAAAAAGCGTGAGCTTGAGCAAATTATTTAAGCTGAACATAGAAAAAATAAACTACATCATGTTTTTCACTATTCGTGAACAATACCAAGTCGTAACACAATAACTTGTGGAAAAAAACATTCTAGACTAAATTTCAGTATGTATAATGCAAAATGCTCTAAAGCAATCAATGGCAAATTACCTTGTTTAATTTTGATGGGCTTACATTATGCTTTTGTGAATTCACTGGAGATGGGCACTCCTTTTCAGAAACTTGTTCTGCATTTTCTGCATCTGAAATTTCTACAGAAGCAGGAAGAAAATTAATGTATCATTAGAACAGAGAGGCAGCTTTAAAAATGGTACACTTAAATTTTGACAATTTAAAACCAGCCATTTCCTCTTCAACATCTCGGAATTAACAGAATAAATATACATTAAACACTAAAGCACTATAAAATGCTATATTCTTTCTCTCCGACGTGCAGTAACTTATTAAATATTTATGACCCAAGTACATAATATCTTGTTCCAAATTTTACTAACACTAACATATACAAAGATATGGTCAAATTAGCACTTGAACATTTTTTATTCCTTTGAAATGTAATTGAACATTGACTAAACATTGAGATCTATAAGATTGGGGCTTTTTGCACAACTTATTTTCAGTAACTTCTATGTACAAATGAGATTCTGGCAAAATGATCTGAGTAAATAGAATTTCTGAGTACTACAACATACCCTTTTGAATGTAAAATGTGGTCATTTTGAGAGTGATAACTAATAAATGTTTTGACCAGTGCTTTTAAAGGAATACTCTACAATCAAAATACACAATACCAGAATATTCCTTAAAGAAATGTTTTTAATGATTTCAGGTAGAGCCAGATCTCTTCCATGGATCAGAATGACTTTTGCAAAATTTCTCAGTCTTGAACGAGCTAGACAGTTTGATTTGTGATACCTCAGGACTTGGTCATATATTTTCAATACTCCTCAGGAATATTAATAATTTTTCCTATTAGTATTCAAGATAAAGCCACAAGATGATCTCTGGAGACTGCAAAGTTAAGACAGATATCCAAATGTTTTGATCATTTACCTTTAGAAGATGGGCAGAGGTTTCACAGTTTTCTTCTCGTGTTCAGACACCTCCTCAGGAGGTAAGACAATAACTGGGGAAGATGCATGATGTTTAACTTGTACATAGCTTGGTGGAATGAGCAAACTTAAAAGGGCAAGTAACTGTTTCATTCCATATCTGTTCTTTGCCTTTACAAGACCGTTATACATCCTTACTGTGGAGTATTCCTTTAAATTTATACCAGCAGAATTCCATAAACTACTAAGCATTTGTCCTACAATATCCACATACCTAACAGCTGTATTGAAGCAAATGTAGTAATATAAATTTCTGAATACAAGAAAAAAAATTACAAGCACAAGGTGCACATGTTTTATTGCAGATTATGTACATTTTGACACATACATTTTTTAACTTATAGGTACAAAGGTGCATACTTTTAAAGGGAATTTTACATTTCATGTATGGAACCAATTTACTTCTCAACTTGTGCTCATTTCAACAGTCAACGATTAGTGCAGATAATATAGAGGAAAAATAAGGGACTCCATTCCAGCATGACATTAGAAAATATGGTTTCACAACAGTTACAGATCACAAAAAGAATGATGGAATGATTACTGGGATGTCTTCTCTACTGACCTAGGTTAGGTTCACTAGGAGAGTTAGCTGGGATCTTCAGCTGAAGGCGTGGAATGGTTTTTGAACAGTGGGATGAAGATGGAGTTTGGAGATGACACTGTGGCCAATGAGTTGATGTTGGGCTATGGGTGGGTGAAATCATTCCTACAGATGGAAGTCCCAATAACAAAGCATTAGAAGTGATAGACTTGATTTTAATAAATAACGTGCAGAAAAAAATGCCTTTCAAATTTCTTTCAAGTACATACCAAATCTATCATTGACTATTACTTATCTTAATGTCCTTTCACTCCAAACAGACAAGGAATCAAGAATACAGTGACACAATGGATACTAATGTAGATGGACCATATACATGACTTATTTTGGATTGCACCAATAATCGGAAGCACATAATATGTGCATTCAAAACACCAATCCTGATCAATCTGATGAGCTAATGCGACTAACATGTTGCAAGTGCTTTGTAACAAGTTTTAGAAGTTGCTCATAAGTATCTAAAACATGTGACGTAATAACACACTTTACAGACTTTGAAGTTTCAAAGGTAGCATTGAGAGAGTTCCATGGCAATTTTAAAAATTTGTTGAATTATTCATCCTCCCATGAAGGTCATACGCCTTCAACTTGCTGTATTTGTTTCTGCCTAGCTCAGCCACATGCTTCAGGGGAATGGCAGTGACGAGAAAGATGTTACACCTCTAAACCCTTGCTTCTGTACTTTTGTGCAGTCTCTAGAATGTGCACGATGCATCATTCTTTTTCAACTGACTCCAACATTTTGTGGAACATTCAATGCTCCACAACTGAGGTAAAGAACTGTGCACACTATGGCTACATAGGAAGGGCCATTTTCTACTCATTAACACTATATAGGAAGCATATAAAATCTGAACAACCAAAAGCAAATTGCATGGAAGAATCAAATTGTGACATCGAATCAGTTCAATAATTGGCCTCAAATTTAGTCTCTTCTCAGCTGACTGATAATTCTACTAACCTATTACAAATTTGTAATTATACTATCAAATTAGCAGTGGGAAACAGTGTAACAGAAATATACATATTTCTATTTTAATAGTTTATTATTTGATGGGTAAAATCACTTCCTTTGGAAGATATTATTTGACATACACACATACAACATATATATGTATTTTACACATACACACACTCTATGCACAAATTAAAAAGACATAATACTTACCACCTTCTTTTTCTTTTCTATGATCACTCAAAAGTAAAGCTCTTTGATAGCTTCTTTCTCTTACTTTCTCTACCGAGGTTGAAGCAGTCCTTAACAGAGAAAATATATAAACAAAACATAGGAAGGTATCAAGGAGTTCGTATCACACAGCATTTCAAAGGAAAAGATTGATACAACAATATTTCACACTTCAAACAAAGAAAAGTAATTGCAATTTCCTTTGATGTGTTCCCTTCCATACTCTGGTGGATTTTTGTTTAACTCTACACTTCCCTGAATACAATGGGCAATTTAGCATGGCCAATCTGCCTAGCCTGCCCATCTTTGGACTGTGGGAGGAACCCGGAGCTTCTGGAGGAAACCCAAGCAGACACGGGAGAACATGCAAACTCCACACAGACAGTTGCCCAAGGCTGGAATCGAACACAGGTCCCTGGCACTGTGAGGCTGCAGTGCTAACTACTGAGCCACCGTGCTACCCTTAGCCACTGTGCCACCTATAAACTAACACCAGTTTGAAAATTAAGGGTATTGATCCATTTAATTCTTCCCCCTTGGATGCAATCTCATGTCTAGACTGTCTCTGTGGTTATGTGGAAGAATAATCATGCACTAATGCTGTCTACATCAAACTATTATTCAATACAAACTGACCAGCCATCCTGCATCAGCCCCCTTTAGTTTTATTTACTCATAACACCTAAGACCAACATGTACTGCCCATTAATTTCCCTTGATGAGGTAGTGGCAAGTTGTATTCTTGAACTGCTGCAACCTTGTGATTTTGTTACATTCACAGGGCTGTCAGGAGAAAATTTCAGCATTTTGCACCAACAACATTAAAAGAATAGCGATAAAATCCCAAACTGGGTGATATGAAAATTGGAGGGGAACTTGTAGATGGTGGCATTTCCATGTACTATCCTAATGGATAGGCTGTGAATCTGGAAGATGCTATCAAAGGAGAAGTGCCACATTTCTGCAGTGCAACTTGTGCATGGTACACACTGCAGCCAGGGTGTACCTGTGTTGGACAGAGTGAATGGGTTACCAGTCAAGCAGGAGCTTTATCTTAAGCATTATCCACACAAATCTTTTCAGTGTGCATTCTGTAAAGTGTTAAATTTCACTCACCTATCACATATTTGCTTGCCAACCTGTCTTGGTTGCCTGCCTCAAAAAATCATTGAAAAGTCCTAGTCCTCATTTAAACTACCACTCCCATATACTTCCACTGGTCCCCCCAACCGACACTATTGCCTTACTTGACCCTATCATCCTATATCTGTAACCTCACTTGCACTCTGAGGTTCTCAAGAATGTCAGATCATTTCCCTCTGCCTTCTGCAACTGTTTTGTTAAGCTCTTGGGCCTTGTGGAAGGTACTGTGTAATTATTAGTTTTCTTTTCCACAAACAACTGGAAGAAACTATTTCAAGTTGAACTTGAAGTTACAACTGATGGGACTCAAACTTGCAAATAAAAATTCCAAAAATTATTTTAAAATTATTTTGTTAATAAAAATTCCAAAAATTATTTTAAAATTATTTTGTTTTTAAAAGGTTGTGCTTCAAGTTCAAAGCATTCTATGTGAAGAACATAGTTGTACTTTATATACGGTTTTATTGCTCCTATGAACTTACCACTGAACATCCGCATCATCTAATTTTTTTTCTGTTGAAGGTGTCTGTTTGACTGGAGATTTGTTGCCACTTTCAATTAGACCAGCAGGCTCCACCGTAGCAAGCAAACATGATGACTGACTAGTGATGCTTCCTCCTTGCTCTCCACTAGCAGTTATACTGCTGCTACTACTGCCATTGTCATTGTTACTGGCCCCACTCACACCAACAACACTATATAGCGATGTGGCAACTGGAGAGAAGCTCTCTGATTTGGAACCACTTTGTCTTGCTTCACGTTGCCTTTTACGATACTCCAACAAAGATACCTGCATTAAAAAAAAAATCAGCCTATAAGTGCACTTCACATCAGTTAATCAAAATTGCTCTATGTCAAAAATACAAATAAGGTTTCTTCCTTCAATTTTTGTCATAAATATGCACACCTTACCACAAATCTGCATGCTTGTCTTATACTGAGTATATTGTATTAAGCAGCCTGAAAGTAATTCTGCTAATTTCGATTCTGGACACTTACCTTCTTCTTTTGAGGTGGATTTTGTGGAATACAGCTTCCCTCTGTCATACTGTCCCCATTAATCCCCTTGCCAAAGCTGATCATGACATCATCAGGGCAGTAATAACCAACTCCTTCTGGAAATGACAATCTGTTGTCCTCTTGAACCATTTTTGACTCGCTTGTTCTGAAGCCACCTCCTACCTCCAACTGATGTGAAGGTGTCAGATCCCGAAGATTGGAATTCAAGGGTGAGAAATTTAAGCTGGGTCGTTCTGGGCTTTTCATCCATGAGCAGTAAACATTGCCCATTCCACTGTAAATTGGTTCTGATTGGCTGTTTGTATCAGTCCGATCATGGTGAATAGGGCAATCTAAATCTTTGTGCCGCGCATGCTGTTCACATGCCTCATGTCCTGTCTGGAGTTCTGCTACAGATTCAATGCCACTGATGCACTGGCTGATTTCGGCCCTGCTCCTTGGGCTAACGTCTCCTATAGTCTTTGTATCATGCAGTCCCATTTCTGTTAGGCTGGAGCTCCTTAAAGAATTCAGTGCTAAGAGGGAGGATATCCTGTCGGATGTCTGCAAGCAAAAAAAAAATTAAGATATTGATAATTTAATTCTGTGCTAACAAATTCAATCACTCTTCTAAAAACAGATTTCTCAATCAGAAAACTATATCACGAATCCAGGATAAAATATAATTATTTAAATCAGAAAAATGAATTTCAGGCAGGACAGAACAAAGCAAAACTGAAGATTAATCAGAATTGTGTAAAGCAATTTTCTTTCCCCGACAAATATTGTTCTGTCCGCAAGTTACAATGCTCCTGAACTGAAATGGTGCATGTGATTTCACACAATTTCAGCAAATTTAATTTCATGCTATTTCAAAGAAAGATTCAATTAACTTGCCTAAGTTCCGGACCTCACACTTATGTGGATTAAACTCCATCTGCCATTTCTCCAACCATATCTGCAAGTGATCTATATCCCAGTGCACTCTTTGACAACCTTCTATGCTATCCACAACTCCCATGATAACAGTGGTGGACCCAGCACAGATTCCTGTAGAACACCACTAGTCATAGGCCTCCAGCCTGAAAGGCAAGTTTCCACCAGAATCTCTGTCTTCAATGGGCAAGCTATTTCTGAATCCACATGGCCAAGTCACCGAGGATCTGATGCATCTTAGTCTTCTGGATGAGCCTACTGTAAGGGCCCTTGTCCAAAGCCTTACCAAAATCCATGTAGTTAACATCCATTGCTCTATCCTCAATTGATCACCTTTGTCACCTCCTCGAAAAATTCAATCAAGTTAGTACGACATGACCTGTCCCGCACAAAGCCACGTTGGCTATCCCTAATTAGGCCATACTTCTCCAAAATGTGCGTAAATCTTATTCCTAAGAATTCTCTCCAATAGCTTCCCAACCACTGATGTAAGGTTCACTGGTCTGTAGTTTCCTGGATTATCCCTATTTCCCATCTTGAATTGAGGAACAACATTAGTTACTTGCCAGTCTTCTGAGATTTCTCCAGTGGCTAATGAGGATACAAAGATCTTGGTCAAGGCCCCAGCAATCTCCACCCTTGCCTTCCTGAATAACCTGGGGTAGATACCATCGGGCCTTAGGGACTTATCCACCTTAATGCTCTCAAGAGATCCAACACCACTTTCTTCTTGATCTCAAAATGCCCTAGCATTTTTGCATGTTCCAACAAAAAAAATCACACTATCCTTCATATCCTTTTCCCGGGTGAATACTAATGCAAAGTACACATTTAGGATTTCACTCGGATCCTCTCCTCCGTGCACAAGTTCCCTCCTTTATATTTGAGTGGTCCTACCTTGTCCCTAGTTATCCTCTGGTTTTTAGTGTATGCATAGAATGCCTCAGGATTCCCTTTAACCCTACTTATCAAGGTCATTTCCTGGCCCGTTCTTGCTCTCCAAATTCCCCGCCTGAGTTCTTTCCTACTTTCTTTACATCCCTCATGGGTCCTGTCTGATTTTAGCTTCCTAAACCTTACATGTGCTTCTTTTTTCCTTCTGACTAAATTCATAACCTCCCTTGTTATCCAAGCATCCCTTACCTTGCATCCTTGTCCTTCTTCGTTACTGTAACATGCCGGTTCTGAACTCTCTTTAAACAATTCCCATGTCAAATGTGGATTTGCCTGATAATAGCTCCCCAAATAACACTCCCTAGCTCCTGTCTAATACTAATGTAATTTGCCCTCCCCCAATTTAGTAATTTGCCACAAGGTCCTGACTTATCCTTATTCACAGCTATCTTAAAATTTAAGGAGTTGTGATCACTGTTTCCAAAATGGTCTCCCACTGAGAGGTCAGTCATATGGACAGGCTCATTAGCCAGTAGAAGGTCGAGTATGACCCCTCCTGTCGTTGGACTATCCACATACTGTTTCAAGAAAGCCCCTTAGATGCACTTAACTAAATATTGGGGAAATTAAAGTCACCCATCATGACAACTGTTTTTATTGCATCTTTCTGTAATTGGCCTACATATTTGTTCCTCAATGTCTTGGTGGCAGTTGGAGGATTATAGTATAATCCTCTCAGAGTGATTACACCCACCTTATTTTTGAGCTCTACCCATATTGCCTCAGTGAACAAGCCCTCCAGTATGTCCTCTGAGTGCAGTATTAACACTCTCCCAGATTAATAATGCAACTCATCCAGCTCTTTTACTTTCCTCTCTGGCTTGACTAAAACAACACCACCCTGAAATGTTGAGCAGCCAGACCTGCCCCTCTCTCAACCAAGTCTCTGTAATAGTCACATCACAGTCCCACGTACTGATTCAGGTTCTAAGCTCATCCATCCTACCTTTAACACTCCTTGTACTGAAATAAACGCACTTCAGCCCATCAATCCCACTGTGTTGATTTACCTGTCTCAGCCTGTGCTTCCTGTCTGATTTACTGGTCCAAACATCTTCTTTCCCCCTCAATCCTTCCACTTGCTGACCAGCTGCTCTGGTTCCCAGCCCCCTGCCACTCTTATTTAAACCCTCCTGAACAGCACTAATGAACCTCCCTGCGAGGGTATTGGTTCCCCTCCAATTTAGTGCCACCTATCCCTCTCATATAGTTTGCTAAGGTTATGTGAATGGTTAATCATGTTATTTTTGTGGAAGTACACATCTATGAGCTGCTGCTTAAAAACATGGCTACTTGCAGAGCAGGTCATACATTCTGTTTCTCCTGAATCCTCCCACAATGAGGACTCTTTCTCAGATGCTGCTGGTTCAATGTTTTGCCTCTAAAAGCAGTTACGCAAACTTATAAAACATTTAACAGTCACACTTAAAGAAGAATTTGACGTGAGAAAACTACATTAGCAACCTGGTACATGTCTGATATTGGGAAGAACCAGCAAAAAATTAAAAATCATTACTTAAACAAACTTTACATCTGGCTGTGATCCAAAAGAAGAAAATGAAAATGGCAGTATCAACATAAAATTTGACTACAAAAAATAAATGGCAGATAAAAACCAGATTAATTACTGCCACACAAGAAAAGTAAATAAATCAGTTTGGAATTTAGACAGAACTTTCATTTGTTGTATATCATCCAATTAAAACTCATGTTTAAAAAGTAAATTTGACATTTCTCCATTATGGAATTTTAGAGGCAAGGACAACTGGAGACCACGTGAATGTAAACTAGAACAAGGACTTATAAACAAGTTGGGATGTGCATTTAAATGGCTCTCTCCTTGATGAAAATTCTTAAAGGAAGTGTCTTCTAATGTATCTGGTTCAGACAGCAACTAGCTTGTTTGTTCATAATGGATGATAAACCAAAGCAAATTATTTTCAAAATAAACTATAGGGACATCCATGGCTAGTTACTACACTTACACAAGTGGATGTGACGGTGTTACAAATAATCTCGGACTTTGGATCTTTCTTGGAAGGTGGGAGGGTTGGGGGTTTGGAAGTCTACTAAAGTTCCAACTGCATTGGTTAAAGTTCTGTAAGAATAACAGTAAATGAAGTTGCAATGCTCCACATAATTATAATTTATACAGTGCCATTAGCTTTCTTTAGTTAGTGGCAGTCATTACTGAATAGAAGACGATGCATGAATTTTAAAAAATGGCATCAGAAGATAAGAGCTCATCTGTCTACATTGATGACTGAATTAGGCGTGAGAGATCCTACAGAGCTAGGAGGTGCCTCTTCAGATTTCTGGACATTATTTCTTCCACCAATGAGAATAAAACAGATGAATAGGTCATTGCTTTGGATGGAAACTTATGGGCTCAAAATAGATATCTTAATTACTACAAGGTCCAGTCACTGCATTTAAAACAATTCATTGCCAGTAAAGTACTTTGAGATGTAATACACAAATGCATGTCTCTCCTTAACTGGTGAAAATAGCTACTTAGTCAAGTTACTGGGAGACAATCAGCACCCAAGAACTATTAATCAAAAATGTTAATGCTTTTAGCACAGCAAAACACTCTGTAAAATTAGAAAGTAAAGATAAGTGGGTTACACGATGAACTGAATGGCTATGAGTATATACCTACAATTGCCAAACATCCCAGGCTTTACAATCTCACTTCTGGTCTGAATGGTTGGATGCCAACTTTAGAAAAGTGACAGTGAGTAAAAGAATACATTTACTGAATATGGCATTACAGACACTTACAGTATGTACAAAATAATTAACAATTCTGTACCTCATGAACGTATCTTCTTCGCTGAACGTCTGGTGAACTTTCAGGCGATGAAATGTTCTTTGTACAGGTCAAAGGAAGGAAACGAAAAGGTAAAAATATAAATAATGGATATCTCAGAACCAGCACTAATTTGTTCATGTCATTGCATTTCAGTAAAACCAAATGATATCTATTGAATAACTTGTAAACTCATCCAAAAACAAATTCTTTTTATGCTATCTCACATTATAGGAACTTGCTGTGCACAAACTGACTTTTACCTTTCTTACAATACAACAGTGATGACACTTCAAAAGCACCTCATTGGTTGTAAAGCGCTTTGAGGTGATGAGTGTTGTGAGTGGTGTTCTTGAGCCTTTGCAGTCCTTGGGGCATAGATATGCCATTGTGCTGTTAAAAAAAGGAACTCCAGAATTTTGACCCAACTGCAGTGAAGGAATGATGATACAGTTCTCAAAATCAGGATTTATACCTTAGATTTACATCTAGAAGAAATGGTTGTTTGCTAATGTTCACCACGAAAGGCCTAGGTACAAAGTCCTTGCTGATTTCAAATCAGGCAAGAGAAACAAGCCAAGGTGACCAGGTAAACAAAAGATTTGGAACAACAATTTTTTGGGTATTTTGCCAGTTGTCATTTTTTCATGCGTCATGGTGCCCAAACATGCAATTTTCATCAAGACCGACCATTAGGCAGTATTTCTGGCTATTTCATTGCTTAATAATATTGCAAGCTCAATGAGCACATTAACTTACCATGAACCCTAAGCACATCCAAAATAATGCAGGCATAAAAAGGAGAGAGCCAGGCAGCTACTATATAATCATGTTACATCTCAGAAGGTAGACGTGTATATGGATAGTCATCAAGAACTGTAAAGCACTGCTTGCACAATACATGTATACAATCTGGAGAGGGCTTCCAATTGCACAGCACAAATAATCAGAATGCATTTTTACAAGTTCAACCGGATAAAAATGAAGGTTTCAGAGATCTGAAGGCACCAAACTTTAATTAAAACAATCCAGATATTGATCTGAAACTGATAACACACATCCCCAGAAAGCACAACACTTTATAAGGCAAACAGAAATTGATGGAAAATCCACCAGGCTTGGCAGAATGTAGAGAGAAACCAGAGTTAATGTTTCAGGTCCAATGAGCCTTCTTCAGAAGTGATGGTGGCTGGGAAAAGGATGGTTTTTATACAGAAGATGAGGGCCGGGGTTGGGGGGGGGCGGGGGTTGAAGAGAGTAAACGATAGGCAGAGATACAGCTCAAAGAGACAGAAAAACAGTAGGTCAAACAAAGGAGCACTTAAAGGTCAGTTGGAATGAAAAGCTGCTAAATGGGGACAATTAGTAGCTGACAATGGGAAGGGTGTGTTAACAGCCTGTGTAAATGACAAGGTCTAGTTTGTTGGGGGATGGGGAAAAAGCAAGGGAAGAAGGTGCTCAAACCCTAAAACTGTGGAACTCAATATCAAGTTCAGAAGGCTGCAACATTCCCAAGTGGAAAATGAGATGCTATTCTTCCAGCCTGTGCTCAGCTTTGCTGGAGCCCTGTAGCAAGCCTAATACAGAGATGTTAACCAGAGAACACAGTGGTGTGTTGAAGTGGCAAGCAACTGGAAGCCTCAGAGTCTTTTTTGGAGGATAGAACGCAGATGTTCTGCGACACTGTCACCCAGTCTGTGCTTCATTTCCCCCTACATAAAGCTTTATACACTCATGCAGCTTCATGAAGCAAATACTTTGATGTCAAAATAAGGTCTTAAACGGCTTGTTTATTATCTTTCCTATTTAAAAAGTTGTATTATTCAAGTGAAATTCAAAAATTATAATACATTCAGTTCACCAAACTGTCTTGAACTCTGCCTCCCAAAGGCAGGTCTTAGGACTACTAATGCTTTACCCTTGGTCGCTACCTTGACAGTTTTCGTCAATGGTGGTTGGTTGCTACCTTCCACTTCCAGGGACAGAGCTAGGAGACAGGTCTCAAGTCAACCTCAGCTGAAACAGGAATCAAACTTATACTGTTGCCATTATTATGAATCACACACTGGCCATCTAATTAATTGAAATTATAATCTATAATGCAATAACTATCCAAAAAATCACCAATGCTTCAAGAAAACATCTCTGGGCATATATTTAGCAAGAACTAAATGAGCTGTTATTTAATTTGCACTTCAGAAGACAATCCACTAATTTGATGTTTTATGTCTCTAATGTAAAAATGGTTGATTATGGAAGTTATTTTATTGTACTAGGCATAATATTATCTTAAAGCAAAATAGAGCTGATTCAATTATAATGTAATGCTTCCCATAAATGTTTCAGCAACATCACTTTGCTATTAAGTATGAACTCACCTCAAATTGCAGGGAATTTCCTTGAAGGTTGGGTGTTACAGGTGTCACAGGTGAATAAACAGGTTTGTAGCCATTTCTACAGGATTCATCCTCCATTTTTCCTTTTGTTGGAGTACTGCACATAGAAGGATCTGAGGCTGTGATATCACCAAATGGGGGAGTCGTCTGTGGGGATGGGTTTGGAGTGGAGGGTTCAAGTAACCCAGAATCTGTTAGGTGGCGCAATCTCCTCTTCTTTAAAGGGGTAATTAATTCTGTAAAACAGGACAGAAGACAAGAACAGAAAGCCATTTTTGGGATTAAAGTCAAGTGAAGATCCAAATAATCAATTAATTCATAAATGAAGAAGAAAAAAAAATCAAACTTAACATATTTTGTATAAGACCCAGGGCAGGAGATGCAATACCTCCTTCCAAACACACTTTCCAGATGGAAGCAATTGATTAAGATGCAGTCTCCTTTAGTTTGGTGAGACAAACTGGATACAGAGTGGCTGTTTGGCAGAACATATCCACTAGCCCAGAGGCATGACCTGAAGATTTCAACTGCCTGTCATTTTAATTCTCCACTCCATTCTCATACTTTTGACTTCAGTCTCGCTCTCTGTTCCAATAAACCTTAAGGTGGAAAGTGCCATTTCATTTTACAGCCTTCTGGATTACACATAGTTCAACAATTTTAGCTGCCTGAAGGAACGTCTTGCCCCGTTGGTGACAATGCATTTATTCCATTTACACTCCTCTAGGAGGCAAGGCTTTTAGTTTCTTGCCCAATTACCATCTCTTTTTGCCTTCATCCATCATCTCTTACTTAATCTCACCTGTTCTTTGCTCTTTTCTCCACTCCCTGTTTTTCTGCCTTTGTACTGACTTAAAAATCTCTACATCTTTAATTTTTCTCTCATCTGACAGTTATTGAACTGCAATGTTAACATTTTTTATCCCCACAGTTGCTGCATGATGATGAACATATCCAGTACTTTCTGTTTCTATTTCAAATTTTCAACAACTTACAGTTCTTTGCATTTGTATAAATCAACTGACAGTGGCTTGCTCACTGTTGGACTGAACTGATTCAAAACAACTATCATACTGAACTCAAGAAATTTAACAGCATCAAGATGCTACTAACCCAAAGATTAAAAATCTAATTTTAGCATCACCAGAAACTAAATACGCCCCTTGATGGGATATTATAGGAAGGCAACCCAAGATCTATAAAAGCAAGCTACCCTGGATCTATTCCAAATAGATATGAAAGGTGGAAGAAAAAGCAGGATATCAAACAATGTCATACATATCGAAGATATGCAAATGAAAAAAAAATGGAATCCATTACAATTCTGATTTAAATAAATCATCAGTTTGTTACAATTCTAATGTTTTAGCATATTACAATATTAGTGCAGTTCAATACCTGTAAAACAGCAATTCCCACCAAGTACAGTTGTGCCTGGGCTGTTTGTTTCTCCACTCATTGCTGGGCTTAGAGAGCCATCATAAGACGTGGAGTCAAAGGCATCAGCAACTGTTGAAGAAGTTTCATCCTCCAAGGCCTGCTTTAACCAACGCTTCACAAAGCAAAATATAGAAATGAAATGCCACTCAATATAATGACAGAAGACAAGACAAAAACAAAAGTTTAAAACTAAAGTTCTCAGTTTCTCATTGTTTGCACTAACATTTGGGTAAATGAAAAACTTTGCATAGATTAAAGAAATTGCTTTTGTAAAATCCTGGGGACAAAGCAAACTTTATTTAGGGTGAAAATTCACTTGCTTTAGATACGTGGGTCTCGACAGTGGAGTTCACATCTATTTAAAACTTCCAGGAAACTTTAATAATTCCACATTTGTTAAACAAAAATCATTTGTGGGTTATGAACAACAGCAAGTTAATTCATAAAGTCTCCACAACAAAATAAATTTACATAACCATGGAAAAGAGACAAAATTATATTACCTTTTTACAGGATCCAACTTTTGGTTCTAAAGGTTCTTTCCGTCTTCTTCTTTCTGACAAGAATGGGGAGCAAAAGCGAATATAGTGCTTAGGAGTTGTATAAATATGGGGACTGTGTGTAAGGCCAGGCAATGAATTCAACTGCGTAGCTAAAACCTCAGGGTCAGTTGTTATCCGCAGAGGTCTATCTAAAGGGTTGTCTGTTGGTTTAACAGCCTTCTCATTCAACCATTCACTGACCAAGTGCTGAAAAAAAACAAAATTTTATGATGATTAATGCTGCTAGAAAACCAACAGTAATTTAATATTTAAAATAGTCTTTGTATTTTCTTTCCATCTTATTTTCTGAGTCGGGTCACGCAGGAATGAGACTTAGTTTAAAAACCAGATAGGTGCTAAAATGTTATTTTTGAAATTGGAAATTGAAATGTAGGAAATAAGTGTTTATTAAATAGGAATAAGATTAAAATGAAATATTGGTATATTATTTTATTAATGTGAGGCATGAACTATGAGGTTGTATTATCAGTGCTGAAGACTCTAAACATATTTTGATAATTCTAGCACAGATACAATGAGCTAAGTGGCCCTTTGCTGTGCCATAAACTTTCTACGATTCTCTGGGTGAATGTTTTCTAAGGCACAGAAATGTTAATAAGGTAAACAGATATATCAATTACATACATACATACCTTTTTTGTCTTGGGGTACTTTGTTGTTGTTTTGTTACTAGTTGGTGACGGTGTTCCTGCTGCTTCGTCTGTTGTTACTGTGGCGGTTTCTGCTGTTGTTGATGGTTCTACTTCAACTGCCTCTTCCTCCATGTTAGTTTCACATGGTCTGGGTGTTGTTTCAGGAAAAGAACTTTCAACTTCATTCTGTTGGTTACTGGAAATATCAACTTCTGGAGAAGATGGAGGAACATCTGAGCATGTACTGACAGTTCTGTGCCTTCGACGTTGCTGTCCTATGTGAGTTCTACTGCGAGAAAAGCTTTTCCTCTGTTTTGCTCTGTTTACCCTGGCAGGATTAGGTTTGCTTAAAACTTCTTCCTTGACCGAGTCCTAGAAGAAATACGCACATGATGTAATAATCAAAATTTTATACACCTGTTGAGGGAGCAAAGTTTGATGAAATTCAACATTAAAGGCAAAGAATCAATGCAAGCATGTAGCTTTTTCTAAGAATTACTAGAAATGATGCTGGGCTAGACCCAGCTGGGACACATCATTCTAGACTGTTCCTACACTTTGGAGTAAAACCCATTTGAATCCTAACATGTTAAAAGTGCAAGCTGGTATTGGTGTGGAGTATTTGTGATCTTGATCAAGAATGGTGACAAAAATGAATCCCCTTGATGAGTGGTAATTAAAGATTTCAATAGAAACAGCAGAACAAAGGGTGATTTTCATTTAATTCAGCTACTTAAAGAAAAATACAGGGGGATAAAGAGACAGTGACTAAAATGATGCATGTGAGAGAGAGAGAGAGAGAGAGAGAGAGAGAGAGAGAGAGAGAGAGAGAGAGAGAGAGAGATATGGAAAAACCATGGCAGATAAGACAGGGAGGGAGTACTAAAGGGAGGGTAAGAAAGGGGCAGAAAAGGGGCTGAAGAAAATTGGAGCAGTAAAGAAGAGCCAGTTTGGCTGCAAGGGAACGACAGCAGTTTTAAATCTTTAAACGATGGAATATTGTATTGTATAAACATTCCTATTGTAATGAAATTGCCGATTGGATAATCAAATTTGAATGGCTTTCTTTCATGAAGTTTATATTTGTGTTATCACAAATCAAAGCATGTCACATGCTCTAAGTTACTTGAAAGGCAGTGACTGAGTTACATGCATATATGTAACCATCTAGCTGTACCTCCTCAGTCTGTGGGGAGCATGCTTATAGTGATGAGGGATAATGGGAACTGCAGATGCTGGAGAATCCGCAATTTCAAAGTGTGGAGCTGTATGAACACAGCAGGCCAAGCAGCATCTTTGGCACACAAAAGCTGAAGTTTCAGGCCTAGACCCTTCATCAGAAAAGGGGGATGGGAGAGGGTTCTGAAATAAATAAGGAGAGAGGGGGAGGCAGACCGAAGATGGATAGAAGAGAGTTGCAGTGGGAGAGAGATCCCCCGAGGTTGGTCCGGAGGGTGACAACTTCAGGTCTGGCAGAGGCTTCACAGTGAGGTTAAAATTGTGATCAGAGATAATGGGTACTGCAGATGCTGGATTTATAGTGATTTTTTTTTGCTTATTGTTATGTGTCAGTTTTACTTTTGCTAACTTAAGCTCATCATATCCTTTCAATTTTAATACTATGGTATCCTAAAATTAATGCTTGCCTTGTATGTTGTTCTTATGTTTAAAAGAATAATTTATATTTTATATAAATTATATGAATTATTCTCATAATTTATATACCCTCCCTTTGGTACTCCTTCCCTATCTTGTTCTTCTTACCAAAGCAATGATGGTTTTAAAGACATGGTTGAGCTCTTCTAAATTTTCTTTTGAGAGATTTGAACTACAGACAGAATCATAGAAAAGTTACAGCGCAGATTTTCAGTTCACTGTGCTGGCTGAAGAAATAAGTTTCCCATTCTAGACATTTTTCCTAAGCAATGTCTCCAGGAATGTTATTTCACATCATCACATACCAGGACCTAGTCCTGTAGCCTGGCAGGTCACAGCACTTCAGGTTCGTTTTAAGTGAGTTAAGGGTTTCCAAACTGAGAAGCGAATTCTAAACACCCAGCACTCACCAGGAAAAAAAAGTTTTCATATCCGGCATGATCCTTCTATCGATCACATTAAATCTATGCCCTCTGGTAATTACCATCTCTATTCAGGGAAATAAGTCTACCCTGTCCACTCAACTGAAGTTCTTTATTATTCACACACCTCAATTAACTCACCCCTTACTCTCCCCTGTTCGGAGGAAAATAACCCTTGCCTATCTAATCTTTGCTCATACCTGCAATTTTCAAGCCCTGGCAATATTCTTGTAAATCTCCTTTGTACTCTCTTTAGAACAATCATGTCTCAGAGGCATCGAGAACCCAGAATTATAGACAAAACCCCAGCTATGACTTAACCAGTGTCCTAACAATTCCAACATTACATCCCTGCTCTTGTATTCAGTATCTTGCCTAAGGAAGAAAAGCATCCCAGATATCTCCTTTACCATTTTATCTACCCAACCTCCAACCTTCAGGCAGACATGTACTCCGAGGTCTCTCCCTTCTTCAAACCACTCAATACCCTCCTATTTATTGTGCATTCCCATGCTAATGTGTCCTCCGTGAATGCAAAATCTCGCTTTCTCCAGACTGAATTCAAGTTGTTACTTTTCAGGCAACTCACTAAGCCACCGGAATGCTCCTGCTGTTGACAGCCATCTTCTTCCATACTGACTACCTAGTTAATTTGTTTGTCCTCTGAAAATCTCCTAATCATGCCTCCCATAATTAAAGTTAAATCGTTCCTAATACCGCAAAGAGCAAGGGACTCAAAACTGAACCTTGTGCAATACCAATGGAATCTGCCACAATCTCGCAAAAAAAATCAACCATTATGCTTACTCCCTGTCAATGAGCTCAGTATGGATCCAACCTACTTTCTTCTGTATCCCATGGGCTTCAACTTTGTCTCAGTCTGCCACACAGGACCACGTCAAATGTCTTTCTGTAATCCATGCAGATAACATTCAAAGCATAATTCTCATTAATCCTCCTGGCTACTTTCTCACAAAATTCCAGGCAGGAACACACAAACTTCTTTTAACAAAACCATATATATCAACATAAACACACATGGTAATGTTGGCACATGCCTGCATCACCTAATAGTTGATGAAAATAAAAGAGGAACACCCAAAACCTAAATGTAGTTTATGAGAAAATCTTGAGACGCACTCCAAAATGAAACCTTCAATAGCACTTTGTTTTTAATCTTAATCTACTGAACCTGCTGGCCAACTGATAACATTTATTGATATACAAGTTGTTTTGGCTTTCACAAAATATTTAGCTTACAGAGTAAATTTTCAAAAAAAATATCATATTCACTGTCTGTTGAAATTTTATTTCGGTCCAAAATACTAAATACATTTTCAGTACTGAAATGATTTACCTTTAACTTTAAAGCAAATATCCAATTGTTTCTCTTGAGTACTTCAACAAGGCCATCCTGACAGTTTAGTCATTTAAATTTTGAGACAACAGAAAAATATTGACCAAGAAACCTTTCTCCAGCAGGCATCTCTTAACTGCCAGGGCTTCCAGGTCTAGTTTCCAAGTCTAAATGGAGTATTTGGCTAGATAATTTAGGAAGAAATCCTTGGCATTGGGGTGCAAATGTGAACAGACCATTTAAACCTAGTTTACCAGAAAATCTGTGGCCTACTCTTATGTTGTCCACTGTTAATGGGACACGTCTCAAAACTGCAAACACAGGGAGGACAGAGAACTTTTCTTATAATTTGGTGGTATAGTGTATGATTTTTGTAATGTCTACTTGGAGACTCGAAAAAATTGGCTCTGCAGAGTCTGAAGGTGACTCAAAGATAACAGGTTATTGTGAAGTTCCCAGTTATGAGTCTCAGCTGCTTGAGAACACATGAATTGCTAATGTCACAGGGAAGGGTTATCCACAGACATTTGTTAACATTACTTTCTGGAAATGGTTCCCTCAAATCTTGGTTTCAACTATGTCTAACCGCTTGTAAACCTAATAACAATCCACTATTAAAGCTGCTAAATTACATTGATTAATAAGATACGTCAATCAACCTTTCCCTGCTTCTCAAGAAGTTGTTACTTTTGATTGCTTACCATGTCTCAAAATCTTAGAAGTTTCTTCTAACCCCTTTGTTGTACCCATGGTTCAGTTGCTTGACTTAGTTCACTTTTTTTCTTTCAGCTTGCTGATCTTAGCAAATTACTGCTTGAACAAGTTTAAACGCTGCTATGTTTCTCAGCTGCTCTGCTCTTGTGACCACCAGTAATTTTGTAACCGCCTGAAATACTACTCTCCAAAGTCACCCAGTTCCTACATTATAACATTGGCAAAACTTCAAATGGACATTAGTAGCTATCAAAAGCATTTCTGGGCATCAAAGGTTGTGAAAGGCATTCTATTTTTAATTTTTTCTTTCATGGTGTGTGAATCCTGTCAATTAAGTTTCATTCGTGGGAACACCACCAACTGCAAGCTCCCCCTCAAGGGGCACATCATTCTGATTTCCTGTCTGGCACTCTTTCACTGTCATTGTGCTAAAATCCTGCAACTCTCCTCATATAGCACTGTGGATGTCCCTACACTACATGGGCATCGCTAATTCAAGGCGGCAGTTCACCACCATCTTCTGCAGGTAATTACGGATGGGCAATAACTGCTGACCTAGTCAGCAACTCTAATATCCCACAAATGAATAAACAAAACCAGAAGAAGGGCCTTCCTCAATAAGTTCATTCCAGTCTTTGAGAAAAAAAAAAAAAAAATAATAATAATAATAATATATACCTGTGTGGGATCTGTGACAGTAACTGCTTGGCTTTCTTTGTTGTCCACTTTGATATCTTTTGCTGTGCTGATCCGTTCTAAAGCCTGTTCTCTTCTTTTCTCCCTCTTCTCCATCTTTGCAAATGCTTGCATAATTGCTTCCATTTTTCGCTCTTCTCTGGTCTGTTAAAATAGATTTGGTGAAACTGCATGAACATCAGGTATTCCAATAGAAGTACACCAAGCTCAGCTGACTTTCTAAAATGCTACTTGTACCTGCAATTTCTTATCTAAGATTTATGTAAAAAATAATTTAAGACTATAACCTAAGAAACAATTTATAAAGCATAATCTGCAGTAGCTGGTGAACAGTTACTTTAGTCTTTTTGTGTGACATTGGCCTAAAGTTACAAAGGGAAATCTACCCTCAAACACAAAGCAAAATGATTACTATCGTTCTTTTATGCTTATGCTTAGCCGTGTTGAATTCTTTACTACTTTAATACCAGCTCTTCCTTGCTCTTCATATTGCTTTGTTTTGTTTATGCATACAACCTACAGCTCCAAGCATTTATAGGTGATCACAACATAGCCACAGTATTTTATGGAGAGGCAGTCAAAAGGCAGAGCAGACTAAAAAGAGCTGCACCAACACTGCCAGACTTGCTAGGTTTTCCAGCAATTTGTTTGTATTTCTGATTTCCAGCATCTCTTTTTTTTTACACATAGGCTCTGTCAGACTCAATAACAGGACTTCTAACAAACATTTTGCTTCAATTTTCCAACCAGCAGTCAGCCAAACTGTCAGTCTGCCTGATGGTCAGGAGGGGAAATTAGCAGGGGGCCTCTGCCCAGGTATTCTTAGTGCCCCAACCTAGCAATTGGGAGCAAAACGGCAATTCAGAGATCAGATCTGGGTTGGGTGTGTGGCAGTACTGGCCGTCGAGGTTGGCTGGAAAGAGAGGTCATTGGTGATGGAAGGAGAGATTGGATGTCAGCGTTAGAAGGGAGAGGTCATAACTAGAGAAAGAAGCAGTCAGTCATCGGGGCCACATTCAGAGCAGCCAGATGTTTCTTTGAAGGATAAAGATGAACAGTCTTCCTTCTAGCTGAGAGGGAGTATGAGGAAAAAAAAAATCCCTACCTCCCTCTCAATACCAACTTCCCTGACCTCCAAGAAATTTGCACAGCAGCAAATTTAAATCAGGATTCCAACGGCATAGCTGGTCCCTAATTCAAGAATGTTAATGACATTCCTGCAGGATACAAGTCATGTAAAAACTGTCCCACCTATCCACGGTGGATCACATGGATGCCAGTGTTTTCACTGTTGTAAAAACGGTGACAAATACATTTATTGCATGTTCAAAATATATCTTGCATATTTTAGTCCACGCTGCCCAGGTAAGAACAAACATACGTGGTATTTTTGCAGGATATTTCAACACATTAAAAAAGTCTACATTTATAAAAGAATTAGCTTTAAACTTAAACATGGTTTCTAGCAGTTCTCAATGCATCATGGAAGTCTTTTACAGCAAGTTTACTTTCTCATGCACAAAACCACATGATTTTTATTCCATGTTAATGGTATTAAAGTGACACATGAACTGTAACACGGATACCTATAAAATTCTCTACGGTCCCAGCCTAAAGGGCGTCACAGTGCACAAAGTAAAAATAACTTTGATTAGTACAAGCATATCTTTACCTATATACAACAAAAGCAAACAATCTGTACTCTACCATCCAAGTGTGTTCAATGACCAATTAAGTGATACTTTAAGAACGTCATCACTTGTACATGTTTTTTGCTAAAATTCCAAGCCCTTGCATTTTTAATACTGTTCACTAACTGTCCATAACCTGAGTTGAAGCACACTCTTGTACAATACTTGTATATCATAATGGTACTGACAACGATGGCTAAAAAAAGTGGGGAAAATTTACACAATCTTACCATATGGTCAGTTTAGCTGAATATATAAAGAACAGCAAATCTGAGAACAGGGATAACGGACGTGTATGACATAATGGGATATTACATAATCACAGCCAGTTATTCTCTCTAATCAACATCTATTGGGCTGTACTGATCAGTATAAAACATAGGAACTGGTCATCAGCTTTTAACTCCCAACTACCAGCCTGTTTTGGTTATAAAACATGTGTCTTGCATCCAGCTTCTTGCTTATTACAGTGGCTTTCAGTGCATTGTGGTGCTGCAGGATTAGCTTTATCCAAATAGAAATAACAATATAAGTTGGGCTATCTCTGGAATTAAAAATATTTCAGCTCTGCAACACTAAACTCAGCATAGAAATATTTCAATCAACTTATCCAGTGATGTTATGGCAAATCTCTGGAGCAGGTTGGATTTGAACAAGGTCTCCTGGCCAACAGCAGGGACATTAGGAACTCACATCATCTTCAGGTGAAACTAACACCCAATTTGTTTCTATCTTCCGTCTTCTTACTTAACAAATAACTGGGATTTGACATCAACTCCCTTTACTCTCCAGATAAAGTATGCTTCTTAGAACATAGAAATATAGGAGTTAGGAGTGGGATGAAGCAATTCAGCCCTTCAAGTCTATTCCACCATTTAATATGATCATGGCTGATCTTATCCTGGTCTCAAATCCACTTTCCTGTCAGTCCTGCATTGCCCTTTATCCCACTTTTCACCAGAAACATATCTATTTCTTTCTTGAATCTGTGAATTGCTTCTACCTCCACCGCACTCTGGAGCAGTGAATTCCACAGATTCACAACTGTCAAGAGGAATAGTTTCTCCTCATCTCAGTTTTGAACATACCTCCACTCACTCTATATCTATGATCTCTTGTTACAGACTGTCCCAAAGGGGAACATTTATTCAGAGTCGACCCATATCAATCCCCTTTAGCATTTTATATACATCAACAGATCCCCTCTTATTCTTCTCAACCTCAATGAGTACAGGCCCAAGCTATTCAATCATTCCTCCCTTTCATTCCCAGTCAATCTGGTCAATCTCCTCTGAACTGTCTCGAATGCTACCACATCCTTCCTCAAGTAAGGAGACCAAAACTCCAGGCGTGGTATCAGCAATGCCTTATATAAATTGTAACAACACTTCTTAACTTTTATAATCCAGGTCTTTTGCAATAAATGCATGTCAAGATTCAATTTATCTTTTTATTATATGCTACACCTGCAAACCCACCGTCTGCGAGTCATGCACAAAGACACTTGCACACACTGAATTAGTGTCCCATTGAAATAATAATTTGTTCTTTTATTTTTCTGGCCAAAATGGACAACCTCAGACTTGGCCACATTAAACTCCATCTGCCTGACTCTGGCCCACTTTCCTAGCTATCAATATCCATCTGTAGAGCTCTGTCTCATGACAGCCTGCTTTCCCACCTACTTGAGCAGTGACTGCGAATTTAGCTATGTGACACACTGTCTCTGCTTGCAGGTCATTTACATAGATTGTAAAATAGTTTAGGTCCAAAAACTGAACCCTGTGGCACCTCATTAGTTACAGTTCACCATGCAGAGAAAGATCCATTTCTCTCAAATTTGGCCTTCTTTCAGTCAGCGAATTGTCTATCCAAGCCAATACTCTATGCTCAACCCCCTGCGATCTAGCCTTCTTGATCAGTCTTTAATGCCGTCTGCAAGTCCAGGTATACCACATCCACCAGATCCCTATTATTCATCTTGCTGGTTACATCCTTGAAGAACTCCAGCAAGATTGTCAAGCATGACTTGCCCTACCTGAAACAGACACTGATACCAAACCTAAAGCAGCCAGTTCTCTGGTTGGCACCATTACACATTGTTCTAAGAAACAATTCCTTTCTTTGAGGCTACCCCTTGCCAAATTGATTAATCCAGTCAATACGCATGTTCAAATTGCCCATATATACCGCTCTGCCCTTCTCACAAGCCCTCATTATTTCCTGGTTTATACTATGCCCTACTTTGGAAGCACATCTTGAAGGCCTGTAAATTACTCTTGCAAAGGGGTTTCTTCCCTTGTTTTCATTTCCACTCAGACAGATTCAATATTTTGGTCTCTAGTACTAATATTATTTCTTAATACAGCTTTGGTGTCATCCTTAACCAATAAAGCCACTCCACGCTTATTCCTTGTCTATCCTTTAGGAATATTGGGTACCCATGGACATTTAAATTAATGAACATAATGACCATAATTAATAAGTGACATTGGCTAATTCATTCTTTTTCACTGCACTTTCAAGAAATATTTCCACAATATTAGCATTTCCTTATTTTTTCTCTCAGTGAAATAGAAGCAACATCATTAACTGCATTGTCAAAAACATGGACAACTACGGCGGCCAAATAAAAGGAAAGGAAAACAAGGTGTGGAGAAGGGGGTAAGGATTATAAAATTAAGTACCACACTCTGAAATGTGAGAAATGCTGATGAAATGTCTAAATTCTCAGCCCATCAGTATTGGGTGTTCTTCTTCAGTTAAGTATTATAAGTTACTTGATATAATTCGTGAAAGCATCATAGTATCAAATATATTCAAGAAAAGTATCAAAACATCCGATAAAAGACAGATTTAAGCTTTTACAAGAAGCAGCACAGCGAGGCAAACTGGACTACCACATTGACACAAAAACTGCAGCAAAATTCTACAAACAGTTACAATATCTTTTAGGTGCTAAAATCTGACTAGCGACTCAGAGGGAACTCAACGCACAAACAAAAATACAACTTATGAAATTATACTAATGGAAACCCAATTTCTAAAGCAGCAACAATTAGCATTCATTTAAAGCTTTATCAGTGCCTGAAGTCTAGAGATAGCATGAAGCAGCTATTTGCCTGTCAACTTACCATCTTTCTTTTTCTCTCTGCAATCTGTTCCTCAGACTCCATCTCTACTTCATTGCTAACTGGAGGTTTTTCTTCTATTTCCTCAATTATATCTGGCTCCTGCAAGATGGAAATGACTGCTTTACATGATCTGCACTACTCTCTCTACAGATGATGGAGAGCTATATTCTCACTAGATCAGCTGCTACAGGGGTATACAGCTGGCTATCAAGTCAAAATGAATTCCTATATCAAGATATGCCATGTTTTTACCTGGTTGTTAGACAGAGACACTCTGAGGGGAGACAGTTTTCTCTGTTTGTTATCCAAAGTTTTTGTTTTGGTGGCTGTTCCTTCAGTATCAGAAGAGGCATTTTGATTTTGAGCATCTTTATCTTTCAAGCTGTCCTTTTCCTTTTTTCCTTTTCTCCTTCTCGTTTCATAGCCAGTGCTGATGTTTTCGGTTGGCTCCAAGTTTTGTTTGAGGACTGGACAATCTGGATTCCCCTTTAAACACGCACAATCTACTTTGTATTTGCTGTGTGGAGGAACAAAAATTCATAGCCACAAGTGCTTAAGAATTCTTCAGGAAGATTCTCAATTCCAAAAAGGGATAGTAACATCAATAGTCACAACAGCAAGAAGAAATTTGCGGCTACTTAGAATAGTAACAAATGCTGCAGCACTGTTTATGGGAGGAGGAAATAAAAATAATCTCTTAGCTTCAGGTACAATGTCAGACATGTAAGGGAGTTATTTCACCCAACCTGTCCAATGAAAAGGTGTACGCTCTTTCTTTAATATATCTCCCCAACCTATCTAGAATTGGAAACACTTGAGATAGTCAGGTTGTGATGTTAGAGCATTGATCAGGTCAGGGTGGTCAGTTATAATAGTTACCCAGAAATTGCATTATTGCCAGGAGTGTCTAGTTACAGTTTTTCATTCCCCTGCCACTAAATCTTTGTTAGGGCTAGAAAACAGTGTCCGGTTGAACTTGATTGAAGTATTTTACCCGTTCAAGCTTATGATAATATTTACCAACATGTCCACAGTCATTAAACTATCATAGACATACTTACCAGTTCCCATAATCAAAGTCAAATCCAATCGTAATTTCAGTTCCCTTTGGAATGCTTCTCATGGAGCAGATATGAAGGTGAATCATACCATCTTCAATAACATGTCGAACCTATAATTTCAAAAATATGCAGAAAAAATTAACTGGCCTCAATTTTGCAAAACAAAAGGCCTTGACATTTACTACTTTTAAAGTATAATTTCTAGCCGTTATTTGTGCAGCTAAGTGCAAGAACCAGAAAGCTGCTATCCAGGATTCGCTACTCTTTCTAAAGCTGCAATATATCAACACCGTACCAAAAATCAAGCAGAGAAATCGATGTAAAAGTGAGATAGGCACTCCTTCCAAGACAAGTCAGTTTTTATTGATTTTTTTTAAAAAATCTTAACTATTATCAACAACGATATTGGCACTGAAAATTGAGTTTTATTATGTAGAACTTAATTTCTTTGGAATTTAATTAGTGCTGAAGATTTGGTGGAGCAAACATTTTTAAAAACCATAATCTGGAAGCAAAGTAACGATTCCAACTGAAACCTCTTAGATCAGATTCTGCAGTCTTGTTAACAATTTTTCAAAATTTAGAGTCACTGGTCTTTTACGTGTAAACACTGAATTCCTGCAAATGTCGCTGTGCCAAAGTGACCCCCAAATATAACTTGCTCCCGTGCAAAAATCTGTGAACAAATACACTTGTAATGAACAACTGGCACCTTTTGTTCACAGTTGACTGTAATCTCCAACAGTTAATCCCAAATGTTTTTAAATCAAGAAATAACTCACCTCTGAATTTGGTATACAAGACCGCCTGATGAAGCGTGCTTCATTTCCAAATGTTCTCGCATCGACGCACATTTCTAGTCCACGAAAGTTTGAATAAAATAACACAAAGGGATAAGGCCTAGAAGGAAAACAGTAAATACTAAGATAGATAATGCTGGGCCATGAAATTTTGCTCAAGGTTTGTTACTTCCAACAACTTTGCAAGTTCTCTCATTAAATTACGTCCATGGAAAAAGTCAATTGTCCCTTTCCATAAATAACAAAAAAACTTGATTTTCTCAGTCATTCTCTGATTTTGGCATGTAATCATTTTCTCGGTTTCAGAAACCCATCCATCAACGAACATGCATTCTTACAGAATTTTAGTGACTTCACATAACTTTGCAAAAGTTATCCTCATGACTTGACTAGATCTGTGGAAAGCGGTGAAGGTGATATTATTTCTGAAGAAGGGTCTCGACCCGAAACATCAGCTTTCCTGCTTCTCTGATTCTACTAGCCTGCTGTGTTCATCCAGCTCTACACCGTGTTATCTAAACTGATATTACAGTTAGCTTCTATGTCTTTGTATTGACTGAACGTTTTGAGAGCAGAGGGAGGAATAAAGTGGCAATGGTTCAATCTTTAATCACTGCCCTGTGATTCTTGCTAGAAGGATAGAGAAGAATATTCAAAATGCAGGTGGTCATTAAAAATCCATTCCACTGATTTAATATTTTGTATCACGTCATTTATCACCTAGTTAAAAGTGAGTTTTCAAGTCTTGGAAGAGATGGAAAAAAAAGAGCAAACCCTCTTGACGTTAAAAAGAAGTGAATCAGCAATTTGGAGAAACATGGATTATTCATTCTTGTAAGAATTTAATTGAGAGTAATTCCTGTACGAATAGTTCCTAAGGAGTACAGCAGTTAAGAAGGCAGCTTACCATCAACTCCTCCAAGAATATTAGGGATGGGTAATAAATGCTGGCCTAGCCAGTGTTGGCCATACCCCATGTACAAACCAAAATAAGAGATGCAAACTTGTTTGCCCAACATCCAATCTTGGATGAGTCAGACTTTCTCCAACTAAATACTGCAAGTACACATCTCAAACTCTGTTTCCTAACCAACATGTTCGTTGCCCACCGTGGTCGATTTTCAGACTGAACCAGTTCACTGTCTCAGTTAATTATTTGTCCCTGAGCCAGATTTTCTGATTCCTTATACATTATGAAGGCTATATACTTTATTCTTATAATATTGGGAATCTCAGGCCCTACAAAATAGCAGACCTGTTGTTGAAATATTCACCCATTTTAAACAATTCCAATGGTTGGCTATTTATTTTCTATGGTCCATAAACTTTACCTCATTCAAAATTCTGTAGTTGGCTTAATTTGCATTAAATCCCTTTACCCAGCACACAGGCGCTCACTGACCCATGCTGACAACTGGGATGCAGCAATACCTGGATTTTAAAATTTTCATGATCCAACTACTATTATTGAACTCTATCATCCATATCGCTGCAATGTTTTCCAGAAGTACAAAGATGAGAAATTGCTGGAAAAGCTGAGGTCCAGCAGCATCTGTGAAAAGAAATCAGAGTTAACACGTTGGGTCCGGTGACCCTCCCTCAGGCCCTCTGAGGAGCAGTCACCACACCTGAAACGGTAATTCTGATTTCTCTTCACAGATGCTGCCAGACCTGCTGAGTTTTTCCAGCAACTTCTGTTCTTGTTCCTGATTGACAGCATCCAAAGTTCTTGTGGTCTTTATTTAGTACAAAGCTCGGAGCGCGATGTCCCTAATCACGGTTTCTTCCCCCATCACCCCCATCTCATCTGAATCTCAATCAGCAGCTGTACTTTTAGTTGTCTGGCCCTTAAGATTCTGGCATTTTCTTCCTAAACCTATCCATCGCTCTCTCTTAAGGCATAAAATATTTCCTTCTCTGGCTCAAAATTTATCTTGGTAAATATCGAAAAGGTACTTTGCAGAATATAATATTAAAGGTGCTACCCAAATCCAAGTTGCTGTTGATGTCCCAACTGTAACTGCTACACTTGTTCATGCAACAGAAAGAGCACCATTAAGCAAACCGTCACACTATTATCAATACTTGAAAGAGTTTTGTAACTGTCACAGAAATACTTTCATCTCAATCAGTTGTCATTTTTTAAACTTAGTTGACACAAACCAAGTATTGCATCTAATGGCATTCACCTTTCCTTACACTTGCCTTTAATGATTAGGATTTTACATTCTGATGAGGCGTGTTGCTAACAGCAAGAAACTAAACATCTCTTTAACCAATCAGCTCAAAGGATTTGAGGCTCATTTACAGAATACTCAGAGGAGACATTATTCATGGGGATATTGCTGCAGAATTTCCAGAATAAACAATTTTGAACTCAAGTGTTTTAAATATTTGTCCAATCGTACATTAAAATTCTATGGTGGTGAGGATGCGCCTATCTTTCATGTCAGGAGTATGGAAAAATATTGTATTTTGCTAGATTAAATTATGTACCAGGTTATCTACAGTTAACAGATCATTGCTTCAGGGGATTACATTGATGAGTCAAATACTACAAAGTAAATTGCACAGGTAATGAAAAGGATCAGGCTCAATAAACTAATTGGCTGCCAATCTTTTCATGCATTATGTTCTCGAATGAGAAGTCAGAGGATTACTCCGCAAACAGAGTACAAAGCCATTGCTATACAAAATTTAATAGAATTAACGACCATGGGCTACAGCCACAGGACTTGAGCAGAATTAAAACTGCAGGAAGACAGCTAATTCAAGACAGTTTTAAAACAATTTTTAGAAGTTAAATTTGAAGAATTTTATAGTCACAAAAAAAGTGAACTTAATTTCTTAAACTTGCCTTTTGAAGAAGTGCCCATTGGCTTCAAATTGTTCCCGTAACATAAACTTTCCTCGATATTCAATAATAAAAGTATCAGGAAGCAAATCTTTGGCAGCTTTCAATATTCTTTTATTTTTCTGCATTTGACTCTGAAAGAAAAGTTCTGCATCTTAATTTTGAGCATGTTGCCAATTATAATAACAAAAACAGGCAACTGTCTATACTGGCGTATAAGAAAACCCCCTACCAGGATGATTACCTGTTCCTTGCTATTTTCTTCAACCATTCCAGTGTAATGACTTAATTTTCACACCACCGCATAAAGCAGGGTAAAGTGCGTAAAACTGCTGGTTAGCTTTTCATGGCAACTTTAAAAGCTTTGTTTAACACAACACATACAGAAAAATCTATGGCAAAATAATTTACAAAGGGGACATAATTCAATAAGTAATCAAACACCACAAACAATATCAAAACATAAAGGCCAGTGCAGTTTAGAAGAAGTGCAACTTTTTTTTAAACTTCGTATTAAGGATATGCTTCATTTTTAGAATGTGTTGCACTAAGTGTCATGTTAAGAAAAGAATTAAAAATTGGCAAATCTATAATGATAGGTACTTTCACAACTGCAACCCATCAGCAACAATTCCCACTCCAAAGACATTCCTATCTGCACCACATTCTCAAACTTTAGGCCTTCACCCTAGTTTCTGAGTGCCCCATACCTTTATTCTCACTGCTCGGTAAAAGAAAACCCAAACTGTTAAGCCAGTTTCCTCAGCATTAGGGACTGCTTCTAGCCCCAGCAGTGCTCCTGGTAGTGGTGGTGTTGAGAGTATTGAATTGCTGACCAATCTAATTGGCTAGCAGCTCTCTAAAGTGGGATCATCCTCCCGAGAAAGCAGAAATCTAGCCTTAAGTCAATTAAAGCTGTTCCCAGTAATTAAATTGCTGCAGGGCGTAGAATTGTAGAATCATACAACACAGAAGAGGATCTTCGGCTCATCAAATCTGTGTCACCAAAAACACACTACTACCTACACGAGTCCGATAGCCTTGAATGTTACGACACTTCAAGTGCTCATCCAAGTTAACTACACCCCAAGGTAATGCAATTCCATAATTCCAACGTCCTCAGGGTGAAAAGATTTTTCATCAAATGCCACTAAACATCCTGTCTTTCACTTTAAAATGGTACTCACTTGTTACTGAACTTTCAACTAAGGGCAAAAGCTGCTTTCAATTCCACTGGCAGCTACTGAGATTGTGAACAGGTGTTCCACAACCTTCCTGACTTTTTAGCTCTGTGAATGGTAGAACTGCAGTATATGTGATGAATAACAACTTAAGCAAATTTTCTGATAAAGTACTATTTGGGAGATTATTAGGGATGATTAAGAAAAATGGAATTATGAAGCTAGCAGACTAGATTAAAAATTAGCTAGACAAAATCAGCAAAGTCAAGAGCAATCTTTCAAAGCATTGAAAGCAATGACTGTCCAACAGTTCAATTCTGGAGATTTACATTTGCTATGTACATCAAATGATTTTAACATGGGATCGGGACAGGACCCCCTTCCCCAGTTCCACGTTCAGCCATGTATATTTTCAAAACTTACTTTGTCAGTTTGAGGACTGCATATTATGGCACAAATAAATACATTTTTCTCAAGTCCAGTCTGCAGCAATTTTGCAATGGAGACTTCAAACAGGTGTCAAAGTCTCTTGCTGACATTTGCTGGTAAGGGAGTTGCATTCCAGTTATTTGATCAAGATGACAAAAATGGAAAATTCCTGGCTTGAAACCAGCATGTACACCCTGCTCAGAATAACTGATGCCACTTAGCACTCAGAAAACAAAAACTTTGCAGAATCAGATTTTGAGGCCATATTTAACTGATTTGCATTGGTGGCAAGTGAGGGAGGCAATGGCCTAGTGGTATTATCGCTGGATTATTAATCCAGAGACGCATATAATGTTCTCAAGACAGGAAATAAAACCCCATCTGGTTCACTAATGTCCTTTAGTGAAGGCAACTGCCATCCTTATCTGGTCTGGTCTACTTGTGACTCTAGACCCACAGCCATGTGGCTGACACGGAACTGCCCTGTGGACAATTAGGGATGGGCAATAAATGCTGCCAGCCAGCGACATCCCTGATCCCATGAATGATTAAAGAAAAAACAAAGAGTACTTATGGATAAGCACCACAGAAGGATTTTGATTGAATTGCAACATTGATACAGCAATTAAGTAACATAATTGCCTAGTTATGGAAATGAATTTGCAACGTGTATTGTGCTGGCAGGTTTAGTGATTAGAGATTCAAGAGTGGAAAAGGGTGTGAATGGTGGGATAGGAAGGCTGTGAGCAGTGTCACAATATTCAGGGAGGGCAAACTGAAGGAAAAGAGAGAAGAATTGAAGAAAGGAAGAGAAGCGAAAACACAGAATGACTGGGAAGTACAAGAAAGGGAAAACAAATGATCCATTTAATGAAAATAAGATAAATTCAGAATGACACATTCTTTTAACAAGATTACCTACTGTTGTATTGTGATGATTGTTCCTTACCTCTATTGGAGGCCTAAAGGATGCTAGGTTGGTGTTTTGGTCTGATCTACTGACCACTTCCATTTTTTCATGTCCATCAGTTATCTCTACTGCCAATCGATGTGCCTCAAGAATATTTTGGATATCTTCACTATATTGATTCCCATCTGCTTCCTCATAGCGATCCATCCAGGTTTTGATTTTGTTTTCCCACACAAAACTGACATTATCAACAACATCGGCTTCTGATACTGAACACTGCTGAACAAGAAAAACAGCAACACAAGAAAACGCATATAAATTACTTCGGTTGCTGCTTCTCTTCCTCCTCTTCCAATCCCACATGAACAATATAGATTTAGGATAATCAATAAAATGACACATTGTATCTACACCATTCCACAACATGAACTTGATTCAAAATTTGGATGAGTTCGCCATTTTAATAATGCTTTCTCAAGTACATTTTGAGGATTAGTAACGCTACAACTGGAACTAAAGTTAACCAAAGTTAGCCAATTAGTAACTAATTTAGGACAAAGATTAAATGAAATAGTTAAGAATTACAATAAATGTGTAAATGATGGTAGCTCACTTTCAAAAATTCATTACAAGTCTTTCAAGGAATTGATCACTTATTTTTACTGAAGAATCCATCTAAACATGTGATTTCCTGGTCCAAACTGGATGAGACAGCCCTAATTCAATTGCCTAACCATAGCACTCAGCAACCCATACCAGTGGGACCAAAATTAGAGATGATCATTGAATAATATCACACTTCAACAATTAGTATTAATTAAAACATAAAAAGTGATTCCAACAGCCAAATGCAAATCATTACAAACAAGTTTGTTGATAAAGTTTTGTCACAATATTAATAAACAAAATGGATAACCTGTTCGCGAGTTTTGAGAAGATTTGTAGCTCAGGTTGAGGTTCTGGATGGGAGGTTGCTCGCTGAGCTGGAAGGTTAGTTTTCAGACGTTTCGTCACCATTCTAGGTAACATCATCAGTGAGCCTCCGACGAAGCGCTGGTGTTATGTCCCGCTTTCTATTTATCTGGTTAGGTTTCCTTGGGTTGGTGATGTCATTTCCTGTTCTTTTTTTCCAGAGGATGGTAGATTGGCTCCAAATCAATGTGTTTGTTGATGGAGTTCCGGTTGGAATGCCATGCTTCTAGGAATTCTCGTGCGTGTCTCTGTTTGGCTTGTCCTAGGATGGATGTGTTGTCCCAATCAAAGTGGTGTCCTTCCTCATCTCTGTGTAAGGATACGAGTGATAGTGGGTCATGTCGTTTTGTGGCTAGTTGATGTTCATGTATCCTGGTGGCTAGCTTTCAGCCTGTTTGTCCAATGTAGTGTTTGTCACAGTTCTTGCAAGGTATTTTGTAGATGACCTTCGTTTTATTTGTTGTCTGTATAGGGTCTTTTAAGTTCATTAGCTGCTGTTTTAGTGTGTTGGTGGGTTTGTGAGCTACCCCGATGCCAAGAGGTCCGAGTAGTCTGGCAGTCATTTCGGAAATGCCTTTGATGTAGGGGAGAGTGGTTATGGTTTCTGGGCCCGTTTTGTCTGTTTGTTTGGGTTTGTTGCTGAGAAATCGGCAGACTGTGTTCATTGGGTACCTGTTTTTTGTGAATACGCTGTCTCGGTGATTTTCTTCTGCTGTTCGTAGTTCCTCTGTGCTGCAGTGTGTGCTGGCTCGTTGGAATAATGTTCTAATGCAGCTTCGTTTGTGGGTGTTGGGATGGTTGCTCCTGTAGTTCAGTATTTGGTCCGTATGTGTTGTTTTTCTGTAGACGCTGGTTTGAAGTTCCCCATTGACTGTTCGTTCTACTGTGACATCTAGGAATGGCAGTTTGTTGTTGTTTTTCCTCCTCTTTTGTGAATGTTATGCCAGTAAGGGTATTATTGATGGTCTTGAAGGTTTCCTCTAATTTGTTTTGTTTAGTGATGACAAAGGCGTCATCCACGTAGCGGACCCAAAGTTTGGGTTGGATGATTGGCAGAGCTGTTTGTTTGAGTCTCTGCATTACTGCCTTGGCTAAGAACCCTGATATCGGAGATCCCATGGGTATACCATTGGTTTGTATGTAAGTTTTGTTATTGATTTTTGAAGTTTTGGAGAAATAAACAAAAGAGACTTCCAAAAAATGAAACTAGATGGATCCAACACACCATGCTTCTACGGGCTACCAAAAATTCACAAACCAGGACCCCCCCGCCTCAGACCCATAGTGTCGCTGCCTGGAACACCAACCTACAGATTAGCCAAGGAACTACACCAAAGACTAAAACACCTAGTAGAAGACTCCCGCCACTCCATTCGCTCCACCCAAGAATTCCTGAACACCAAAGACACCAAGATAGAAGAGGATTAAATAATGGTCTCCTTTGACGTAACAGCCCTGTTCACATCCATCAACATCAACCTGGCCAAAGAAACACTGACTACACTATTAGAAGAGCCGAAGACACACACACCAGACACCACCAACCTCATCAGCAAGGACATCATCAAGCTAATGGACCTGTGCCTTACCACCCACTTCACTTTCAATAATAAAATCTACAGACAAACCAATTGTACACCCATGGGATCTCCGATATCAGGGTTCTTAGCCAAGGCAGTAATGCAGAGACTCAAACAAACAGCTCTGCCAATCATCCAACCCAAACTTTGGGTCCGCTACGTGGATGACGCCTTTGTCATCACTAAACAAAACAAATTAGAGGAAACCTTCAAGACCATCAATAATACCCTTACTGGCATAACATTCACAAAAGAGGAGGAAAAACAACAACAAACTGCCATTCCTAGATGTCACAGTAGAACGAACAGTCAATGGGGAACTTCAAACCAGCGTCTACAGAAAAACAACACATACGGACCAAATACTGAACTACAGGAGCAACCATCCCAACACCCACAAACGAAGCTGCATTAGAACATTATTCCAACGAGCCAGCACACACTGCAGCACAGAGGAACTACGAACAGCAGAAGAAAATCACCGAGACAGCGTATTCACAAAAAACAGGTACCCAATGAACACAGTCTGCCGATTTCTCAGCAACAAACCCAAACAAACAGACAAAACGGGCTCAGAAACCATAACCACTCTCCCCTACATCAAAGGCATTTTCGAAATGACTGCCAGACTACTCGGACATCTTGGCATCAGGGTAGCCCACAAACCCACCAACACACTAAACCAGCAGCTAATGAACTAAAAAGACCCTATACAGACAACAAGCAAAACGAAGGTCATCTACAAAATACCTTGCAAGAACTGTGACAAACACTACATTGGACAAACAGGCTGAAAGCTAGCCACCAGGATACATGAACATCAACTAGCCACAAAACGACGTGACCCACTATCACTCGTATCCTTACACAGAGATGAGGAAGGACACCACTTTGATTGGGACAACACATCCATCCTAGGACAAGCCAAACAGAGACACGCACGAGAATTCCTAGAAGCATGGCATTCCAACCGGAACTCCATCAACAAACACATTGATTTGGAGCCAATCTACCATCCTCTGAGAAAAAGAACAGGAAATGACATCACCAACCCAAGGAAACCTAACCAGATAAATAGAAAGCGGGACATAACACCAGCACTTCGTCGGAGGCTCACTGATGATGTTACCTAGAATGGTGACGAAACGTCTGAAAACTAACCTTCCAGCTCAGTGAGCAAACTCACATCCATGGATAACCTGAATTTATCTTAATTGTGCAATCATGGAGGTGCACATTCCTTTTACAATGTTGAACATATAAGGTCACGAGAATAGCATAAATTCTTCTTACCTTTACTCTTGAAGATTTTCTAGATCCTTCTCGGAAAGGCTGAAACATATAAAAATGTACCTATTTATTTAATAGAAGTCATGTATTCGTGCATGCAAGGATGTCTCTGCTCTTGGTTTTATGATTCATCTTTGCTCAATGCTATGTCCAACCAAGTTAAGTTTTACATATCACGATTTTGTAAAGGCATAATATGAATGCCATTTGTGCATGGTTTACCATGAATCCTTTGAGCTGCTTAATTCTGTTTTTATTTTGGCAGAATTGTCATTGGAGGCCAGATTTGGAAACACAAGTAGACCATGCAGAAGACCATCCATTCACTGTTTCTGCAACAGCAATGCTTTTTAGACCTCAATTGAAAGCTAAACCAAAATTCCACAGCACGAGTTAACTAGACAAAATTCTTAGCAATCTCCAAAATCACGAAACCAAGTAGCTCTGTAAAATCCAAACTTTCTTCATTTGTCTGTTTTTCTCATCCACCGCTTCTATATTCTATTTTCATCTTCCTCACTCCAATTACACACCTTGCATCTTTAAACATGAAATTTTTATTTTCTATTTGCGCTTCCCTCTTTGTTGGCCTTCACCCCTTTAGAATACCTACAGTAAAAAGTATACTTACTAACTAGGCAGAAGTAATACCTTACTTGTTCAATTACATGTCCTGCTTTTACTCATATATTGCTTGAAAAATCGATGCAGTCTTAATATTATACAGTCAAACCATTAATTAAGTAAACCAAATAAAATACTCTTTAAAGATGCTATCCTCATCAAATGGATGAGATTGATTTCCTCAAATCTCAAGAACACAAAGCACACCGATAAAAACAATACTGCAGGATTCAGCAAAAATCATGAAACATACATGACAATTTCAAATGTCCCTGTTATTTTCTCCTAGGTAGCACACAGCAGCATCCAGGAGATTAAACTTTTGATTGGTTTCTCATGAAACGTAAGCCCGGATTGAGTTCAGCGCTGCAACCTTGCTAACCAGAAAGATGACTTGTACCAACTGGCCCCAATCACCTGCACAAAGAAAGAACAGCTTTCCCCAGTTCTGTACAACAGAAATTCAAATATTCACAACTAATGTCTTCATGTAAGCCCTTGCTGGAGACAGGGGAAGAGGAAAAAAGAAATTAAACAAATATACTATCCCGTTAAAAAATTTATGATCTAGATAGTCAGATGTGCGACAGTCTACAACTCTGTTAAAACATAACTGCAGGTATAACACATGGAATTCGCAATGAACACCACCACGGAACTGCAAAATCAGTGACACCAACGAAGCGTCAAGCCCAAAGTAAAATGAAACCTAAGCTGGGAAGACTGAAACAACAAGAATCAGGAAGATCATTGTTATGTCAGGTAATTTTACCAGAATTTATTAAGCTTCCAAATTCAAACCAAATACAAACAAGTTTGAAAAAATCGATTAAAATACAAAATTTGACATTCTGAGGACCTATGTACTAAACAGAATAACATAAAAAGACTAGTAATCGCCACAGATTTTGGAAGCAATTAGAGGGTTACACAAAAAAACTGTTGATCAAAGGAGTGCTAAATGGAGGCCGCCAGTACAGGAAAGCAGGTCAATTACCAAAGTTGTTCGGATTTACTTTCTAGCGACAGGATTCATTTACAATAACAACTTGTTGTGAAAAAACAAAACTCTCCTTGTTCATTCTTCTGATCCTTTTGCAAATTCATCTTAAATCCGGATACTGACGTTGCATCACTGGGAGCAATTTCTCTTTTATTTCTTTGCAAATTCATTTGGTACATCTGTATTTGGGAGCATTCCCAGCTTAAAGATGAACAATCCCAGCTTCTGTATTCTCTCCATATAACTAAAGTCCTCCATTACTAGTTTTTATTCTATTAAATGCCCTCTGCTCTCGTGAGCAGAGTTATGATATCCTTCTTAGAAGTCTGATGCCAGATTCAGATACAATATTCTGGGCTGAGGTCTAACCAGTGATTTATCGGTATAATTTTTTAAAAAACTCTGTTGATCTATTCCTAAAACCAAAGATTTTGTGAACCTTTAAAAGCAGCCTTAAGATACCCAAACTGTCTTCAGATATGGGCACTATTTTATTTCTGTTTCAAACATGCTCTGCTTTACATTGCAATACAATAGTTGCAGACAGAACACACAAATTAGTACTTTCATATAAAGATCCTTCTGAAGAGATTATCATTTTAAATTTATAAGTTGTTTTTAAATGTTCATGGTTTATAAATAGCAGTAAAATTAAATATCAAGCCTGAGCTCAGAAAACATTTTTTTTTTCAAAATCAGAATGGCTTTACAATTGAGCACAACAAACATGACTTCCCCATTACTGCTTTAGTATTTAAAGCCATATAGTCACATTCACTAATCCCTGAAGAACCTTTCATGTTTGGTTCAAGGTAGACTGAGAGAAACTGAGAAAGTCTGCAACACAATAAAGCTTTCAGCTGCAAAGAGGGAGACAAGCAAATGAACTGCATAAAATATTGATAAGGAAGCTTGCATAGAAATATCCTCTGTAAGCAAAACATAACTATTGCAATTTTGCTCAACACACTGAGTTTTACTTCCTTAAGTACTGCGTTTATGTTTAATGCAAAATAAGCATTTTTTAAAAAGTGGAAATTCCAGCCTCAACACCATGCAAACACTAACGTGGTAAAGAAAGGAGTTAATCTGGGTCTCTGGATGATAAAACAAGTAGGACATTATCACTATGTTACCATCTCCCATCAAATTCTGCTTCTGCTCCATTTCCAGATTGGTATGCAAGGGAGAGGAAGGGCAAAAAAAAAGTAGAGGAGGAGAGAAATATATTGTGATATAACACCTGAAAAACATCAGGTTTGGGCAGCACTGGTGTGTCAGGCAATTATAATTTCCAACAAGAGAGAGAACAACATCCCCTAAATTGGGGCTTTTAAGCCAAGCATCAATTATGGGGTTAGAATGATTCTCGGAAGCTAAACATACAAAGTTCAACTGTTATAATATCCCCTTGAGGGCAGCTAGATAAGGCAACAAGTAATGACTCTGCCAGTGATACTCATACATCAAAGATACACGAAAAAGTCTCATTTCCTTGCTCTCTTTGTTTCTGCTTTCTCCAATCAGTGGCTAATAGTACACTTAGTTGTATGTGCACTTTCTTAATAAGAAATGGGTCATTAAAATGATAGCACACACTATGAGCTTACCACTTACTTTTTCAATTCCCCTAACAGCATCATGAATAACCTTCAGTGTTGCTTATTCACCATCTACCAAGTAACAAAGCAGCTTTAGGGCCCTCTTGTGGCACAGTGGAAGTATTCCTACCCCTGGACTGGGAGGCCTGGGTTCACGTAATACCTACTCCAGGTGTGTAATAATACCTCTGCACCTATTTTTCTAATCAGTCTGGTCAAAGAGCCTAAAAGAGTTCATGGAGTGCATTGGTCATGTCTGCTTGTCAGCCAGGAAGCCAGAGTCCAAATCCCATCTGATCCAGAGCTGTGTAATAACATTTCTGAAGTGGGTGATTAGAAAATATTTAGAACAAACAGCCTGCCTACAGCCATTCTAGTCTGAAAACGCCCAAACTTGTCTCATCTCAGGCCTAAGCAGATTTATCCTGTTCAGTAGTCGAATGGGAAACCACCTGGGAAAACAGGTGCAGTAAAATGGCTTTCATGGTGTTGGGTAATATACTAATCGCAGAGCTGAGAAGGCTCAGGTTTGAGTCCCACCTGCTACAGATGTGTGCCATAACATCCATGGACACTTTGATTAAATACCTGGAACAAAGAGCCTGGCACTACTGTGGCACAGTGGTAATGTCCCTACTCCAGGTTCATGTCCCACCTGCTCCAGATATGCATAGTGACATGTGTGATCAGGTTGATCAGAAGTATGTGGAATAAAATGCCTCTGAAGATGTCCACATAATTTCAAAATATTATGAAATTATATATTATATATATATATATATCAGAACCCTCCAAAATTACAGTGGTCTATACTTCCTTTCAGGTAAATGCCTCATCACCTACCTTGAAATAAAAAGAACTCGTGACAACTAATTTCATTATTGTTAACTAAATATTAGGATTTGAAATCATTCCATCTACATTCTGTAATATCCATGAATTATTTCGATGTAATTGCAATGCAAACAATACGTGCGCAGAATATACAGAAATAGCACTCTTGCTTATGGTTTTCTTGCACAAATTCAGCTGTACAAAATATCCTTCACTGCAGACATTTAACTGCATTATAACATCTCAAAAGTTACTTCTCCTTACAAAACAGACTGCAGGAGCTCAGATGCACAGAAAATAAGTACAAGTAAAAGAAATACAGTACTTGAAATCATAGAATCCCTACAGCGCAGAAGCACGCCATTCAGCTCTTTCAGTCCACACCGATTCTCTTAAGAACAGCCCACCAGACCCACACCACTACATTATCCCTATAATTCTGCATTTCTCACAGTTAATCCACCTAGCCTACGCATGCCTGGACACTATGGGCAATTTAGCATGGCCAATGCACCTAATCAACACACCTCTGGACTGTGGGAGGAAACTAGAGTATTCAGATGAAAACCATACAGACACCAGGAGAATACGCAAACGCAGAGAGATGCCAAAGGGTGGAAGCGAACCCGGGTCCCTGGCACTTGAGGTAACAGTGTTAACCAATGAGCCACCATGCTGGCCCCAATAATTCTGATTTAAATTTATAGGAGACAAAGGAAAAAAAAGTGAAAATTAGAAACTAAATGGATAGGGGAAAATTAAGGACATAAAAATCTAAATATGTCATTCAGCTCCTTAAGCCTGTGCTGCCATTCAGTTAGATCATGATTGATCTTTCGTTCCACTCCATTTATCCAAATTCAACCTGATTCTTTTGACACTTTTTACCTATCAAAAATGTTCATCACAACCTTGAATATTTTAAGTAACTCAGCATTCACAACCTTTTGGGGGAGAAAATTTTATATGTTCACTACGCTTTCTACGTAAAAATGTTTTCTGCTTTCGTTCCTGAATGACCTGTCACTGATTTCAACATAGAATCTAGCCAATGGGGAACTATGTTCAGACAATGTCTTGTGTATCTTCGCCGTTTAATTCTACTCTCATTTAAAACATCTTGATTAGGTCTGACATCAACTTTCTAAACTCAAGGGAACAGAAGCCAAGGTTTTAAACTTTGGTATCAATTGACTGGTTTAGTTTTACCCTTGTAATAATACGTGAGCAATTTTTTCTACATTATTGTAGCAGCTGAATCAAGAAGGCTGACTTGTTGGTATTTGTTGACACTTTGTTAATAGTGAACTAAACAATTCAGAAAATGCAAAATCTTCATGGCACACTATAATAATTTCTGTTTATTTTACTGTCAATGCAATGTATTTAATGATTCATGATTTCCAGTATAAAATGAGCTAGCTGTCAAAATAGTGCAAGCCTCTCCAGTTGAGGAAAACAAATCTACTTGCCTTTCTAGATTTTGTAGCAAACTGCTCCTTTTCTCCACTTTTCTTTCGCTTTTTCTCATTTACCTTTGTTACCCTAGTGGCAGTCAATGTGATCGTTGTAGGGGTCTGCTGAAAGGCAGTATATAGCTCCACAGGTACCTCATCTCCACTTTCTGTTGCACTAGTGTCTCCATCTATTTAAGCAAAAATGAAGATCTTATAAGAACTGTAATCATTACCTTTTAGAAACAAATTACACCTAATAATTTTCATAAGGAATCGAGACAGAACTTTCAATAAAAGAATTATAGAATACAAGCTCAATTACCTGCACATTGTTTGCCTTATCCAGTGGCATTAATTGACTCAGCCGAAGAGAGGCCAGCAGAAATCAAGGATGCCAATAGACTTTGTTTTGTTTGCGTAATTACTGCTGCAACTACTCATTTGTCAGCTTAGTTCCTCCATGCAAGAATTTATTTATGCAAGCCGTATGTTAACTTTAAAAGACAAAAACAGAAATTGCTGGAAAAGCTCAGCAGGTCTGATTCTGTCTTCAGACACTGCCAGACCTGCTGAGCTTTTCCAGCAATTTCTACTTTTGCATCTGATTTACAGCATCTGCAGTTCTTTCAGTCTTTGTTAATTTTAAAGTAAGCCATTTAATTGTTGTATTGTATGCCAACTGAAGTTCTTATTTTGCCCCTGATCTGTAGCTCAGTCTGATGAAATCACAGGTAAAGAAATGACTGACGGTGAGCAAATCAATTGCTTAGTTAAAAGTTGCAATGTTAACTCTATATCAAGAACATATCACTGAAGACGACTAAAGCAAAGTATCAACAAACATTTAGTGATTTGGAGTCCTCAATTATCCACCAATTGCCATTACTTGCAGCGGGTTGTAAGAAGTTGCGAGCTGTCTCTATATTGCTAGATAATCGAGGTTATACTTTCTAAAAATCCAAACTGCAAATCCAACACAGTCACACAAGAAAGTGAGCACATGCTTAATCTGACAGTGATAAACGTTTATCTGAAGAATAAATAAGTCAACGATTTCACTCCTCATAACGTTGAAGCTTATTTCATGTATAAAATCAGATTAAAATAGAAAGTTCCTCACAAAAAAACTAATTGATAGAAACACACAAGATAAACGTACCTCCTAAAACAACACCAGTTAAAGTTTTGATAGCTTTTTGTCAAGGGTTCAGCAACTAAAACAATTAATACCATTACACGTGACATTTTAAATAGTAGGTCTGAAGTCACAAAATGTGCACGCACCCATGCCAGATGATCACTTTTCAAAGTTGTGATCTTGTATTTTATATCTTCACAACTTAGAATGGGATACATAACAGAATGGAGGACTGGCTGGGATATTCATGAAGTTAGTAAGAAGGCAGATAGTACCATAAGCAGCATGGAAAATCAGCATGTAGGTACGAAGCGTTTTTGAGCAGTTGAGCTAACAGCAATTAGTGTAATATCAAAACCACTTTGTTCGAAACATAAAAGCTATGATCAGACGCGGGTGGTGTGGTTTAGGTTACAAGTTGGAACTAATTCTCCAACTGGTGGTTTTTTTCTAAACTGTGTGCAAGTGGTTCTCATGGCTTCAATATTAAAAGTGAATTACAACATATCTCTTCGTCATATATTCACACATACCTGACATATTTTCCCTTTTCTTTGTTTGTAGTAACACAGCTCTGTCTCTATCCAAGCACCTGGAGGGACAGCATTACAGTTGTCTGAGATTTGCAAAAATGTTGTTCGTAATCATTGTAAAAAATCATTCTTTCAAATGTACTGTGCTCACCGAGGCTGACAACGATCACAAAGGTAAGTTTCCGGAATATGCTGTCTATCGATACCCATACAATCTATATGCTGCCAAACACTAAGATAAAAATCAAAGGAACACATTAGGTTGAAAACTTCACTGTTGAATTGGTAGGCATTATTGTATAATTATATAAGAATTTTATCCAAATGGCTACCTATGTTTTTGATTATTCCATCTGTTGCCATGCAAATCAATTGGTTACTACCTTTTGCTTAACTTTAAAAAAAAGATAACTTTGCATACTGTTTAAATTTGAAATCAAAGGCAATACAACAAATACAATCTTTGTCCTAATGAAAGATCTAAGTCATTTGCTGTATTAATTCAGGGTTTAAAGATAGAAACCAAAATCTTTCACAACCTCTTTTCCGTACTTTGTTACGGCATCATTCTCATCATCATTCCTAGGGACTATTCATGCATAATTCATCGACAGCCCAAGAAAGTTGGGTGAATTTACATAGATTTTCATCATAATAATAAATGAAGAAAAACAAAAGTGAACTCAATCTAATCAAGTATTTATCATTTGTTTTAAAACTTAAAAAGTTACATTTTCAACATTTTTCTCTCTCTTCAAAATACAGATCCATGGGTACTGGGCGCCCTTCTAAACTTTACCTGTGTTACTTTTATTCCTATGGGAACAAACTTGACCAGGTTAGGTAGATTGGCCATACCATACTGCCCACAGAGTGCAGGGAAATGCAAGGTTACAGGAATAGGGAAGGGTGGTAGGTCTGGGTAGGATGCTCTTTGGAGGGTCAGTGTAGACTCAATGGGCCAAATGGCTTGCTTCCATGATTCTATAAACAAGTGCACCAACAACAGATTCTTAACCACTGGCAGCAAGGTTAAAGTGCAACTGTTCTTACTCCAGTACTTTTGACAGAAGAAGTCTGTTGTCAAACCCTAACATGGGCTGCTGAGACCAGTATGGAGCAGCCTCACCAATGCCACATTTGAGGTCTGCTAATATACTGTAAGGCTGATCCAAGTCTGATCTGTATGACGAAAGTGGATAAACCTGACTTTGAAAGATCCCTCTACCAAACTTTTAAAAAACAAAACTATACTGCAATGTGAATGAACACAAACGTAAAAGATTTGGTTAAAAAGTTGCATTCCTACCTGCATTTATCACAACAGATCATGTATCCATCATCATGGGTAAATCCACAGATGCACCTAGTAACATCTGTGCCATAGCTTCCATCCTCAGACGTGCTGATTGTCGTGGCACTGGAAGTCTCATCAAAATTAGCAGTAGTGAATATGCTCACCTCATTTTTGCCTATTACTACAGTTGGAGGAGGAGAAGATGGAGGTGTTGGTGGAGGACGAGCACCATAATTGTGGTCCTGAAATTGTTGAAGGGAACAGTGAAATTTCAATGCACGCAATGACCAAGTAATTAGAAATGACAACAGAATATTATGTATAACAAGAAGAACTGAATACAAAAATAAGTGGTTATGCTACGGAAGTACAGGGCATTGGTGAGACCACATCTGAAGAACTATGCATAGTACTGGTTACCTTAGTTAAAGGAGGATGTAAATGCATTGGGAGCCTTTTACACAGTAGGTTTACTATCTAACACTGGAATGAGCAGTTGTCTTACAAAGAAGGGTTTAACATGATATGCTTGCATCTGCCATGTTTAAAGAGTGAGAGGTGACTTGACTGAAGCATGAGAGATCTCAAGGGGTTGTGACAATGTGGATTTGAAAAAGACATTTCCTTTGGTGGGAAACTATTGAAATAGTGGTCACTGTTTAAAAATAGAGGGTTTCCCATTTCAAAGGCAAGAAGAAATTATTTTTAATGGAGGGTTGAGTCTTTGCCAGAAGGTTCGATTCATCAAAAGACAGTTGAAGCAGAGTCTATGTAAAACATTTGCCCTTCATGTCTGTTTTAAAATTTCTCCCCTCTCACCTTAAAAATGTGCCCCCTTGTCTTCAAATCCCCCGTCCTAGGGAAAAGACAAATGACCATTAACTCTGTCTAGACCCCTCATTACTTCATAAACTTCCATAAGGTCGCCTCTCATCCTCCCACATTCCAGTCAAAAAGTCTCAGCCTCTACAGCCTTCCTTTATAAATCAAATCTTCCATACCCAGCAACATCTTGGTAACTCTCTTCTGAACCATTTCCAGCTTAATACTGTTGTTCCAAAGTTGGGCAAGCAGAACAGGATATAGTATTGCACAAGAGGTCTCAGTAATATCTTGTACAATCCCAACATGACTTCTCAACTCCTATACTCAAAGGTAAGCAATAAAGGTTGGTGTGTCAAATTGCCTTTTTAATCGTCCTGTCTTTATGTGATGCACATTTCAAAGAGTGATGTACCTCAATCCCTGGTTCCCTCTATTTTATAGATTTCTGAAAAACAGTCATGCTACTGACAATCAAAAGTGTCCTTTCAACCCAGCTGAAAAGGTGTCCAATTAACTACAAATCATCAGTGGTTTTAGTTGCCTTGAAAAAAGATCTAATCGCTCCAAAATATATCTTAATACTTAGCTGTTACTTTTAACTACCTGTGCAATTCAACTCCAATTCAGCTTGGACAAATATACATTGTATATAGTCTATAATGAAACTTATTTCCTATGCTAGTAAAAAAAATCTGCATACACTGTGAGGAGCATGAATAAGATCCAGTTAAGATAGATGTAAAGATAAATTAATTTTTTGAAGTTAAAGGGCTAAATTGAGTTCGTGAAAAGAAAGTGTGATGTGAAAGAAGTGGGGGGGTAGGGGGCAGGTGAAGAATATGGAAGAAAATCATTAAAATTAAAGCAGATCATAATCGAATCCTTATCTGATGTCCATGATTGTTAATCTACAGCAGTGTCACGAGATTGCATTAATTTTTTTTTGTTTTCTTTATACAAAGGGACAGAGGCCAACTGCAGAACCCTTCTGTAACCATGCTCAGATCCTCAAATTTCATAAGTAAGGATGTGCACCTTAGTTACTCTGTTTTAAGCAGATAAACCAACAGGAAAGCCACAGAATGGCTTTCTGCTGAACTTCATTTCTTTTAGAAATTAGTTTACAGCAGTGAGAATAACCAAACCAGGAAGACTATTTAAAGAACTCGGCTCTGCAGCATTTTTATCAGGGGGATTCTAGAACATACGACCTGCTTCAACAAAGAGCTTACTGTCATGCAGTAACTCATTTGAATCAAGTACATTTACTTTTGGGTGTTCAATGGTGAGCACACACCAAATGCTGCATTATCCCTCTCTTTTCCTAAGAATTGGATGCTATACATAAGAAATAATACTAGCCATTAAAGTGACAAACCACTCCTTCCAAACGATTTTGTGCATCTAAGAAAACGTACACAGAACACAACCGCTTTGGCCGTTCAGGCAGAAATATAATTCTAAACAAACAGACAGAAACTTTCCAACAGATGTTAATCCAGAATGCATTTGTTCAGTAAAGCAATGCTGAAATATTATTAATAGACATAGCAAAGCACTGGAACTGTATACATGACAAAATGACATGGTGGTAACTTACATTTGGCTAGATAGGCAATGAAGCCAGTTTCTGAAATATTAGTATAACTTGCACTGTGATGGTTAAGATTAGAAAAAGCATTCATTCAGATTTAAAATTAAACAAAGTAGCCATCTTATTCATTTCAAAACTTACTGCATAAGGCAAACCAATATAACTGTGTGAATGATGAGAACTGCTGGTATATAACTGGTGCGGAAAACTGTTTGACTTCTCTACCACCACAGGGCTTGCTTCTACAGATTCTGGTCTAGAAGAAAAATAATCATTGAGTTATTCATTATGATCTAGATCTTGGCGAAATATATAACTTTTCCAACTGTAAATAACTAATACAGCTCAGTTTTTAAAAGGCACAGACATAAGCAAAGATTTTATTAGAATCAGATTTTTCTTGTCTGTTTACTGTGTTCAGGAACTAGTTTTCTCTATTATTCTATGATGGTTGACAATTCTGAGCATGCACGCTGTGCCACTGGGTCACCCTTACTAAAGGAAAAGTGGAAGCATGGCAGAAGAAAACTAAGAATTTAGCACAGAAATGGCTAATTTCTTTTAACATTACACATAGAAGTACAGACTGTGAACTTGTGCATGAGAATTGTGAACAAGTACGTGCGAAAACTTCCCATGAAACCAAGCCACGTTTAAGCAAACCAAAAATCAAACAACTACATACTTCTTAATGAAGAAGTTAGTAAAATGCAGCATATGTATGACAGTTTAACAAATTCAAGCATAACAAAACAATGCCAATGAAAAAAAACCTGAGTTAACATCGTAGATGATCAATAACACAACTGATTTTAGTTTACCTCTAGGAAGTTACATAACACATATTTCATTTAATTTCAATAAATCTGCTGATAAATGGTGTAAGCTCTGGGATTGGTTGTTGGAAAAAATAGATGAATACAAAGCAAATAGGCACTTTCTTCATTCTAGGTAAATTACACAAAAGCTTCAATGCATTCAAGTTTAAATTCACATAATGGGATGCAAGTGATGTTGCCACAAAGAATTGCCCGCTGGATGCATGCTAGCATTTCTCATTAAAGTACTCTTATATGCTGAAAGACATTTTTAATGATGACAAAACTGACATTTTCTACAAGCTGAGAGTATACAGGAAGGTACAGTTGAGCTGGAACCAATACAACCATGACCTTATCAAATGGCTGAGCAGGCCTGAAAAATCGAATGGCATACTCATGTTCCCACAGAGATATTAATTTTCATCAAAAATTGTTCTGGATGAAAAAGCTAAGTAGAAAATTATCATAATAGTTTGCACTGGCAAGCATGTTTACGTTTAAAAAAAAATTGCTGCCAGTGGCCAGAAAGTTAAGAAACATTACTTGTTTGTGGTGCCATTATTCTGCCTTTTAGGCAAACAAACATTATTGTGTCGATTATCACAGTCTTTCCAAGGAACTGCTCTACCACTCTGGCTCAAGAATGACAAAAGAATTCATTTCAGCATTAACTTACAGTTGCGAACAGTGTTTAAAGGTATAATTTATTGCTGTATGCTGATAGCACTTCAAGCAGGAGAAGCAGCATTACAGGCTACTTGAACTGAAAACTCACACAGGCAATGGCAGCTGACTGTTAGGTGAGAACCCTAAGCCTGTAGGGGCTCGAATAAGATTTGAATTCACTTCGAACGTACGTAAGAAAGTTGTGAAATCCTGATTTCAGACAAACATGAAAACTGATGATATAGTGGGGAAGTATGCTACTTTCCAAAAAGGCCCATCTGCACGCAAACACCAGCAAGAGCATGAAATCCAACTCTGTGGCTAACAGCAAAGTTTTGAATCTGTTGCAAACTTTTCATGCAAACTAAATGCAGTACTAAACAAACCCTGGTAACCTGATGGATACTTTCCCCAACAGCAAATATTCTAAGGATGACTGGACTATTAATGGGTACAATCCAGAAAGGTTTACATTGTACGGTTCTCAGGTTTTAATATATGCATTGAGAATTGCTGAAATATTTCATTGCACTCTGTATCTTCTTGCAGTGTTCTATCACAGCCTAAATGATTGTCAGAGTAGGTCCATGGGGCTCAAAAGCCTCTTGTTCCAACATTCCATTTTGTGTTGTTCCATTAAAATCACTTCACAAACTGCTAGGTAATTAATTTTTTTTAAAGTTGTTTAAAGTTAGAAAATTTTAAGATCACAGATAAAATATTATCAAATCAACCGACTTGAGTTTTCTCCATTTAATAAATTGTATGAAATAAAAAATGAAATTTAAAAATCAATGTTTCGGGGAATTTCATCCCTGACAATCTCTCCCATCCTGTGAATGCATTAACCTCCCACTGAAATTCTATTCCACAGAAGCCAATGCCCTCTTCCATCTCACTTGAGTAGTAGTTATTTTTCAGGGAGTCTTGAAGAAGTGTTAGCAAACTGTTAATTCTATGCACATTTCTCACAGCGTTCATAGACTCCAGGATCAGGAAAGGGAGCTCTGGTAAATTTGTTTTCCCTGAACCAGAAATACTGAAGCAGGCTGTAGTGGTCCTGCTTCCATCCTAGCAAACAATCTAAGATTGATCAAGTCTGGGACTACAATGGTCTGTTTTACTCAATTACACTTCAAGCAATTAGGAAAGCCTTTACCTACCTGTTTCTGAAAATTAATGTTACCAAGTAAGCTTATACAACCAGATTCTTCATTAAATTATTACATACAATTTTTATGACATTAAAATGTACTAACATATACTGCATTCTGCAACTTATACTTAACAATTTCCACAGATCTTATTGGAACACTTGTACCTATGAATGAAAGATTTATGATGGGTGGAAAATATCACATCACATTTCCATGCTTTAATATTTTACCAGAATCATTGTTAAAAAGACGCAAAGTAATGAAACAGATTGAATAACGCTCAGACATTAACAGAAAAAATGCAAGGGAAATTTGGTTCTCAAAATTACTTCTCAAAATTGATGTGAATGAGACAATTTAATTGTATTTCAAACAAAATACTGTGTGTACAGTCACTTAAGAAAGAATGTACAAAGAAATAAAACTAAACAAAGAATATAGTTGTTTTTACACTAGTACTGTTCCTTTAACAGTTCTCACATGCTGCACACAATTGTTAGCTGCACGGCAATTTATTCTGTAAATGAACGTCAACTATTAAATCTTTGGAATCATCACAGGTTTTTTTAAAAAAAAGTCATAAAAATTGAGTTAGGAATACATAATTAAATCAGACTTGCCCCAAAACCGTAAATTTTTGAGTTTGAGACGACGTACAATTACCAGATCAGCAGCAGAAAAGCAATCAACCAACACGGAAGTAGTAGAAAATTACAGTAGCACGTTTTGCTTATATTCAACTGCCAAAAAGCACAATAATCTCCTGTGGTCACCACCGTGACTCGGCTCACATCCTGTAACACTGCTAAATCATTCCGCCCAAAATAAAAACTGTACAAGCTTCCACAGAATTAAGTGTTGCAACATTATACTGATTTCTTAGCAAGGCGACCATTAAAAGCCTAAATGAATGAAAATAATAACTTTCCCAAGATTAGGAGCACCAACATCAGTAGACTTATACCTTTCCTTATTGGTTATGCATTCATTGATAAAACAAGTATTCCACACTCTACTGAATTAAAATCTCAGTTCTACACAATGCACTCTATTGTTTCAAAATGCACGTATGTATAGGATTGCTTAAAAGCTATGCTTGGCAAGTACAACAAATTCACAGGTTTACTTCCTGGTGTTTGCAAGATTTAGGCCACTCTTCTCTTTTAAGAGCTTAAAAGGAGTAGACCACATTCTTCATGCTAATAAAGGCAAAAAAGTTAGTTTTTTTTATTTTCAGATCAATCTCTTTTATACTATATATTTACATCATACTAGTTTAGAGTCAGGAAGCAGTGAAGCCCCACTATGTTAGTTGAACGACATGTAGTGATCAAAGTATAAAACATGCTACTGTAACAAGTCTCACTTTGTGCAACACTGGAAGGTTGAACTGCAACACACATTGATCAGTTTCCCATTTAAGGTGTGTTGTTTAATATACATTTCTATCTTGTTTGGTAGGCAGTCATCGAGTTATCTGATTACACTGGTGCAGCCGCACTTGGAATATTGCGTACAGTTCTGGTCGCCGCATTATAGGAAGGATGTGGAAGCATTGGAAAGGGTGCAGAGGAGATTTACCAGGATGTTGCCTGGTATGGAGGGAAGGTCTTGTGAGGAAAGGCTGAGGGACTTGAGGGTGTTTTTGTTAGAGAGAAGATGGTTAAGAGGTGACTTAACAAAGACATAAAAGATGAACAGAGGATGGGTTGGACTTTGAGAGCCTTTTTCCTCGGATGTTGATGGCTAGCATGAGAGGACATAGCTTTAAATTGAGGGGGCGATAGATATAGGACAGATATCAGAGGTAGGTTCTTTACTCAGAGTAGTAACGGCATGGAATGCCCTGCCTGCAACAGTAGTGGACTCGCCAACTTCAAGGACATTTAAATGGCCACTGGATAAACATATGGATGACAATGGAATAGTGTAGGTTAGATGGGCTTCAGATTGGTTTCACAGGTTGGCGCAACATCAAGGGCCAAAGTTTTTCCCTACCAGAAGTCAAAGATTTAACATGCTGAGCTGTGAAGACTTCTGCTGGGGTGACAATGAATAAATGTACAATTATTACTCAATTTAAAGTGCATCGCTTTGGTGCACAGCACCAATTCCTGTTTGTAATAACGAGTACAGGATGTAAGAAAGGAAATACATGCTGTAACAGTGGCCGCTGCAAAAAATTTGAGCTCGGGACAGGTTTTGCTGGAGAACTTCAGGGCTGTTTCAGTACAGTCAATGAAGGATAGTTTGAACATTTGATGTTTAAGTTACACACCTTCTGAATGCAAATATTAAAGATTAATTTTTTTAAATAAAATGTTAAACTTGTTAATTTGTTTTATAACTAATAATGAGCAGCAGAGGTCAAGTTTTCTCGTTACTGAGTGGCTCAGTTAGGTCAAGGAAATGTTCAATTTGGTGAGGCCAGTTATTTATTGTTTCATTGTTAAAGTGCAAACTTTTTCCTCAATCCTTTCTTCATTTACTAATACATTTGTAACAACACTGCATGAATTTAAAAGATTCTGTTCCAACACAAAAAATGTATAAAACAAATCAAAAAAGTGGTTGATGCAGTAATTGTATAAATTAAAAATCATGATGATTAAAACATTAACAAATAAACATTTCACTTTTGAAAATGAGATAATAAGGTGTAGAGCTGGATGAACACAGCGGGCCAAGCAGCACCAGAGGAGCAGAAAAGCTCATGTTTCAGGTCTGGACCCTTCTTCAGAAATGGGACAGGGGAAGGGGATTCTGAAATAAAGAGGGGGGGGGAAGGCGGATGGAAGGTGGATAAAGGAGCAGTTAAGTGGAGACGAAACGGACAGGTCAAGGAAGCGGAGATGGAGAGAGTAAAGGTGAGTGTAGGTGGGGAGTTAGGATGGGGGTTTGTCAGTCAAAGGAAGATGGACAGGTCAAGGAGGTGGGGATGAGGGTGGTAGATAGGAGGTGGGGATGGGGGTTGAGGTGAGGAGAGCAGATAGGTGGGAGAAAAGGCAGGCAGGTCAAGGAGGCGGGGACAAGCTGGGCTGGTTTTGGGATGTGATAGGGGAAAGGAAGATTTTGAAGCTTGTGAATCCACACTGAGACCATTGGGCGTCATTTGTCACTTGTACATCTGCTAACATGGTATATTGTATCTGCTAGTCCCGATGTGGCCTCGTCTACATCGGGGAAGCCAAGCGGCTGCTTGTAAACCACGTTGTGGAATACCTATGCTTGGTTCGTGACAAACGACCACACCGCCCAGTCGTGAACTACTTCAACTCCCCTCTCCCACTCCTTAGACGATATGCTCATCCTGGGCCGCCTCCAGTGCCACAACGATGCCACCTGAAGGTTGCAGGGCCAGCAATTCATATTTCACTTGGGAAACCCTGCAGTACAATGGTCTCTATGTGGACTGCACAAGCCTCAAAACCTTCCCACCCCGATCTCATCCCAAAACCAGCCCAGCTCGTCCCCGCCTCCTTAACCTGTTCGTCTTTTCTCCCACCTATCCGCTCCTCTCACCTCAACCCCCACCCCCTACCTACCAGCCTCATTCCCGCCTCCTTGACTTGTCCGTCTTCCCTTGACTGACCTACACCTTTCCTAACTCCCCACTTACACTCACCTTTACTGGCTCTAACCCCGCTCCCTTGTCCTGTCCATCTCCTCTCCACTTATCTGCTCCTTTATCTATCTTCCATTCACCTCCCCCTCTCTCTATTTATTTCAGAATTCCTTCCTCTCCCCCATTTCTGAAGGGTCCAGATCCGAAATGTCAGCTTTCCTGCTCCTCTGGTGCTGCTTAGCTTGCTGAGTTCATCCAGCTCTACACCTTGTTATCTCAGATACTCCAGCATCGGTAGTTCCTAGGTTCTTTGAAACAATTTTGAAAATGTTGTTTTGACAGCTCTTTAGTCTTTATATCTACATATAATTTATTGATATCGGTCTAGACATTAACTGTTTTACTTATGGAATGCACTTCCTGTTCTCTTTACCCTTGCTGCCTATGTCCTGGCTGTTAAATTTCCATAATTCTAAGGTTGTAGACTCCAACCACAAGGTGTGTTACACTAAACTGCAATACATCTATTGCCAAAAGATGGTGCTCTGATGCAGATTACATTAGCCTACAAGCCGCATTCATCTCACTTTAAATCACATAGCTAAGATTAGGGAAATAAAGTTAAGAGAATTTCTTTTCATTTTAAACTTAGTGTGAGTATTTTTACTTCTTGGGGACGTGATTCTTACCACCTCTAACATCTTTCTAATCCTACTGGCTGTTTTTTTTTTAATTGGTGCCATGCTAGCAGCTTTCATAGAATCCCTACTGTGTGGAAACAAGGCCTACAGCCCAACAAGTCCACACTGGCACATCTCCCTATAACCCACCTAAACTAACATCCCTGAACACTATGGGCAATTTAGCACAGCCAACCCACCTCGAAAACTAGAGCACCCAGAGGAAACCCACGCAGACGCAGGGAGAATGTGCAAACTCCAGAGAGAGGGTTGCCTAAGGGTAAAACTGAACCTGGGTTCCTGCGCTGTGAGGCAGCAGAGCAAACCACTGAGCCACCGTGCCACCCTTGCCATGTTTATCTGCAAACGTCCTCCCTCATAAGGCCTGCGATTTCCTCCCATTTTTGCAGCATGTGTAGTGCATTGATAATTAATGTTGAAAACATTTTCAATCAGAAACATCAATTGCAATTGCAGCTATTTCAAATGACAGCTTCAAAACTTGCAACATTGTTAGAATATAAAATCCAAAACCTGCAAACCCGTTGAGAAGGTAAAATCCAATACCAGTCTTGTGCTTAAACAAAGGACACTACAAGAGTTGGGTAAAATAGACTGGGCGCAAATATTATATAGTGGGACAACTGAGGAACAGCGGAGCATTTTCAAAGCAATTTTTCACAGTGCTCAGCAAAACTACGTACCAGTCAAAAGGAAAAACCTTTAGAAAAGGAATGCTGAGCCATGTATAACTAAGTAAATAAAGAAGGGTATCAAAATGAAAGCTAATGCATGCAACGTGGCAAATATTAGTGGGAAATCTTTAAAGGTCAACAAAAAGCCATGAAAATACGCGATAAACAAATGTAAGATGGGTGAGAGTAAACTAACTCAGAACATTAAAAAAAAGCAAACGTTTCTACAAATACATAAAACGAGGAAGAGTGGTGAAGGTAAATATTGGTCTTTTAGAAGATGAGAAGGGGAATTTAATAATGGGAAATGTGGAAATGGCTGAGGCTTTGAACAGGTATTGTGTCGCTCTTCAAAGTGGAAGACACAAACGACATGCCAATAATTAATAACAAGGAGGTTATGACAATTGAGGACCCTAGAAACGATCATTATCATTTAAGAGGTAGTTCTGGACAAGCTACTAGGGTTAAAGATTGGCAAGCCTCCTGGCAGAATGCATCCAAGAGTACTAAAAGAGATGGTGGAAAATATCAAACACATTCAAGGTAATTCACCAAAATCTGCTCACTCTGGGGTGGTTCCAGCAGATTGGAAAACAACAAATGTGACACCACTGTTTTACAAAAAGGTGGGTGACTATAGGTCCAGGAGCTTAACTTCTGTAGTGAGAAAATGCTTGAAACTATAATTAAGGAAGAAATGGCAAGGCATCTGATAGAAATTGTCCCATCCGGCAGATACCGTACCAGTTCATGAAAGACAGGTCATGTTTAACTGATTTACTGGAATTTTTTTTAAGGACATTACGAGCGTGGTGGACAACGAGGAATTGCTGGATGTGCCATGCCTGGATTTCCAGAAGGTATTCAACAAAGTGTCACACAAAAGGGTGTCGCATAAAATAAAAGATATGCTGCATTGTGGGTAATGTGTTAGAACAGATAGAAGATTGGTTAACTAACAGGAAACAAACAGTACAGATAAATGGGCATTTTTTTTGGATGGCAATCAGTGGCTAGTAATGTGCCTCAGGGATTAGCATTAGAACTCCAAATGTTTACAATGTATGATTTGAAGTTGAGGACCAAGTGTGGTGTGTCAAAGTTCCCAGATAACACTAAGATGTATTGTACAGCAAAGTGTGCAGAGGACTCAAAGTCTGCAGAGGGATAGGGTATGTTAAGCAGGTGAGCAAGGGTCTGGCAGATGGAGTACAATACTGGTAAATATGAGGTCATTCATTTTCATTGGAGCAACAAAACAACAGGACAATTATTTAAATTGTGAAAAACTGCAGCATGCTGCTCTGTAGTGGGACCTGGGTGTCCTTGTGCAGAAATCATAAAATGGTAGTTAGCAGGTGCAACAGGTAATTAAGAAGGCAAATGGAATATTGTCCTTCACTGCTAGACGGTTGGAGTTTAAAAACAGAGGCGCTATGCTGTAGATAACACGGTGTGAAGCTGGATGAACACAGCAGGCCAAGCAGCATTAGAGGAGCAGGAAAGTTGATGTTTCTGGTCCAGACCCTTCTTCAGCCATGCTGTAGCTCTCTTGGGTGCTGGTGAGGCCACATCTGGAGTACAGCACAGTTTTGGTCTCCTTAATTGAGAAATGATGTACTGGTACTGGAAGGGGCGCAGTGGGATTATTGTAGAGTTGGGAGGGTTGGTTTATAAAGAGAGATTGTTTACACTGGGACAATACTCATTTGAATTTAGAAGAATGAGGGGGGATCTCTTAGAAACATAAGAAATTATAAAAGGAATAGATATGACCAGGAAGGTTGTTTCCACTGGTGAGACGAGAACTAGGGGGCACAGCCTCAAAGTAAGGAGGAGCAGATTTAAAACTGGGTTCAGGAGAAACTTCTTCACCCAAAAGGGTTGTGAATCTGTGGAATTCCCTGCCCAATGAAGCAGTTGAGGCTACCTCACTGAATGTTTTTAAGGAAAAGATAGATACAATTTTTGAACAGTAAGGTAATTAAGGGTTATGATGAGCAGGTGGGTAAGTAGAGCTGAGCCCACGAAAAGATCAGTCATGATCTTATGAACGACAGAGTTGGCTTGACAGGCCAGATGGCCTAATCCTGCTCCTGTTTCTTTTGTTTTTATGTAACATACTGGCTTCTGATCCAGCCTCCATTCCTGCCAACTACTATTGCTGGCTGGCCCCAATACTTTTATAACTTTACATGCCTCAAAATGTCATTTGCAAGCTTGTCAAACGGACAAAAAGAATGAGGACAGGAATGTAGGGTGGTGTAATTTTTAAAATAATAATCATGCTGGTTGGTCAAGGTGATGTTTGGCAAGTTGCCACAAAAATTATTAAACAAAATAGAGCTCATGGGAAGTAACATATTAGTCAGGATACAGGATTGGTTATCTAACAGAAAGCAGAGTAGACATGAACATTTTTTAACAGGTTGATAAGATACAACTAGGGCCACCAAGAGATCAGTGTAAGGATCTCAAATATTTGCAAGCTATATTAATGGTTTTTAACACAGGAGTGACATTGTACACTGGTGTGCCATGAAAACTGTTCAAGTGTTCCAGGTAATATCGTACAAAATTAACAAACTCAATGTAAAACAAATGTAAATTAGTAATACATTTGTTCCTTCTTTAGCTTGTTGTATGCACTATGTTGCAAACCTATCTAGTAAGAATATTACCATATTAAATACAAGTGAGTGTAACATTTGAGTGATCAACTCAGTTGAAAAAAAGAGTTTGTCATGGAATTGTTTATCTCATTGAAGTGTGCTGTGTTAACAAAAAAGGTTGGAAACTATTTATCTGTATCAGTGGTTCAGATGAACAGACTGAACATATAGTTGCCAAATTTGCTGATGACAAAGGAAGTATGTAGGAATGGAAAATGTGAGGAGGATATAAGGTGTCTGCAAGGAGAAAGTGTGTAAAATGGAAGATACAGATGGATCTGGATGTCCTGGTACATGAATCACAGTCACTATACAAACACAACAAATGATTAGAAAGGAAATGGGATGTTGGCATTTATTGTAAAGGAAATACCAAAGTGAAGATGTTTTACTAGTTTAGATGTGGTCTCACCAGTGGCCCATATTAAGTTCAGTTTTAGTCACCTTATTTGAGGAGATATAAATGAAATAGAAACAGGGCAAAGAAGGTTCACTTAACTGATTCTTAAGATAAGGTATATATTTTGAGAGCAAAGGATGGGCAGGCTGGGCAGTTTTTGTTGAAGTTTATGAGAATGAGAGGTGATCATACTGAAGCACGCAAATTCTTGAGTGTCCTTGATAGACTGGATGCTGAAAGGGTGTTTCTGCTTGTGTGACACACTAGAACTAGGAGGCAGTCTAAAAATGAAGGGTCCCCCATTAAAATGGAGATGCATTTTTCTCCCCAAATAGAGAGGCGGGTTGAAAGGCAAGGTAGGTCACTATACTGGAACAGGAAGTCTGTGACGCTGAAACCAGCACCAAACCTGCCTTGGAGGTCACAAGGTGTGCAGCTGGATGAACACAGCAGGCCAAGGGTCCAGGCCTGAAATGTCAACTTCCCCGCTCCTCTGATGCTGCCTGGCCTGCTGTGTTCATCCAACCCCACACCTTGTTATCTCAAACTCCAGCATTGGCAGTTCCTACTACATCTGCCTTGGAGGTCTCTATTTCTTGACAACATTCTTGATTCATAATTCAATTTATCTATTCTAAACATTATTAAGACAATTTTCTGGCCACATTTGGGTGTGAAAAGAGAAGCTTGGGTATTGCCTCAGATTTCTTGCTCAATACGGCTGTGCTTCTTACCTACACTTGATTACTCTTTCCCAAGCCTCTACTGTTTTCTCCTTGTACTCCTCATTTCAAGACAGCAGTCACCACCAGCTTCTCAAGGGCACCTGGAAGTGGGCAATAAATACTGGTCTAGCCAGCAGTGTTCACATCAATGAATGGAATCACTTCTAAATCAATACTATTTTCTGAGGTAGCAAACTGCAGGAAGTTATGCAAAAAACTTTAAAATGATCTCCAACTGGGAAAGTAACTAAATCATTATTCTACTGATTACTATTCTCAATAGCAATCTGCTCAAGTTTTGGCATCCCACACTTTGGAAACTCATCTCCAGTAGCTTCACTGCGAGAAATCACCTTTGTCACAACCCAGTACCCTCATATTTCGGGAATAAATAGGGAGAGAGGGGGAGGCGGACCGAAGGAGAGAAAAGAAGATAGGTGGAGAGGAGATTATAGGTGGGGAGGTAGGGAGGGGATAGGTCAGTCCAGGGAAGACGGACAGGTCAAGGAGGTGGGATGAGGTAGTAGGTAGGAAATGGAGGTGCGGCTTGAGGTGGGAGGAAGGGATGGGTGAGAGGAAGAACAGGTTAGGGAAGCAGAGACAGGCTGGGCTGGTTTTGGGATGCAGTGGGGGGAGGGACCAGCCCAGCCTGTCGCCGCTTCCCTAACCTGTTCTTCCTCTCGCCCATCCCTTCCTCCCACCCTAAGCCACACTTCCATTTCCTTCAGGGGCTTGAATAGGGTGAATAGTCATGGTTTTCCCCAGTGTAGGAGTATCCAAAACAAGAGTGTATAGATTTAAGGGGAGCAGGGAAAGATTTAAAAGGGACTTAAATGTCAATTCTTTTCATGTGAAGTATTTTGAATGAGTTACCAGACGAAGTGGAGGAAGCTGGTACAATTACAACATTGAAAAGGCAGGTAGATAGGTATATGAATAGGGAAAATTTAGTGGGATATGGCCCAAATTCTGGCAAATGGGACGAGATTAATTTAGGATACCTGGTTGGCACGGTTGAGTCGGAGCAAAGGATCTGTTTCTGTGCTGTACTGTACATTTATATGACAAAAAATACTCAACTGAATGAAATCATTATTTTGTGAAGGGTACAGCAAAATCATTATAAATTTAGTTCACTCATTAACGGCAACTTTTGTGCCACTGGTGGGGAAAGGGGCTCGTGCCTGCCTACCAGACTCATAGTGGAGCACTTAACAAAAAGGACTGTAAAGTTGAACACTTTTTCTTTATTTTTCTACCTTCATATTTTGTGTTTTGGCTTATTTTTCTGTGTTTTAACCGGAAACATTGGTGGCAACATTGTTCAAAACATTTCACTGTATTTCTAACAAGAAAGAATTTTTTTGGTTTTCCCACGCTCCGTGGCATAACAATAAATAAGTCAAATAAAGCATACTCAATTTCAAGATCACATCACTAGCTGTGAATTTCAAAATAGTGCATCTGAAAAATAGCTGATAAAAGTGTTTGAATTGTAATATTAGAAGAATGGGATAATTTCAATAGGGCTTGAATAGCTTAACAACGTAACAACAGAAACCATATCTTGTTTAACAATATTTTCACTCCAGACAAAATCAATGCATACATTCTTTATTTTTAATTTTATGATTTTAATTTAAAGATTCATTACGGTACACAAAAGAATGAGTAAGGCATAAAACAACTTTTTTTTAAAACTCAAAATGCTATGTTCATCTGAATCTATTTTTACACCATCGCTCAGCTCTCAACATCAGGATTTGTCGTACACCTTATATAAGCTACACTACAGTTCTAATTTCAGACTTCACCATTAAGTAATCACTGCTAGAGTTATCAGGAGTAATATAGAATAATGCCACTGAAAGTTCTCTGCCATCTTAAACATGAGAAATATTGTTTTGACAACTGGAGATAATTCAAAACCAGGTGGGTTTAGGTCAGATGGGAGCTTACATTTTTAGGAACGTTAGCGTCTAATTCAACCCAATCACCCAAAGTTGTAATGGAGATGACAGCAAGTGAATGATGACTGCCAACCCTCTCCCAGGAGATAGGCAGCCTCATTAAAATATTTAAACAGTTTGTGTCTCAAGTATTATTTTTTTCTCTTTTAACCCTGCTTGGCCTGGTTTTTTCAAGCAATGGGAAATCCAGTAGTTAAAAGAAGAAAAGGGCCACTGCAAGAAGAAGTAAGTTTACAGTAGTTTCCAAGTCAGGAAAAATAGGAAACCTTCCTCCTGGGATTTATAAGGAAAACTGTTTTCCACTGCTGGACATTCAGCACTCAATCACAACACTCTAAATCTCCATCTTTGCTTGCAATCCCTCTCTGATCCTACATAACTTGACATACTGTACCCATCATAACCTCCACTAACATTCTCCATCACAGAGGAAACCTACCTGTTCCTATACTGCATCTTCTTCTGGAGCACTCCCACCCGAAAAGGAGCGAAAACTATAAATCTGACTGGCTTCTGATATATCAGTTTTTCTAAATTACAGTTCTGCAGTATTTGAGGAAGCCCAGCTTCTGAACCAAATATTTGCCCCCTTCCACCTCATTAAACATCATCTAGGCACCTTAGACAGTAAATATTGCAGTCTCTAAACCTAGGAGAGCATGGGAAAATCAACAGTAGAAGAAAGGTAATTTATCATGTTTTTAGTGTTATCAGGAAACCAAGAGAAAAGAACCTTAACATGAACTAAGGGTTATCTTATGTCTCAGTGGGTAAATTGATTACCAGAGAAATTCCAGTTTTAATCTCATCCAAATCAAATTAACTTTTATCAACATTTCCTTGAAAGAAAAAAGGACACCCAAGACTATGGTTTAAATGACACAGAAAAGTAGGGCTTAGAACAAAGGTTGGACCAATGAAAAAAGGCAGGTTCTAATACTGCAATTAAGTAGAATGCAGAAAGCACAAAGGGATCAGAGAAAAATATAAAATAGAGTTTTATAAAAACAGCACCTGATCTAAAATGGGACTGAAACTTCTGGGTGAAAGGGCAGTCAAGTAAAAGAGTGATGGAGATTAGGGGGCCAAGGCAACACTGCTGAGGTACTGAGGTCCTCACAAGAACACACTGCCATGTCAAACTGGGGCAACCTGATAAAGAAAAATAAGGACACACTTAAAAGGTTTTCAGAGTAGCAAAACTTTTTGGTTCAGGTGCGAGATGTGAAAGCTTGCTGTAAGAATGATGGAAATAACGGAGCCTGCGACATTAGACAGATCTCAAAACTTTGGAAAGGTTACAGAGATATTGACTTTTAATGTGGAAAGATCTGGGGAAATTGCATTGTTTCTCTTACAATAGAGAAGCTTTACATGAAAATGTAACAATGCTCAAAATTCTGATATATTTTGAGAAATAAGGATAAACAGCTTCCAAAGTATTATATTTTAGAAAGAAGCTAGAGATATTTTTGTGAAGAGCAACACAATTTTTACTTTCAACCTAAAGCCAATTATTCATAGTAAAGCCACTTCAGAACAACAGGAAATTTCCTGCATATACAAGATATATCAGCATTATATAAATTTGGAAAAAAACCATCTTACAATTTGACACACCCAAAGGCAGAGGAAATTGCTTCTCATTTTGACAATCATATCTTTCAAATAGATATTGAAGAGACACTCACAAGTTATGAAATTTACAAACCAAATGATTATATTTTCAATAAGTTCAGCCAATGGTAGAACATTCGAGCAAGTCTGTCCACACAAATACCAAGTCATGAAGGAAACATTGCAGTTTTATGCAATAAAAACTACAATAATGTTGATTTGAATGGTAGATTTTGATCTATGACCAATTAAATGATTGAAATGTAATAACAAAGTAACAATAAAGTAATAATAAACACTGATCCTTTCTTCTTTTCGTTGCTAGCATATACATGATTGAAACACTTGCCCTCCTGTCGCATGATACTGACACCCCTAGATATGAATACAGCATAAATTTCCAAAGGTGGAACTGACACAACAGCAAGCAGAATTTAACCTGACTCTACATTCAACATATAGCGCCTTTTCATTTCAAATATTACACCAAAATGATGAGAAACATCACAAGAGGTTAAACAGAGAAAACAAAAATTCTTCTGCCATAAAATCTTCAACAGGCAATCATTGTGCAATTCTTCTGCACAGTGGTATTCACAACTGAGCAAACAAGACATTAAAGTATCTAAATGTTTATCTCAAAAATAACGCATTCTTAGATTTAAACTATTTAATAAGATTTAAGGGAATAGAAGATTCAAGTTAAAGCTCCAAATGAATGTGATAAACTCAATGAGAGGGGTTTCAATTGGCAGATATTTAGAAAGACAGTTTTCCTGATTTATCAGAGCTCCCTGTGACCAATAGATCAATGGACAAAACTCACTCTCAAAATATATTCAATTTTAACCCATGGCCAGTAAAAATGACGCATATGAGGACTTTACATTAGACAGAGTTAACTTATTGGCTTGGGTCTGTCCATATCTGAAGGGAAATTTTTCTCAGCTGTCCTCCAGAGTAAGGTGGAGCAGAAATGCTTCCTCCAGACTCATATTAAACCTCACTCCAAAATGCTTCTAACCTCCAAGTGAACGTGAGATCAGTTGACAGGAGTCACCAACAGAGAAACTATCTGGCACAGAGCTGACATATTGATTAAATTATTTAAATCCATGTCTTGCAGAAGCTGGTTTTTAAAAGTACACTTTTCTAAAGAAAGTTAACTTGCTTTGCACAGAACAAAATTCATTTCTATCATCCAATCAAGAAACTGTAGGTTGATAATACTATTTTAAAATGGACATTACAGTAGAATGTATCAATCTTAAAATTTAATACAATGTATATACCATTAAATTGCTTACTCTGAGCCTGCAGCCATTTCCAAATATGAAGTCTCCGTTGTGTCGAACCCAATTGGGATCACAATGCTCATGACGTTCGCTGCTGATAACATCGACTTCTATGGAGTCCTATACATTGACATCCAAAACACTGGGGCATGCCAGCCACAGTGCTCATTGCAAACATCTAAGTGCATTCACAAAGCCTGCAAATAATCATAGAAGTACATTAAACTGTATACCATTTATACCATTAATTTACAGCCTACCCAATATATCAGAAGGCAAATGATTATCCTCATATCCCATTAATAACACAAAACATTGTTAATTGCGTAATACTTTTTAAAAATGGAGGCATTCATGGGACCTAATTAACAACAGCTCAGGCCAACGGCATGAAAATCTTTCTACGTTTAATGATAATTGGAAAATCACTGGTATAGGTCTGACTTCACAGGGTCCACAGGGGTTGCAACTAAAGGTACTTGTGTCAATAAAATGTGACTCTAGTTTGGGCACAGCATATTGTTCCTGTGCAAAAAGGGAAAACACCAGTATCAGTGGAGCAAAGTTGTTTGTACATCGTTCCAAAATGTGCTCAATTCTCAGACTTAGAAGCATACTGTTTTACATCAGTGTGGTACTGAACTTGAATATTTTTGAAAAATGACATTTTTTTGAAGCTTTTCAATCCTGAATTCATTAGGACAACATGCAAGAATACCAATTTAAAAGGGGAAAGACTAAGATTTATACTGCATGAGAAGAGAATGCTGATTGGTTGACAAGTGGATTCTAATTGGTACAGGTATTTGCAGATCGTATGGACTCAAATGGAACAAGTTCCAATCTTGCATACAACTATTTACAACAAATTTCCTTGCTTTCCCAGGATAAAGTGGAGTTGCAACACATACTCAAATTAACAATAAACAACATTTTTTGAATTAGAACAGATTATGCTAGGTTGTTAAAAGTACTGGATGTCCTCCTAACATTCAAATCTGAATTACAACTTTTGATATGTTGGTGCGCATCTATGAAAAGAGTATACAACTTCCCAAAGTTTTATATTTGACTTATTCTTGAGAAATCGTATTTTATAATGGTAACATATAGAAACTTATTATCTGAAAGCACTACCTCCTGCATTCAAATTTTCTGAAACATAGGAGGGAAAAAAGTTGCCCCAAAGTTTTTAAATACTTTTTATTTGCTAGATTCTATCCTGTACATGCTCATTTCAGGTTATGAACAGAAAACACTGCTGAAACTTTGCACTCACTCAATTTTGAGCTTAATATCACAAATTTTTGAATCAGGGCTTGATCTGACATGCCATCTTTGAGAACCACAGATTCATTAATGCTTCATTATAAATGGTCATCCAGACACTATTTGCAATTTTTATTTGGGGCATCATATTTGAACAAAAACAAAGAACCCCAATTTCACCCAGGAGCCAGCAGAAACCACTGCCAATACAACCCAGAAGAGTTGGTTGTTAACTTCTGCTTCATTAGTTACCGACAATATACATCTTTGATGATTGTGGAGGATGAGTTAATCTGGATACAACAAAGTAGGCCTGCACCTGTGGTCTAAAGGAAGCTGTCACACACAAATCACATTATTGAGATCTTGTGGTGCAGGGATATTCCTATCTGATTATTTGTCCTCATAGTGCCTTATTTCTTGCAGCCAGAGGTTAAACAAGAGAAAGGATAGGTGAGAACAAACATAGGATGAGTCAGTAAAGATACATAGGGTTGGGTGCTTGGAACAGGAGCTGGAGGCATGGGATGGAAGGGTAGACTGGGACAAGAGGGCTGACAGCGGGGGGACCGTGTGTGGAGAGAGGGAGAGGGCAAGCGAGAGAGAGCGACAGCGACAGAGACAGAAAACACCAAAGCGATAAAAGGGAAAAAGAAAGCATCCAAGTAATCTATAATTAAAATCATTATTTTGAAAGCTAAATTTTTGGATGGCATTATTCCTCTTCATAATACCCCATTTGTATACTGGACTTTATATTTAAGTTCATTATTTAAAAAGAGGTAAGATTGCAGGATGGTAAATTTCAAATCTACCACAAAATGGAGAATTCAAACTGAGACCAGTGGATACAGGAGAGTCCTTATTGTAGGAGGTTTCACTTACTGTTGCAAGCAATAGCATTCCAGTCTGAAATCATTTTCTCAGGCTCTTTTAAACAGAAGCTTTCTAATGTGAATACGATTGAACACTCTGAAAACAATAGACCTTATAAGGTCTCTAACTCTGACCGTGTCAATTCTAAGGAGTCTCAAACAGCAAACGAAAATTACACTCAACTCTCAAAAGACCAATATTTTTCCTGAGGGAAAACTTTGCAATGTTTGGTGACTTTCAGGCTTCATACAAATATTTAATAAAATTTGCCTTGCTGCCCAAAGCCAAATGCATATATTTTGCACAGTTCAGAATTACAGACTGGACTGAGTTATCAGTCTTAAGCCAGAGCACTAAACACGCAACACAGAAAGTCCTTCAACTCAGAGACTGAAGAGCTGGGTCTAAAATATACTTCAGGCAAGAAGAGAACACAGCGAAAAGTGAGGAATTCTGTCTTGCAATTCAGTACCTAGAGATGAAAACCAATCTTGCAGTTGGCACATCTCTTGTAAGGTATCTGTCTGAAACTTAGATTAAGCAGTAGGCAGCAGTACATAGCTCTGGATACCTAGACTAACCAAGTAAATTACAAACATTGCTAAAAAGTTCTTTAGTTATCAAAGCAGATGTCAAAACAGCTGATATAGAGAGAAGTTGCTGAAAGCCATTAGTTAATTCATAAATGCGTTCACCTATCGGCTTCTTAATTGATTTGCAGAGGGGCATGTAGATATTAGCAAGCATCAGCACCTTCAACTGGTACAGTCACTTTGATGAGTCTGCCCAAACTGTGGACAGAACTGATTGCTAATCTGTTATTCAGGGAAGAATTACCAGATAACTGGAATATACAGTTTGTCTTATGAGGAAAAGGTTGGACAGGTTAGGTTTGTATCTGCTGGAGTTCATAAAGGTCAGGATGACTTGACTGAACATACAAGATCCTGAGATAACAATGTATAGAGCGTGATGAACACAGGAGGTCAAGCAACATCGGAGGAGAAGGAAGGCTGACATTTCAGGCCTAGGCCTGAAACGTCAGCCTTCCTGCTCCTGCAATGCTGCTGGACCTGCTGTGTTCATCCACCTTTACACCTCGTTATCTTGGATTCTCCAGCATCTGCAGTTCCTTCTATCTCTGATACAAGATCCTGAGTGGTCTTAACGGAGTGTTTTTGTAGAGGATGCTTCCTTTCAACAGAGAATCACGAACTCGGGATCACTGTTTAAAAATGAGAGGTCAGCCATTTACAACAGCAATGAAGAAACATTGATCCCCCCTCACAGACAGTCATGAAAAGGTGGGCCGAAGCAGAGTAAAACAGGCTGAAATTTTTATAAGGCTGGGATGAACAGATTTTTGGTAAACAAGTTTCTGGAATGTCACTAGAAACGCAGAATTGAGGTAAGAAGCAGATCAACCATGGCCTTAGTAGATGGTAGGGCAGCCTCAAAAGCTGAAAAGCCTACACTTGCTTCCTATTTAACAAAGTGTGGAGCTGGATGAACACAGCAGGCCAAGCAGCATCTTAGGAGCACAAAAGCTGATGTTTCGGGCCTAGCCCCTTCATCAGAAAAGGGGGATGGGGAGAGGGTTCTGAAATAAATAGGGAGAGAGGGGGGGCGGACCGAAGATGGAAAGAGGAGAAGATAGGTGGAGAGGAGACAGACAAGTTAAAGGGGTGGGGATGGAGCCTGTAGAGGTGAGTATAGGTGGAGAGGTAGGGATGGGATAGGTCAGTCCAGGGAGCGGGATGAGGTTAGTAGGTAGGAAATGGAGGTGCGGCTTGAGGTGGAAGGAGAGGATAGATGAGAGGAAGGACAGGTTAGGCAGGCGGGGACGAGCTGGGCTGGTTTTGGGATGCATTGGGGGAGGGGAAATTTTGAAGCTTGTGAAATCCACATTGATAACATTGGACTGCAGGGTTCCCAAGCGGACTATGGGTTGCTGTTCCTGCTACCTTCAGGTGGCATCCTTGTGGCACTGCAGGAGGCCCAGGATGGATATGTCATCTACGGAATGGGTGGGGGAGTTGAAATGGTTCGCGACTGGGAGGTGCAGTTGTTTATTGCAAACCGAGCGTAGGTGTTCTGCAAAGAGGTCCCCAAGTCTCTGTTTGGTTTCCCCGATGTAGAGGAAGCCACAACGGGTACAGCGGATGCAGTATACCACATTGGCAGATGTGCAGGTGAACATCCGCTTCATGTGGAAAGTCATCTTGGGCCTGGGATGGGGGTGAGGAAGGTGGTGTTGGGGGCAAGTGTAGCACTTCCCGCGGTTGCCGGGGAAAGTACGGGTGTGGTGGGGTTGGAGGGGAGTGTGGAGCGGATAAGGGAGTCACAGAGAGAGTCGTCCCTCCGGAAAGCAGACAAGGGTGGGGATGGAAAAATGTCTTTGGTGGTGGGGTCAGATTGTAGATGGCGGAAGTGTCGGAGGATGATACATTGGATCCAGAGGTTGGTGGGGTGACACGTGAGGAAGAGGGGGATTCTCTTTTGGCGGTTATTGTGGGGACGGTGTGTGAGGCATGATGGGAAGTGCAGGAGACACTGTCGAGGATGTTCTCAACCACTGCCAAGGGGGTGGAGTTGCGGTCCTTGAAGAACAAAGACATCTGACATGCGTGAGTGTGGAATGCTTCATCCTGGGAAGTGTGGTGGAGTCGAAGAAACTGGGAATAGGGGATGGAATCTTTGGAGGAAGGTGGATGGGAGGAGTATTCTAGGTAGCTGTGGGAATTGGTGGGCTTGAAGATAGCCACTTTGCAGAACATCTAGGCTCAGTTCGCAATAAACAACTGCACCTCCCCGTCGCGAACCATTTCAACTCCCCCTCCCACTCCTTGGATGACATGTCCATCCTGGGCCTCCTGCAGTGCCAAACGATGCCACCTGAAGGTTGCAAGAACAGCAACTCATAGTCCGCTTGGGAACCCTGCAGCCCAATGATATCAATGCGGATCTCACAATCTTCAAAATCTCCCCTCCCTCCACAGCATCCCAAAACCAGCCCAGCTCGGCCCCGCCTCCCTAGCCTGTCCTTCCTCTCACCTCTCCCCTCCTCCCACCTCAAGCTCCACCCCTATCTCCTACCTAGTAACCTCATCCCCACCCCCTTGACCTGTTCACCCTCCCCAGGCTCACCTATCCCCTCCCCACCTACACTCACCTCCACAGGCTCCATCCCTACCCCTTTAATTTGTCTGTCTCCTCTCCACCTATCTTCTCCTCCACCCATCTTCAATCTGCCTCCACCCTCTCCCTATTTATTTCAGAATGCTCTCCCCATCCCCCTTTTCTGATGAAGGGTCTCGGCCCGAAACGTCAGCTTTTGTGCTCCGAAGATGCTGCTTGGCCTGCTGTGTTCATCCAGCTCCACACTTTGCTACCTCAGATTCTCCAGCATCTGCAGTTCCCATTATCTCTGCTTCCTATTTGTTTGTTATAACTAAACGTCAAATTTTAAGTTCTGCTGTTCATCATGCCCTCCATCTCTTTCCACTAATGGTTACTTAAATCTGCACTCTTCAGTTGGTTAAGGACCACCCTCCGTGGAAGTAAAACAGAAATGGAATCTTTCAAAATGATTCTAATATAACCTGCAACGACAAAATGAAAGACAATGCAATCTATTACAAAAGCCAAGCAAGTTCAAATACTACCCAAGTTGATAGTTGATCAGCCTGGTCAATTGCAGTATAGAGTGCATTCTCGAGTCAGATTCAACTCTAAATAATTCTACTTACCAATGCTTTTGCAGATGGTTGGAGAAACAGCTTAAATTAATCACTGCTTTACATTAATGAAAGTGGAGTGTCTGTCTCTTCCACCCCCCCTCCCCCCAACCCCCGCATTAATCTCCAGCACACTTCGGGTCATTGTGCCTTAGCAAAGTCATGTGAACTTGAGAAATAGGATAGGGTTACCTTGATAAATCAGAACATCTGGATTTCAATGCTGTTTAAGACCAACCAACTAATTCAACACAAATCATTTCTGGTGACTTCAGAGGTTTCAGAACATCCAGAAAATGTGAAATTGCTTCACTGACTCAGTACAGACAGTAGGAAATTCTAAATCACTCAGCCTCTTGTTTGCCATATTTTTGACTGCTGTCATGGTAAATACCAGTTAGAGACACTTTCAGATTCCTCTGACAAGTGTTTGTACAAATGGCTTACCACTGATCTCAGGAAGTGTCAATGGCAAACCACAAGTATACATGTATTTCAGTTATACAGTTCACCTATAAATGTAAATTCTTACTAGGGGTGATTTAAATACTTGGTAATTTGAAATTTTTGAATGCTGTAAACATAACATTGCAATTGTTAAAATCTGAGGTGACTCAACAATACGTTATCATTGAGTACATTTAAGACTGAGATTGGTCAGTTCTTGATTATCAAGGGGATCAAGGGTTATGGGGAGAAAGCAGGAGAATGGGACTGAGGTACTTGTCAGCCATGACCAAATGGCGGAACAGACTCGATGGGCCAAATGGGCTAATTTCTGCTCCCATGTCTTCTGGTCCTAAGAATTAACAATTCAAATATTCACCTGGTCAGTTTCCACTCTGTAAACTTGAGTCTACCCAAAGCCTTTCTCCCAAATTCTTCCTCCACATCAAGTTCCATTTACTACTAATTCTCTCTTTACCAACCGACACAGCTACCTGATCCATCATCACTTCCAATTGTAAAGATTTCTGAGACATATTTATGCCTCTTTATGGCCTCACAAACCTGTCTGCAGATACATGTCTCTAGCTTGATAATCCCTATAACTTTCTATTATTCTGACCTCTAATACAGCTACCATTCTCTCTCTGGGGCATGTGCCACCACACCTTCAAACAAAAGTCTATGTCTTGACCATTGTAGAATTCATCTACATGTTACTCTTCTCCTTAAAAAAAATCCTTCTTCAAACTTCTGCAAGCCCCTCCTACTGTGTCATTGTTTGGCTGAATATTTTGTTTGATCTGATTGTACTTTCATGATAGGCCTTGGATATTTTCCATGATAAAGTCAAAATAAAAACTTTCATAATTTTATCCTGAATTCAGTGGTAAGAACGCAGATCGTGCAAGCATGAGTTGGTTGAGGCATATACCAAGTGTATTTTAGGAGATGAGGGAGAAAAGCATACGTATACAGTGGGGTGAAATGAACTAATGTGGGAGGAGGCTGGTGTGAAACATAAACAAATGCTCATAAAACATACACTAGCAAACATTAGCAAATTTCTACAGAAAGAAATCACTTAGATTATAGATATTCTTCATTATTTCTTCCCCGCCTCAAATTTCATTATATACTGTCAGAATATTTCTAATCCAAACTCAAAAAAGATCTTTGTACTGCACTAGCAGGATATCACCACTTTCCCCATTTATTCACAAGATCCCTCAGAGGAAGATTAATTATCAATATACCGAATAGTTCTGTATGTAGTATTGTTTCTTGGAGCTGGATCACGATGATAAACACCATCCCATCGATCTCAAATGGTTTAAATTTAAATCTGACAGTTGAATGGATGGGGTATTAGTAATCTGCATAAGCCAGTACCAAAATTTCCTGAATATATTATGTGAAAGTATAGACTCATGTCAAATGATTCTCAGTCTCATCTGCAATGAAATATGTAGTATGCTTTTGGAAATTACACCTTTTTAAAAGCCCATCCTACAAGAGTACAAATTTCCACACTGGTAATGAAACTACTAAAAAGGACTCTGTCAGAATACTTCCATACTATCACAAACAGCTGCCTTTTCTAAAAGCAGATGTGCACAAATTGCTTGATGGGAACTCAAACAATTTAGTCTTCCACTCCTCTACCATACTACATCCCCACAACCATATATTGGTACAATCACATGAGTTTGGAAACTGTCATTAGTGGAAGGAATTTACTGACATCACAGCCAAACATGCAAGCTCATTATATGTTTATCCAGTGTATTTAACATAAAGCATTTGCCTGGGAAAATCCAGTTGACATTTTACTTCTGTCTAAACTGCTTTTTCCCCTATCTATCCTCATTTACCCAAAAATTTATTTATGAAATTTTCAATATTCACTATTTTAATGATTAAAATGCAGATTAAGAAAATAATGAGTAACAATGAAAATTAAATTTTAAATACATAAATTTGTCTAAATAGCATCTGTTATTGCCGTAGGGTGTACACCTCTCCATCTGGTTCTACAACAATTGTCTAGAATACTGACAACACACATTGAAATATATTACAATTACACACTAATACACAGCAAAACAATAATAGCAAAATTGCAAATTTTGCAGCTTTGATATTTTCTATTACTGTACTCAGCTTAACAGAGTACAAATGTTCAAGATATCCGAGTAACATGGATCAACGTTGTGTATATGGAAAATAATGTGGGCCATTTAGTGTAACTGAACCTGTTTCATTTTAAAATGCAGACATTTTTGTTATGGCTAATTGTAAGGTTAGTATTCTAAATGTTCTTGTTGTGATAAACATTCACAAAACACAACTTAGCTGCCAAACCTTTAGAGGTCTTTGAACTCAAAACAAGACAAACACAAACCCAGGAAAAATCAAGGGCCAGGCAATACTGTCTAAACAAACATTTCGTTTTATTCATTCTTGGGATGTGGTGATTGATAGCTAGGCCAGCATCTGTCCATTGTGATGTTAGAGAAGGTGATGGTGAGCCACCTTCATGAACTGCTACAGTCCATGTGCTGGAGGCAGACCCACAAATAGGAACATGAGTAGGTTATTTAGTCCTGCAAGCCATTCCATAATTCAAAGAGATTGCAGCTGATTTACAACACACTTATAGATACCCATATCCACTGATACTCTTGAAAAGCAAAAATCTATTCATTTTAATTTTAAATCAACAATTAATCTAGAAAAAAAACCTGCAGTTTTGCATTTGTGCTACAAATGTCGATGCACGCAAGCATGGTAAGAGTATTTCCTAATTTCACTGAAGATTTAAGTTATACTTTTTAGTCAATACCCCAATGTCATTAGTCCCTAATTAGAAGAAAGTCTCTCTCATTCTCTCTCTTCCTCACACCTACTCCCCTTATTATCTCAAATACTTTCAAATAAACTAGACCTTCTAAAATGCTTGTGGCTCTTGTAACCAATGTATAATTCTAATAAATCATACTTGCATTTCCTGAAGGCCAATACATCCTCCAAACATTGCTTGTTTGATTTAACCAAAGTTTTGGACATCCAAAACAGATGCTATTAACCTTGTGTATTCCTGTCTTCAGAATATGAAGGCCAGCATTCCATTGATCTGCTGGATTATTTTCTCTATTTGCTCATGACATTTTAGTGTCCAATGAATCTGGATGCCAAGTCCCTTTGGGTATACAGTGTTTCCAATTTTTCACTACTTACAAAAGAGCCTTGTCCTATTCTATTAGGTCTGAGCTGATCACCTCACATTTGCCCACACTGAAATCCAATCGTTGTTACTTTGCTCATTCATTCAATCCATGAAAACTCTTCAAATTTTATGTTTGCAGCTACACTGCATACAAACCTGCCTATCTTTGTGTAATATGCAATTTCAAATACAGTGAAAAGGCTGACACAACCTGGAAGGTGGGTTCAGAACTAAACTTCTCAGTTGTTCTAAATAGCTCCCTGTGTGCTATGGATCTTTAAATTCTAAATTGTTATCTTATTGCTTGTTTCCAAAAGGCTCACCTCTCATATCATCAGACTGTTCATGGATGCGGGAATCACTTATTAGGCAGCCTTTACTGCCAATCCATTACTACCCCTTCTTCTGGGCAGTTACCTATTTTCTTGAACTGCTGCAATCTTTGGATCGTAGGATTACTCAGTGCTGCTGGGAGTTCCAGGAATTTGAAGAAGCTACGTTATAATTCCAAGTCAGGGAAATGTGGGGCTTGGAGGGAAACTTGCAGGTGATGTTATCATGCATCTACTACCCTTGTCCTTTTAGACGGTAGTGGGTGCAGGTTTGGAAGGCTCTGTCAAAGGAGGCTTGGTAAGCTATTGTAGTAAACCTTGTAGATGTTACACAATGCTGCCACAGTGCGGTAAGTGGTAAAATGAAGTAAATGTTGAAGGTGGAGGGTGGAGTGACAACCAAATGGACTTTGTCCTAGATGGTATCAAGCTTCTTGAGCCGTGTTGCAGAGGCAGTCATCAGACCAGTGGAAGGTATTCCATCACACTTCTGACTTGTACCTTGTAGATACCGGACAGAAACTGGGGAGTTTACACTATAGGGGAGTTATTCAGAGCAGAATTCCTAGCCTCTGTCCTGTTCTAGGAGAACACCATATTTATATGGATTGTCCAGTTCAGTTCAATGGTAACACGCAGGAGGTTGATAGTAGGGGATTAAATCAAGGACAATGCTGGCGAACAGTGAAGAGCTTTCAAGAAGGTTTGTAGCTTGGGTTGTGGATGAGGTTGTCAACATGCTCACCAAGCCAGTGGGTTTGGGTGAAAACGTTTCATCACTCTACTGGGTAACATCGTTGCTGCGTCTCCAGTGAAGCATCAGTGTTCTGTCCCGCTTGTAATTTATATTCCTCGGGTTGGTTAGTATTATTTCTGGTATTGTTTCTCAGTAGCTAGTGCACAGGGCCTAATTCAATGTGTTTGTCAATGGAGTTCCAGTTGGAATATCAGGCCTCCAGGAATTCCCTGGCAGGTCTCCGTTCGGCTTGTGTGATTATTGATGTGTTGTCCCAGTCGAATTCATGCCCCCTGTTGTCCGTGCGTAGTGAGACAAGTGAGAACTGGTCATAGCTTTTAGTGGCTAGATGGTGCTCACAGTATCCGTACTGTCAATTACCTTCCAGTTTGGCCTATGTAGTGTTTGTCACAGTCCTTGCATGGTATTTTGTATATATTACCCCAGTTTTGCTGGTTTTTGATATGAGATCGGTTATCTTCACTAGTAGCTGTCGGAGGGTGGTTGTCAGTTTGTGGGCTTCTCTAATACCTCGGGTTCTGAGTAGTCTTGTCATCATCTCTGACCAGTCCTCGATGTATGGTAGGGTGATTGGTGATTAGTGAGTCTGGACACATCAGAGGTAACAGGAGATTGCGCTTTTCAGGTATCCATTCCTTCAAAAGACTCTGCAGGGGTGCTCCTGATCTGCAATGTGGTGTGGCTCATTTAAAAAGTGTCCTGATGCAGCTCGATTTGTGGGCATTGGAGTGGTTGCTAGTGTAATTGAGTGACTGGTCTGGATGTGTGATTTTTTATATATGCTGGTCTGGAGTTTGCTGCTGATTTAGCATTCTACCATTATGTTCAGGATGGGCAGTCGGTTGTTGCTCTTTTCATCTTTCGTGAATTTTATCCAGTAAGGATGTTGCTTGTGTCAGTTTTACGCGCTTACTAATCACAAAGGTCTCATCTAAATATCGGACCCAAAGTTTGGGTTCCATAGTCTTTTTTGGGGGGATTGGCAGTCCATTCTAACATTTGCATTACTGCCTCTGCAATCAGTCCCGATACTGGGGGTCCCACTGGTGCACCATTGATTTGTTTGTATATACTGTCATTGAAAGTGAAGTGGGTTGTGAGGCACAGATCTAGTAGTTTCATTGCGGTGTCCTGGGTTGCCACCAGTCTGCATCCTTTCCTAAAAGAGTTCCCATTGACGGCATACACCCATAAAGGGGCAGATTTCTGGGTAAAAGTGCTACTTGAAAGATTTCAAATTAGACAGAGAAGAGATGTCTAAAGCTCTGTCATTTGTGTAACAGACACTTTGAACTTATGAAACAACACATTGATGGTTTAACTGCAGCTATGATATTTTCTGACTGGTGGTTTGATTCCACAATGCAGAATTCCAATTGAGTAATTTAGATGAGAAACATAACACTTCAATTTGTTCTTGTGGTTTAGATGATCCAGTGAATCTCTGGGATGAGTTATCATGCAGTGAATCACAAAGATATACCCACTATCTTCACAGATTCCAGTATTTCAGTATAGTATCCAATAACATACTTGTAAAGATGATTACTGAAGGCAGAGAAATTTAATATAAAATGTTTTGATGGATGCAGAAAATGCTTCCAGCTATGGGAACAGGCCAAATACAGACCAACAGAAGATAGTTATGAAGAAATTCAATAAGAAATTCAGAAGAGCCTTTTTTTAAACCCAAAGAATGGTGAAAGAATGGAATTTGCTACCAAAGGGCAAATTGATTTGTTATAATGATAGTTTTAAGAGAATAAAGTTATGAGAAGGAAGTTTAAATTGAGTGACAATACAGGCATGGGCTGGTTGAATGAATGACCAGTTTCAGTACCATATACTCTATGTCACACTTTATGGAATCTGTTCCAGTACTTGAAATGAACCTGATTGTTTGTTATTGCTTATCAGCAGTAAGTATTATGCATGAATTATTATTTATAACCTATACAACAAACTTTTTTTGCTTTTTTGTTAACTCACTTCAAGTGACAAACCATGATAATGAAAAACACTGTCCCAAGTTAAGTGCTTGCAACTGTAACACAACCTCCAGCACTGAAGGAGGCAGATAAGCTGTTTATCTGAACTATGATGAAGCAAGTGTATCAATAATACATATGTACAATTGAAAACTAAATGTTCTTTTGGGTACAACAGAACAGGCCAGCAGAGAACAAGAACAGGCCCCACTGCCCACCATGTCTGACCCAACCACTCTGCCATTTTAAAATGATCTCCCTGCACACTGTCCATATCCCTCTATTCCCTCTCTGTTCTGTCTGTCTGTCTAAACGGCTTTTAAACGTTACTACGGTGTCTACTTCAACATCACCCCATCACCAAGAAGCACATTCCAGACACATATGCTGCATTAAAAAAAAACTTGCCTCATACATCTCCTTGAAACTTGCCCCCTAATATTTGACATTTCCACGCAAGTAAAAAGATTCAGACTATCCAACCTATCCATACCTACCTCTGTACGGGAAAGGTTTAGTACCAGCTGTAAATTTGTAGAAGTGAAAATGACTTGGTTTGAGTGCGTATGTGACCTAACTGCTTTATGGCAGAATTAAGTGCGGGTTTATTTCCTTGAGTGGTGTGTTTTATCTGCACCTTGATTTCTAAAATATACTGCAGCTATGAATTTGCAACACATTTATTTTAGCACTCAAAGTTATTTACGCAGCTTTCCTCTGGAATGCTAACCACGGTTAATAAAAATCTGATACTTGTGCACACTTCCTGTCAACTCTTTTCATTATAAATTGCCAAACTCAAGTTTAAAATACATAAAGCTAAATAAATCTGTTAACTATAATATCAGCCTCCTGCCAACGCAGTTGTTTACATGTCCTTCCTCCTCACCTGAATTGCAACTCCTATCTTCTAACCAAATCTACTTCGCTGCTTCTGAAATTGCTGTGCATTTTTCTATTTAACCAAAAATAACATTAAATCAAAGGATTAAATAAAAATAAAGGTTTGTCTTTCAGGTGGTCCTAGCCCAGTCAGATTCCCCCTTCAACTCTTGGACGGTACACTTGACCTTTATTCTGCTTGTCATAAGCTTGATATCAAATTAACCAATGTCTTTTATGCAAAAATGAATAGCTTAAATTTCAGTGATAATTAGAAAGAGACTGAGGCTAAATTATTCAGTATTATTAAAGCTTATTTTTCAAACATAGACTTGAAAAGATGACAAATAAACATCTAATTTATTGTTCCAGTACAAACATAAAGAATGTGGATCCTTAACTTCTTTGGAAGACAGGTTGGAGCATAGAAGGTATGTCACAAGTGGCTTGACAACGTGCACTACTTCAGTTAACCTGCCTTTACAGGGAACTTGCCAATCTCCCAATTAATTTCACAAAGTCGCTGAATTTGTAATACAAATGCAAATTAAACTCGCTGGTTAGGACTCCTATTTCATGACTTAAGGACTTTATTGATGATGAGGTTAATTTTCCCACAACCTCTCTCTTACTCCAATTTTTCATTCTCCCCAACTTATCTTTCTGCATTTAATGTAACCAGAATTCATGTTACATCCTTCTATGAATTATTTTATTTCTTGATCTCTTGAAAAATGAAATTTAGGAGCAGACTAACAATGCAGTCAGTCACCAAATTTGAAGATGCTTATTGACCTCACTATTAGTTTGCACTGTCAGCAATTTGGAGCACCAAAACAAAATAGGTGAAGCCGGAAGTTATGTGATAAAAAAAACAGCACAAGTTAAGAGATATCCCTGTTCAGTAAACTGTGTATCAATATTAGTTTAGAACATACAACACTCTCAGCAGATTTTCCTGTTGGTCAAGTGAATAATAGTAACCTTAGTGTGGTAACGAAGCAAGCAGAAGGGCAATGACAATCAGCTGTTAGCTGCCAAACAGGGCTATCGCTTTTTTAAAAAAATATAGTCGATGAGATGAGTGCATTTGTCACCCACAACCAACTGCTGAAGGTGGTTTTTCCCCCGCTTTGTTTCCTTTTAAACCTGCGAAGTGGCGGGTGGAGGTCTCCAACGGCTCCACCGTAGCCCGGAAACGCAGGCTAGGCCAAGGCTCCAGGTTCGCAGCCAAGCCCGGGCGTCTAAAGGAGGAGAAAGGTGGGTTCGGCGCCACGCGCTGTGGCAGTCTGATCCCGACGTGCATGTTTTCTTCGTCTTTGGTGTTCAGGTATTGCAGCTGTTCTCATCGAGAAGTGGCGGTCTCGTCATGGGCGCTTCTTCAGGGTATTCCATTGTTCCTAAACTGGCTATCCTCGACTGCAGCAGCCGTTAACTGAATTGCGATGAACATTGTCCGAACTTCACTTTTTAAGTATTATTATAACGATTTCTGTCGTTGATGTAGACGTCGTAGTCGGGCGACTTAAAACTTCTCGCTATTTTTGATGCAAAAGTACATGCGACAAAAATTTACATTCTAATCTAATGAGCCACCCTCCTGGATCACTGCAGTCTACATCACGAACGAACACACATTTTAGGGAATGCCAAAAAGTTGACCGAGTGACACGGATAGCGCGACAGAAACGTGGCTTGATGGGAAACTGTCAGGTGATAACATGCCGATGGCACCTATTTCTTATCACTGGTAGACACTACAGACGGAAAGATGCTGCTAAGAATCATGGACAAGTTGCTGTAAAACACCTTACAGATAGTACACACTGTGGCCATTCTGTAAAGATGGCGGTAATGATCAAACGTGCTGCTTTGCCCTGGATAGAGGTAGGCTCGAGTATTACTGAAGCTGCAGTATCAAAAGTTAGCGAGAATATTCAGTCAGAATCCCTACAGATTACTATCAAATGTGTATCCAGATACGAGACGGGAACTTCTGCTGATGCTTCAAATCCCCTATAGTCAAAGCTTGAGCGTCAATAGTACAAACGCTTCCAATAAACATATACAACACTGCATGTGTGTCTTATTGAAGTAATAATAAAACAGTTTACCAGAATAAAAGGGACAAGGCATAAGTCAGGTAACTTGAAGGGAAACTTTCAGGTGATGATGTATGCATTTGTTTGGGTGAATATGCTCAATTAATACAAACAGACTCAGTACAATCCAGGACAAAGCAGTTTGCCTGACTTGCATCTGAAATACTCATTCACCACCTTAAATACTCATTCCTTCCTTACTGTTAAGAGTATGGCTGCAACCTGCTTATTAAAAGACAAAATGCATTCCAACAACTTACAAAAGCTTATTTGACATCTCTCAAATTGCAACTTGAAAGGCATCAAGCAAGTACCTCCAATTTCTATGTTCCTCCAATTCATATGTTCCTCCAAACCATTCACTATCCCAATATATTGCTGTTCCATCCTGATTCACTGGATCAAAATCCTGGAACGCTCTCCTTTACAGCACTATGGGAATACCTTCACCATATGGGCTGCAGTAGTTCAAGAAGGCACCCCACCACTACCTTTACAATTATGGATAAAAATTAAATACTGGGCCTGTCACTAACACCCATGGCTGATCAATGAATTAAAAACTCACTACCGGAAGTAGAATTCCAACAGTTCAAGCAGTTTAAAAGTTGTGCATAACTTTAACTAAATGGCAATAATTCTTAACCAGTATATAACAGAGATACATGTTAATACTTAAAACATTTAATTCTGTGCTACTTGTAGGGGAATTTATATTTTGTCTGCTGGAACTAAGCAGATCACTATGGTGTATGTCAGCTAGCCTATTCTCAAAATATGCAAGTTTTACAATACAATTATACTTACATTATGACACCCACAGTTTAATGAGATGTTTAATTTACAGTACTCCAAACCATGACTATAATTTCCAACTCTGAAAACAAAAGTACAAAATAGTCTGTACATTGAATTCAGGTATATAAATATATTATTGGCTCAATAATGTTTGATGTTGTGACCCTGTAGACACCTTCACTGCTGGCAATTTTACCTCTTCGATACATACTTTCAAAGACATAAAATGTTGAGTCTAACATTTTGAAGTCTTCACATGAATATAAACCTAACATGTTTACACAATGGTGTAATTAACAGAGTCTCACTGTTTTCTTTTTAATAGTTAACCTGTGCAACTGTTGGCAAGTGTTTTTGGTTTGTAAACTTATGAAAGCGTGCAGGAAATCAATGTGACTATCAGCCATGCACCAGAGTAGTCAACAATTATTCCATTAACAATGGAAGTGCATATTGTGTTTTATTCTGAGCTACATTATTCAACATATTATGGCAGTCAAGCAATTAATATCAAGCCACATTGCTTTCAACATTAAAGTAACCATTGATGATAATTAATAAAATACTCAGACTAATCAGAATGTACTACTGGACTAAAATTCACATCTGCCATGTAGAATTCGGGTTCCAAATGGCATGATGGAATTAAGTATTCAGATTTTGAGAAATTTTCTCAAAAGGAGTTTATATATACCAGAAATGAATGCAACCTAAAACTACGTATTATTTAATAAACTCCAAACGGTTTTTTTTCCCCATATGCAATCAGCTTCCAACATTGCAATAACTTGAGGTTAACGATACGAGCGCCGCATGGGGTGTGGGAGAACCCAAGTGATTTAGATTTACTATAATACCAAATGTCCGCCATTTTTCCTGACAGAGCAAAGGACAAAAGAGTAGCTTCACACACTTTGAAGGTAATAACCAATTTCCTCGTGCACTTCATGAGATGATTAACAAATTTTACCTATTTTTTAAACATAAACTGTTTCAAGGATGACTGAAGTGAGCCAAATCCATTTTTTTTTCAAATGGCCAATCCCGTCACTGGTCGTTAAGTGTAATTCGCATAAGTAAATCATATAAGGGCTTGGAAGATAATGTATTCTTTATTTTACTACACATCCTTAACTTAAAAAAGACTCTGCCCTTGCCCACCCCCACACCCAAAAATGATTTTTTTTGGTGTTGTACACAAGCACTATTCACAACTAAAAATATCGACTTAGAGGCTATGAATATAAAATGAAATCTGTTGTACAATAACAAGTTTCCCATCCCGAATCAAATAATTTCTAATGATAAACAAGTCCACCCTCCCCCAAGATGTTTTGGTTCCACGTTTGCAGTGGTCCACCTTCCCAACTAGAATTCCAAGTACGTTATGTGCTACATATACAGGTTAAATGTAATTATCTTACGTAATTCTTATCGACAAAAACAGAATTATATTTAAAATTATTGAATTAAAATGTAGATATATTTAGTTAAGAATATTTCAGAAAGGCAAAAATTTAAGAAATACTTAAGCATTTACGTCGCATTATATTTCTAAACATTACCCGTTGCTAGGTATTCTATCATAATCAGTGAGGTGACAGTACGTGCTAACCAGAGAATATATCATAAGCACGTTTCTTTTCACTTTGAGAACTAAAATGGAGTAAAACGGAAATGTTTATTTATAAAAAGTCCAAGTGAGGCCAAAGTTAAAGAGTACTGGAATTGAAATGTTGACACAAAATGCATTTCACAATATTGATATATATAAACACAATCATTTTATGTACGGTCGAAAAGAGGAAAAGCGTTGTTATGGACAGTATCTCCTAAATTAAGAAAAACGGTTCACTAAACCCGCCATATTTCGCGTTGTCAGTCTGTAACCAAACCTACCACCTCAGTCGCAACAGAGGGGAGGAGAGGGGGAGGGAATCATCGCATATTTTCCTTCAATTATACATTTCTTCACAAAATACTGTTGACAGATGCCATGTAACATCGTCTTACCTGAAGAGTCCACCAAGCCGACGAAAAGACTCCGTTAAACTCGTCTTGTCAAACCAAAACAATGCAATATAATCTCCACCACAATGTAAATACAAATTCTCCTATATATTGTGATCAGCCAACAACACTGGCACTGTAATTTAAACTCGAATGTCTTCTTATAGCAACACAAAACAGAGGAGTAACCCGTACAGGAGATTTAATCCCACAGTAAGATTTCTTTAGTTTTTTTTGGTTAGTCTCTGTGGGATCTGTTGCTATCTGTATACCATTTACTCCCCTTCTTTGGAAAATGGCGGCTACGGAACGTCGTCCTACGGGGCTGACGGGGCAGTGGACAAGGGCGGGGAGCTCAGCACGCATGCGTACACAAAAAAAACCCCGTGAAGGACTTCTCTAGCTTTGGCAGTTCGTTTTTGGCTGTGGTGTGAGCGGGTTGAAGGAAATGTCAACCACGGTTAACGTAAAGTGGTGCTTCTTTTTGGTTAGAGGTGAAAATCGGCATGTTAGTTGTAACGTAAATCGCGAGTTTTTCGAAGTTTTTTTAGAAAAAAATCAGATAATATGAGGTGTGATTTTGCAGATAAGATTGTATAAAATGGCGCACGTTTCAGCCTGAAAAGACGGACATTGTCTTACTGCTTGATGTGTTTCTGTGAGTGACGTCCCTCTTGACTAACCATTGGTCGCGAAGTCCTCCTCTGCCCGCGTAGATTGGTTGTTAATGACGCTATCTTGCTGCAGGCAGGTGGAGCTTAGCGCACGAATTTCAGTTCGATTTAGGAAGTTGTTAATTTGGACGCCATTATGGGGAGCGGGCTGTACTACATTATGTAAGGACCGTATACATAATAACTTTGAATCGCGGCTTTGTGGAAGAGATAATCTGTGCCATTGTAACTTTTTCCAGCTTATCCTTGCCGCTGACAGCAGCGTTGATTTGAACTTCCTGTTAAAAAACATTTTTAACAAAGATGCGTCAAAACAAGATGGCGGCAGCGGCTGGGTTATCTTGTTTGTCGCAGGTTGATCGTTCTCGAATTACAAATCACGTGGTCAGGATACATTCCTTTGCATCATAAAGTTAAAGGCGTGAGGGTGGAGAGAGTAATTCAGATCCCGTGAGCAGTTGCATGGCATTTCTCGTGCTGGGGTGAAGTTTATTCACAAACTTTGCTTCAAATACGATATATTTCTGAAAGAGTCTAAAGTATAATATATTGCAAAATAATGTTAGGCTTTTTAAATTTGTTTTGTTTGTGGGGTAAAGGAACTTGATGTGGCCTTCCTATATTATTCGTCAATTAGTGGTCCCCTTTGCACTGAAAACTTGCATGGTTTTAAATTACTACCCAGACTATGCTATATTGGGCTCTGTGGTTATCGAGTGGTCCAATTTTCTATCTTGAAATATTAAGATATTTGAATTTTTAACTACCTAGAACTTTAAACTTTTTGCTTTTTTGCGCCTTCAGTCTGAGCTATAATGTACTGGACAAAGAAACGAAGTGCATAATGGATGCGGATGCAATTTCGTTTGCAGTGTATGCTGGTGGTAATAAATGTGTAATCTGTGTTTTCTGAACAGTAAGCTTTCCAAAAAAAGATTCTGTGGTTGGTAAACTCTGGAAAATGTTGCTTCCACTTGGTAATTTTTATGAAAGTCACAATTGGGGAAGTCATTATGTATCTAGTCGGCGGAAGGTCACTTTTATATGGTGGTTCTTGTTTACTGTGTTGTATTACTAACCAATCTTCATTGCGTACGTTCAGTGCCAATGTTAATAGAAATGAAATAGAAAAGACGAATTTTATATTCCATGTTAAAAGCTAGTGTTAAACTCCTCAAAGCTCTTGGATCCGAAGGTAAAATCCTAGGAATGGTTAAGTTGAAGAGTCAAAAACAGTGCTTTGTCAGGAGAGTTAAATGTTAGTGAAAAGAGAGTTGCTTGCCTCAAGATTTGGTGTGTGGGGCCAAACTGTTTGCAGCTTGTAAGTCTCATGTGGAAGTAGAAATGAGATTTGCAAATTAGGAAGGTTATGTTAAAGCATAAGATGAATTGGCAAAACAATGGCAGAGAAATTTTAATGTTAGGAGCTACAAAGTCCTGTGTAAGAGGAAGTAAGTGGTGTTTCTTGTGCTGATGTGATAATGGGAACTGCAGATGCTGGAGAATCCAAGATAACAAAGTGTGGAGCTGGATGAACACAGCAGGCCAAGCAGCAGCATAGCACAAAAGCTACGTTTCGGGCCTGGACCCTTCATCAGATAGGGGGATGGGGAGAAGGAACTAGAATAAATAGGGAGAGAGGGGGAGGCGGACTGAAGTTAGAGAAAACAAGATAGGTAGAGAGAAGAGATAATTGGAACTGCAGATGCTGGAGAATCCAAGATAATAAAACATGAGGCTGGATGAACACAGGCCAAGCAGCATAGCAGGAGCACAAAAGCTGACGTTTCAGGCCTAGACCCTTCATCAGAGAGGGGATGGGGTGAGGGTTCTGGAATAAATAGGGAGAGAGGGAGAGGCGGACCGAAGATGGAGAGAAAAGAAGATAGGTGGAGAGGAGAGTATAGGTGGGGAGGTAAGGAAGGGATAGGTCAGTCAAGGAGGTGAGATGAGGTGGTAGGTAGGAAATGGAGGTGTAGCTTGAGGTGGGAGGAAGGGATGGGTGAGAGGAAGAACAGGTTAGGGAAGCCGAGACAGGCTGGGCTGGTTTTGGGATGCAGTGGGGGGAGGGAACGAGCTGGGCTGGTTTTGTGATGCAGTGGGGAAAGGGGAGATTTTGAAGCTGGTGAAGTCCTCATTGATGCCATTGGGCTGCAGGGTTCCCAAGCGGAATATGAGTTGCTGTTCCTGCAACCTTTGGGTGGCGTCATTGTGGCACTGCAGGAGGCCCATGATGGACATGTCGTCTGAGGAATGGGAGGGGGAGTGGAAATGGTTCGTGACTGGGAGGTGCAGTTGTTTGTTGCAAACCAAGCGGAAGTGTTCTGCAAAGTGGTCCCCAAGCCTCCGCTTGGTTTCCCCAATGTAGAGGAAGCCACACCGGGTGCAACGGATAAAATATAGAACATTGGCAGATGTGCAGGTGAACATCTGCTTGATATGGAAAGTCATCTTGGGGCATGGGATGGGGGTGAGGGAGGAGGTGTGGGGGCACAACCGCCCCCAGAGGATCCCCCTCATTCTCACATACCACTCCACCAACCTCCAGATACAACGTATCATCCTCTGACACTTACGCCATCTACAATCCAACCCCACCACCCAAGCTATTTTTCCATCCCCACCCTTGTCTGCCTTCCCGAGAGACCACACTCTCTGCATCTCCCTTGTCCACTCCACACTCACCTCCAACCCCACCACACCCGGCACCTTGTCCTGCAACCGCAGGAAGTGCTACACTTGCCCCCACACCACCTCCCTCACCATCTGTCCATCTTTCTTGGACTGATCTATCCCCTCCCTACCACCTCACCTATTCTCTCCTCTCTACCTAACTTGTTTTCTCTCCATCTTTGGTCCACTTCCCTCTCTCTCCCTATTTATTGCAGTTCCCTCTCCCCATTCCCCTCTCTGAAGGGTCCAGGCCCGAAACGTCAGCTCTTGTGCTCCTGAGATGCTGCTTGGCCTGCTGTGTTCATCCAGCTCGACACTTTTGTGTTTTCCTCTGTTGATGTTGACATTCATTGATCATTTGCATGACTGCATAGGTGGCAATGTAAAAACTGAGAATGTGTATAAGGAGATTAAATGAGTGGGCGCAATGTTGGTACAGGAATTGAGATATTTTGGCCTTTTGGTAGGGAGAACAGAAAAGTATATAACATGGAGAAAAATTGCAATAATATGAAATACATGTGGGTGTCTTAGACTTTGTGTGCTGGTACAATAAATAATTAGAATGATAAATGGATTGTTGGTATTTATTCCAAAAGACAATTTAGGAGTAGGAATGTTTTGCTCATGGTCTACATGACATTCGTGGGGCCATAGCTAGTGTACAGTTCTGGTCGTCATATTGTGTGGAAGGATATGACTGGATTAGAAGCAGCTTAGAAGGTTCACTTGAGCAATTTGTTTCATTGTACCTGGGCACATGCAAAACAAAACTTTTCATTGTTGTCACATACAGTAAGGTGGATTATAATGTAGAAGGACATACCGACCATTGGGTGAATAAACAGCAAGGTGTATAAACAGCTGCACCAGAGAAACATCCAAATAGAATGCTATGATGACCAAGTGTGAAGCTGGATGAACACAGCAGGCCGTGCAGCATCTCGGGAGCACAAAAGCTGGCGTTTCGGGCCGAGACCCTTTTCATTTGCTCTCTGATGAAGGGTCTAGGCCCGAAACGTCAGCTTTTGTGCTCCTGAGATGCTGCTTGGCCTGCTGTGTTCATCCAGCTTCACACTTTGTTATCTTGGGTTCTCCAGCATCTGCAGTTCCCATTATCACTATTTGGACGTATCATGGCTTGGTATGGCAACTGCTCTGCCTGGATCTGTCTGTCTTAAACAAAGCTACAGAAACACAGCCTATACAATTATGCAAGCCAAGCCAACCGTCCCATCTGTTAAGTCCATTTGCACTTTCTTGTTGCAGTAGGAAGACAGCCAGCATTGTCCAAGACTGTAACTGGGGTGGGGACAGTCTCTACAGTCAGGCAGAAAATAAAGAAGGTTCAAGAACAGCTTCCCTGCTGTTATTACACTGCTGAATGGACCTCTCAAATTTTTAAATCTAATGTTGATCTTGCTTTTGTACACCCCCTATACAATTGTAACTGTATTTTGTGAGGAAACTTCAGGCCTGCACCCATTGCAGTTCAGAAGAATGAGGCACAAATTTTACTCAAGTATATAAAATGCTGAGGGTATTTGACCAGAGATGTTTTTGTTGGAAATAACTAGGAGTAGGGAGCATAACATGAGGTCTTGTCCCCTTTAAGTCATAAGAAATTTTTTTGAAGGTCTCTGGAATTCTGTCCCCAGAGAGTAGAGCTCACTGATTCCTTAAAAATATTTTTAAGGATGAATTAGTCTTGATTGACATAGAAATTAAAGGATATGGAAGTAGACAGGAAAATTGAGATCACGAGCAGATCACCACCATGATTTTCTCAAAGGATAAAATTGACCAAAGACCCATGTTGCTTTTCTGACACATTTTATAAATAACAGTATACTCTACATAAATAATGGGAACTGCAGATGCTGGAGAACCCAAGATAACCAAGTGTGAAGCTGGATGAACACAGGCCAAGCAGCATCTCGGGAGCACAAAGGCTGACGTTTCGGGCCAAGACCCTTCATCAGATTAGTTATCTTATCAGTGCACTTATAATGGGTGTTTAACCTGGGAAAGATGAATTTCTTTATCCTGGATTGTGTTGTTGGAACTGTATTCATCCAAGTGAGTGTGTCGTAGAAATGGGGAGTTAATGACATTTGATAATTGTGCCCTCCAGGTGATGTAAGGACCTAACAACAATGAACCATGTATTCTTGATTACCGAATTTTCAATTAACTCTAGCCATGCCATTTTTGTGGCTCAACCAGTAATGTTTCAAGTCAGTGGTGACAGCACCCTAACCCCTGCAAAAATGTTGCTGATGATGCAGTCCTATGGGGCATGGTAGTGGTCATGTTGCTGGATGTCAGAGAAAAGTGGTTTGGTTGTTTTTGTCTGCATGTGACTAGTTCCAGTATTGTACAGGTCTTGTGGGAATGGACTGCTGAATGCTGCAACTATTACATCATAACCACATGTATGATATTTTATGATACGCAGTGGTTCTTTAATTACTTGAAGTTAGCTGGACCGAGAGCCCTGTGCTCGGAATCTCCCTGCAGTGTTTTATTGAGAAATGCAGCAACAATAGTTAGGCCATAGACTGATTGGTAGATGCCACTAATCATTTGCAGCCTATGCAATAAAAAAGTGGAAAATGAGTGAGGAGATAATGACCAAAGTGAATGGTACTCCAGCTGGGCACCAGCTAGAATACTATGCCCTGAGGAAGAAAGCAAATATTAAAACATGAGGTAGTATGTGTAAACCACAAGTTGATCTCCAAATGAGAAAAAACCTGGATAAACATGGGCTTTCCAGCTTAGAAAGGATGTTTTGCAATGACTTGTATAGGATAGTTGAAGATTTGAAGATTATTTAAAAGGAAAACCTAAAATATTACTTGAGCTAAGTCACAACGTCTAGTTTAAAATAAATATCTTTGGAACAGATATAGGAAGTTCTTAGCAATAGAATCATGGAGTCAAAGTTTTCAGTTCTCTTAGGAAATTGGTGGGGTGGGTGTATCATCAAGATCTCTTGAGGGACAAATCAGGCTGAATGGCCCTCTCGAGAATTAGATAACTTTTGATCTTTCTCACTTCTCCACAGAATAAACCTGTTTTGTATTATGGAAATTGAAGGATATTTGTGTTTGGACAAATATTGCAACTGTGTTGCTTTTTAGAAATTCTATAGACTGGCCCTCAAAGCATTGAGATATTTATTTGCTGTAATCAATGTTTCGTTGACATAAGCTGTAACGTGATTGATTAATGGATGCTTTTTGGAGAATGTGAAATTTCTACTGCACAGTGTAGCAATTTTTCTGTGGCGCGACGTCACATGAGAACGTGACTGTCTTGTTATATGAGAACTACCTGTACGGCGTTTATTGAAGTTGTTGCTCATCATGACCGAGTTGTTTCTTTAGTTTGTGTAAAAGCCCTCCTTTTTGGGGTTATTGTATGCATACTTGGTACATGTTATACTTTTAAGATGAAGTTGGGTTTCATTCAAAAAGCAGCATAGCATAGTTTATAACATTGTGGAGCTGGATGAACACAGCAGGCCATGCAGCATCTTTGTGCTCCTAAGATGCTGTTTGGCCTGCTGTGTTCATTAAGCTCCACAATTTTTTATCTCGGATTCTCCAGCATCTTCAGTCCCCATTATCTCTGGCATAGATAATGTTAATTACATCGAACACAGTATTCCTCATCATACCCAATGTTTGAAGGTGTATATTATTTGTCATGTAGTAACTCGCCATGTTCCCTTCAACAGCATATTCCAAACCTGCAACTTCTGCCACCTAGATGGCGAGGATAGAAAATGCTTGGGAGCAACGCCACCTATAAATTCCTCTCAAAGTCACATGCAATCCTGATTTTGAACTGATATTGTTCCTTCGCTGTCGCTGGGTCAAAAGCATGGAACTTCATTCCAGCAGTGTTTGTGTCTACACCAATGACTGCATTCTTTCAAGAAGGCTGCTCCCTATCATAATTGTACACATTTGGGATGGATAATAAATACTTGCCTAACAAATGATGCCCATAGCCTATGGGTGATTTTGTGATTTGCCCGTAGTTATCTTATATTCAAGGGAAATCCACGTTCTTATTACTTTAGTGTAATGCAGGATCAATTACTCAGAAGTGAAGCAATTCAGTACTCTTAAGCTTTTTATCAGACTTATTCCGTAGCTGCACAGTGGGAACGTTGTCACTATGGGAATACAGATTAATGTGGTAAGGACATACACCACAACCTGTTTTGATTGTTGCTATTTCAGACTTGTCCTCAGCTGTATTAATAGCACTGCATATAAAAGCAAGGAAGTTCTGTCAAATCATATAAAGAACACGAGTTATGTCTCGACTGGAATATTGAGTCCAATTCTGGATGCTGCACATTTGGGAACATGTGAAGATACTAGTGCAGAAAAGATTCACAGGAATAGTTCCAAGGCTGGACAACTTGAGTAGATAGTTTGAAGCAGTTGGGACTGTTTGCCTTGCAAAAAATTTTGAAAGATTTGTAAGGGATTCAGAATAGTGACAGTGACTAGAGAAAACATGCATTGATAGACATATTAAGAACAGGAAGACAGATTTGAAGATAATTGGAAAACAAAAGGATAAATGGTTCACAGTGGTCACGGTCCAGAATGCACTGTTTGAGTGTGATGCTGTAAAATTCATTTGCATTTGAAGGAATTCTGTAATCTGAAAAGGGAGAATATGCAGGGCTGTGAAGAAAGGGAGAAGCAATGAGTTTGGCAAATGGCTGTCTGTAGGAGCAATTGTAGATATGGAACTGAATGACTTCATGTTGCAGTAATCCTGAGGCTGGTTGTACTGTTTTTAGATACTTATGCATACCTTTTGGCCATAGGTTTAAGAGTCATGGTGATACAGCACAGCAACAGACCCTTCGGTCCAATCGTTCCATGCCAATCATAATCCCAAACTAAACTAGCCTCACCTGCCTGTGCTTGGCCCACATGTCTCCAATTATTTCCTATTCAGTGCTTATCCAATTTGTTTTAAATGCTGTAACTGTACCTGCATCTACCATTTCACGTCTCGAAGTTCGTTCCATACACAAACCATTGTGCATTTTAAAACAAAAATTGCCCTCAGTGTCTTTTAAGTCTTTTGTGTCTCGCCTTAGCAATACCTCCCCAGTCTTGAAATCACCCACCTTAGGGAAAAGACATCTTCTCTGTACCCCCTTATACTTTTATAAACCTCTGTGAGGTTGCCACTCAATCTCCTCTGCTCCAGTGACAAAGGTCAGACCCTATTCTTCCTCTCCTTTATAACTCAAACCCTCCATTCCTGGCATTGTTTGACCCTCTTTAGTTTAATAATATCCTTCCCCCAACAGGGTGACTAGAGCTGGGCACAATATTCCAGAAAAGGCCTCACCAATGTCTTGTACAACAATGACATAACATCCCAACTCAGACTTGGTGGTCTGAACAATGAAGGCAAGTGTGTTAAACGTCTTCATAACTATCTGCCTACATGTGATGCAAACTGCGAAGAATTATGTATTTGAACCCTTAGGTCTCTGTGTTTTCCAATACTATCCAGGGCCCTACTTTTAATTGTATAAGTCCTGACCTCCTTTGTTTATGAAATTGCAATACCTTGCATTTATCCAGATTGAACTCCATCTGCCACTCTTCAGTGAACTGACCCAACTGATCAGTCTTTTTATTCCCTTAAATAACTACCTTCACTATCCATTATAACGCCAGCTTTGGTGGCATCCATAAACATACTAACCATGCCTTCTATATTCTCTAAATCATTTATATAAACAAGAAACAAAAGTGCATCCAGTACGGATTCCTGTAAAATACCGCTGGTCACGGGCCTCTAGTCCAAAATACAGCCTTCTATCATCACTCTGCCTACTGCTGTTAAGCCAGTTTTACAAGCATTTGGCAGGGTCCTACTGAATCCCATGTGATTGAACTTTATTAATTAGTCTACCACACAGAACCTTGTTTACTTGGACTTTAGTAAAGCTTTTACAATGTATATTGCTCTGCCCTCATAATCATCTTGGTTACTTCCTCAGAAAAAAACTCCCAAGTTCGTGAGACACAACTTCCCTTGCACAAAGCTGTGCTGCCAGTCCTGAATCGTTCTTGCATCTATAAATGCATATACGTTCTAACTTTCAGAATTGCTTCCAACAGGCAGCATATGCCAGGTATAGACAGTGGGGCTTGAGTGGATCCCTAGAGGAGTACAAGGACAGTAGGATTACGCTTAAAAAAGGGGACACGAGATAGGTTTTTCCTTAATCCTGTTTTCCAAAGCTAAGGGGATTCTACACATACACTATGGACAAAAGAGTATCAGAGTTAATGGGAACTGCAGATGCTGGAGAATCCGAGATAACCAAATGTGGAGCTAGATGAACACAGCAGACCGAATAGCATCTTAGGGTCTAGGCACAAAACGTCAGCCTTCCTGCTCCTCTCCTGCTAGGCCTACTGTGTTCATCCAGCTGTGCACTTTATCTCAGATCTTCTAGCATCTACAGTTCCTACTATCTCTGAGCTACTACATGTGTTTGCTATGGAGAAGGATAGGGAAGCTGGAGTACTTGGGAAGATAAATAACGATATCTTGAAAAGTATCCATATTACAGATGAAGTGCTGGACATGTTAAAACGCACGAAGGCAGATAAATCCCTAGGACTCGATCAAGTATAACCCAGAACTCTGGGAAGCAAGGGAAAAAAAACTGCTGAACCCCTATCATCGATAGCCATGGGTGAGGTGTTGGGAGACTGGCTAAAGTTGTGCTATAATTTAAGAAAGGTAGTAAGGAAAAGCCAAGAAACTATCGACTGGTGAGCCTGACATTGGGCAGGTTATTAGAGGGGATTTTGATGAACAGGATTCACATATCTGGAAAGATAAGGAGTGATTAGGGATCATCAATATGGCTTTGTGAGTGGGAAATCATGAATCTCTGACTTGATTTAGTTCTCTTTTGAAGTAAAGAAGAGGACTAATGAAAGCAAAGCAATGAACATTGTTGAAAGCCTTACTGAAGTCCATACAGACAAGGTTTTGCATGGTAGACTGGCTAACAAGATTAGATCACATGGAATACAAAGAGGACTAGCCATTTTAATGCCAAATTGGCTCAAAAGTAGACAGTGGTGGTGGAGGGTTGCTTTTCAAACTGGATGCCTGTCATCAGTGGTTGCCTGAAGGATTAGTGCTGGGTCTTGTGCTTTTTGTCATTTTATGTAAGATATTTGGTTTTGAATTCCAAGGCATTGTTAGTAAGTTTGCAATGGCACCAAACTTGGTGTAATGGACAGCAAATAAGCTTACCTCGGGCTATAGTTGGACCTTGATCTGATGGGTGAAGGAGTGGCAGATGAGTTTAATTTAGATAAATGTGTGGTGCTATGTTTTGCTAGGGCAAATCAGGGTAGGACTTAGACACTTAACGGTAAGTTCCCAGGGAGTTTTGCTGAATAAAAAGTGCAGGCTCATAGTTCCTTGAAAGTGGAGTTGCAGGTTGATAGGATGGTGAACAGGGTGTTTGGTGTGCCATCCTTTAATGGTCAGTGCATTGAATTCACGTGTTGGGTGGCCATGTTACAGCTGTCGGGGTCATTGGTCAGGCCACTTCTGGAATACTGTATTCATTTCCAGTCTCCCTGCTACAGGGAAGATGTTGTGAAACTTGAAAAGGTTCAGAAAAGAATTACAGGGATGTTGGCGGGTTTGAGCTGTAGAGATGGGCTGAATAGGCTGGGGCTGAGGGGTGGACCTTAACGCAGTTGGGAAAATCATGGGCATGGGTGAGGTAGGGGAGTAGGGGAGCCCAAAACTAGAGGGCATAGGTTTCAGGTGGGAGAGGAAAGATTTAAGAAAAACAAAGGGCAACTTTTTCATGCAGAGAGTGGTGCTTGTATGGAATGAACTATCACAAGTGGTGGTAAAATTACAACACTTCCAAGAGCATTTGGATGAGTATTTGAATTGGAAGGGTTTAGAGAGAAATGGGCCAAGTGCTGGCAAATGAGACCAGATTAATTTATGATATCTGGTTGGCGTGACGAATTGGGCTGAAGGATCTGTTTCCATGCTGTACATCTGACTCTAACTTACCCACCACTGAAAGTTAGGCTCACGAATCTATAGATCCCTAGCTATTCATTGTGTCCCTTAAATGAAGACACAGTGTTAGCCACTCTTCAGTTATTGGCACCTTCCCCCTTAGTTATAGAAGATTCACATATTTTGGCAAGAGGCCCCGGAATTTCCTCCCTAATTTTCCACTCCGTTCTGGGATACACTAGATCAGGTCCCAGAGATGTTTCCACCTTTATTTTCGAAGACCCCCCCAGCACTTCCTCTTCTATAATGTGAACTGTTTTGAAATTATCAATTTTATTTCCCTGAATTTTCTGTTTTTCTTTCCCCACAGTAAATACTGACACAAAATATTCATTTGAATATCTCTTCCATCTCCTAAGGTACAACATAAAGGTGACCTCTCCTGAGCTTTAAGGAGCTCCACACACTTTGTTCTCTGGCTGTTAATGCACTTGTAGCATTTCTTAGGATAATCCTTAATTTTATTTGCCAAGGCTATCTCATATAAGAATGACCCTACATTCTTCGTACTGTTCAAGATTCATTTGAATCTGGTTGTGTATTTCTAACACTATTTTTATTAATTCTTGACTAAAATGTCAATCTTTCTTCATCCATTGTCCTCTAATTCTACTAGCCTTACTTTTCACTAATGGGGACATAATGACTCTGGACTCTGTACATGTTTGAAAGCCTCCCACTTTACCCTTTACCTGTGAACAATCTATTGCAATCAAATTTTGTTCTTGTCTCATACCATTAAAAAAATTGCATTACTCCAATTAAGAACTTTTAACTGTTATAGAAGGCTTATCCTTTTCCATAACTACAACTATTTAAAGCAATAGAATTATGATAGCTCAATCAAAAATGTTCCCCTACTATCATTTCAGTCACTTCCCCTATCGTATTATCCAAGAGAAGGTAATGTTTTGCTCCTGTGTAGTAAGAATATTTGCATATTGATAAAGAAAATTTTCTTGAACACGTAATAAATTCACCATCCAAGCATTTAACACTGGTAGTCCCGGCTAATGTTTGGAAGATAAAAATCACCCTACTGTTAAAAACATACTGTTCTTACTTGTATCTGAGATTTCTCTGCGTGTTTGTTCTTCATTTTTCCCTCCTGACTATTGTGTTATGGTACAGTCCCATAAAGGTGATCGTTCTTTCGTGCTTTCGTGCTTTGTTTCAATCCATATATTTTTACTGGACAAATTTTTCAGAAATATCTTCTGTAGCTACGACAGTAATATTTTCATGAATCAAAAGCCCCCCCCCCCCCCCATTAGCCTCCTTTTGTAAAAACTATCTTTCCTATAGCATCTGAAATCTGGAATATTGAGCTGCCAGTCCTGTCCGTCCCTCGGACAAGTTTCAGTGATAGCTATGATGTCCCAGTCCTATGTTCCCAAACATGCCCTGAATCCATCAGCTTTGCCTGTAAGACCTCTTGCTTTGAAATAAATCCACTTTTTAATTCTTCGGAGTTATGTCGTTCTGTCTTTTCTAATTAACTCATTCATTCTTTTCAGATTCAAAATCATCCTCCATCTTTCTAAGTAGTCTGCTACTTAGGATTTCTCTCCGTCCCTTCCCCCACCCTCCCCTAATAGTTTATTCTCCCTTAATAGAATGAGCCAATCTTCCACTAGGATCTTTTCAGTACAAGTGAAACCCATTCTTTTTGAACAGGTCTTTCTGCCCCAGAAGAGATCCTGAATCCTGGAACATTACACCACCTCTTCAGCCATTGATTTATTGCCTTTATCCTTTTTATTCTTCTATCATTTGAGCTTGGCGTCAACAGTGAACCAGAGATTTTAAAAAACCAAACCTCAAAAGTAGTAATTTTCTATCTAACCTTTTGTAAACCCTTAAGCCTTTCCTGAATTATGTCATTCCTGCTAGCGTGTACAATAACTTCCCATTTCTGGCTCTACCTTTAACAATATGCTTCAAATGTTTTGAGATGTCCTTAATGCTGGCACTAGGAAAGCAACATACTATCTTAGATTCACAGTCAGTGCCACAGAATTTCCTGTCCGTGCTGTTGACAGGGGAGACTCGTGAAATAATAATTCTTCCAAATTTTGTCAAACCCTGCTTGACGTAAGATTCATTCTCAATGCCCAGGATATGATTGCCTTTTTGTGTTTTTATTTAAACTTGTTTTTGAACCTTGTGAATCATCAAGGTTTGCCTTTAGCTGATCATTTGTGGTGCGTTTGATTAAGCATTTAATTCCCTCCCAGTTTAACCGGAAAATACATCAGGAAATATGTTAAGATATGTCAAACACAGTGCAGTGTAAAGATATATATGTCTACAAAGTTTCTTTCAGCGAGGAGCAAGCTGTTAACTTTAAAATATTTGCAATTTGAAGCTGCTGGATTTACTTTCATGCATAAAATTCAGGCAGGTTAGAACAGCTGTCTGATTGCTGATTTCAAGATAGAAATTATGTGACTAAGTTCAACAAATAGAGTAGTAAATCAATAAATTCAACAGTCCAAAATAATGTTTTTCTAACGAATCATTCAGCTGATTTATTTGACTTTAATTTACATTTTACTGATTAGTATCCAGTATGCTTTATGGTAGAATTTTGATTGCGTAAGCAAAAAATTAAAAAGAAATTTACTCTACGTAAATCTCATTACTACTAACTTAACCAGTCAGTCCTATACGCATTTATTTCTGTAGGAAAATGAAGTGGACTTCAGATTACAATCCTGACTTTGCCCTGTATCCAGGCAATGCTGAGGTTTTTTTAAAAGATTCCCTGTAGTGTGGAAACAGGCCCTTTGGCCCAAGTCCACACAATCCCTTAGAGCATCCCACCCAGACCCATCTCCCATAACCCCCACACCCCTGAACACTATGGGCAATTTAGCCTGGCCGATGCACCTAGCTTGCACATCTTTGGACTGTGGGAGGAAATCAGAGCACCCCCGGAGAAAACCCACACAGACATGGGGAGAATGTGCAAACTCCACACATAGTTGCCTGAGGCTGGAATCAAACCTGGGTCCCTGGTGCTGTGAGGTTGCAGTGCCAACCACTGAGCCACCGTGCTGCCCGAGTTCTTTTGCATAAAATAAAATCTTGTCTTGCTAGTAAATTATTATTAGTGCCAGTTTGTTACTCTTTCTGACATTTGAAACAAGTTCATTACAACAGTCATAACCTGACCAGTTTGTAAACACCCTGTGTTTGTGTGGTTTCCAATTTGATGGAGCTGATTGGTGAATAATTTGACTTTCTGCTTTGCCATCTCCAGTTTGAAGTGAATGTTCTGATAGTTCACTGTAAGAATGACAGGGTTACCTGATTGGAATCCCAGCCCTGTGCCATTTTGGGGTGTTGTGAATGATTACCAGTAGGAAATATCTTCAGCTGCAAAACCTGAGCTATGTGTTTTGGAGCTCGAGCTGTAGCTGAAGTCACTGCGGTGTGTCCAAGATTGAGAACTGTCTGGGTAACATGTTTTTAATACAGTCGTCACATTGCAGATTAAGACTAGATATTTGGACACTAGTGAGGGAGAAGTTCATATGAGAAATGTACCTCATGCCAAATGCGGCACAAAGGACCCAAGTACACAGGCTTTTTGTTTTTTGGTGTGGTTTAGTTGGGAGGGTGCAGTGGGGGATGCGGGTGGTGGCAGGGAGTGAGGAGAGGAAGGGCAAAAGTGGTGGGTGATTTCATGCCTAGGGTTAGTAGATTTTTGTGGGTGTAGAAGTAACTCCAGGATGTATGTTGCCTTTTAGTTAAAGTATGTGAGAGCATTGTAGGACATTGTTTTCATAAGGTGGATAAGCCTGAAGTTGTGATCCACACTAGTAGGTAGAGCAATGAGTTCCTGAAGGTCACTTGTAGAGATCTTTGCATTAGGCAAGCGACTGAAAAGCAGGGTGTTTAAGCTAGCTCACTCAGGATTGCCAGAGATAGTGGGAACTGCCGATGCTGACCTGAAACGTCAGGCTTTCTTGCTTCTCTGCTGCTTGGCCTGCTGTGTTCATCCAGCTTCACACCATGTTATCTCACTCAGGATTGCTCCTGATATCACTTGCTGGTAAATATTGAAATAGGAAGGTTAATCAAATGAATACATGTCTTGGAAAAATAGTTCAGGAAAGGAAGCTTTAGCTTTCCAGCACATTATGATTTCTTCTAGGACAGGTAGGAATATTGACTTGCACATGAGCAGGGCTTGGAGTAATATCCATTTGGTAGATTTGCGAATGCTGGTGGGCAGAGTTCTATCTGAATGCATTCAGTATTTGTAACGTGAATTCATATTAGTAGAAGATAATGTGATTATATTTGCCATTATGGAACCATGGCTGCAGTGTGACCAAGATTGGGAGCTCAATTCAAGGATACTTGACATTTAGGAGTGACGGGGAAAGGAGGTGGAGTATTGCATCTGGTATATTTGGATTTTCCAAAAGCTTTGTATAAAGCTCCCACGGGAGGTTAGTGAATGATATTGTAACTACATGGGATTGAGGATACTAACATGGTTTGTGGATTCATTAACAGGCAAAAAGCAGAGAGAAGGAAGATGGACCATTCTCCAGTTCTCAGGCTGTGAATAATAGTTTAGGTACCACAGTGATCAGTGCTTGGGCTTGAGCTGTTTTTATACAGTTTAGATCTGGGAGCTGCTTATCATATTTCTGTTTGCAGGTGATATAAAAATTTGGGTGGGATTGAGAGTTGAGTAGCATGCAAAGAGGCTTCAGGGGGGATTTAGACAAGCTAAATGGGCAAGAATACAACAGATGGAATAAGTGTGAAGTTGTTTCAGAGATTCTCCGGCATCTGCAGTTTCTGCTGAGATAACAAGGGGTAGAGCTGGATGAACACAGCAGGCCAAGCAGCATCCGAGGAGTAGGAAAGCCAACGTTTTGGGCCTAGACACGTCTTCAGGAAAAAAAAATGACTTGGCTCTTTTTGTGATGAAGGGTCTAGGCCCGAAATGTCAGTTTTCCTGCTCCTCTGCTGCTTGGCCTGCTGTGTTCATCCACCTCTACCCCTTGTTATCTAATTGTGCGGTTACTTTGTTAGGAGGGATACGGGAAGAAATTTTTTTTTTTAAGTGTGAAATTGGAAAATGTTGATGTCAAAAGGGATCTAGGTGTACGTCTTAAGTCACCTGAGAGTGGTGAGCCTGTGCATTCACTACTGCAGAAAATGTTTGAGGCCAAAACATTTGTGTTTTCAAGAAAGTGATAGACAAACATAGTCCTTGTGGCTAAAGAGATCAAAGGATATGGGGGTAAAGCAGGATTAGGTTATTGATCTCAATCATCTGAAACGTCAGTGGAACAACGAACCAGCTTGGCAAGCCAACCAACCATAATATCCACAAGCTGAGCTATATATCTACTCAAATCTTAAAGCTCAATTATGTTGACTAGTGGAGCAGTAGGATGGCGTCACATTGCCAACTTCTGCTGTCTGTCACTTAATTGAAAGCTGCCATGCAAGTACGGCAATTAATTCAGATGGCAGATGGTGTGTTCACCTTTATTGCAAAAAGATTTGATTACAAAAGCTAAGAAGTCATGCTTCAAATGCTTTGAATTCTGGTGAGGCCGAACCTACAATATTGTATGCCATTTCTTACCGAACCAAAGATATACTAGCTGTAGGAGGGCAGCAGACGATCACCTGTCTTAAGGCTTGACATGGTTGGACTGAAGTATGATGTGAGATTGAGGAGACTGAGTTTAGTAGAGAGGTGATCTGATCGCAAAATCAAGTTCTTGATCATACGGTAAATAGAATAGATGCAGAAATGATGTTTTCTCTGGCTGACTGTTCTAGAAAAATAACTCTTAAAAGCCAAGCTACTTGGAAATGAGATGAGAAGGAACTTCCCCACTCAGTAGTGATCTTTGGAATTCTTTACCCCAAAAGATTGTGGCAACTCAGACAGTATGTTCAAAAGAGTTTGATAGATTTCTGGTTACAAGGGGTATGGGAATAGTCTGGGAATGTGACATTGAGGTAGATGATCTGCTATGATTGAAAATGGTAGAGAAAACTTGAATCTGAATGGCGTATTCCTGTCTTCCTATGTTGTTAAGTTAACTTTTGTTGTTCAAGGTCTGTATTAAAGCATGTTCATCTAAGCCAACATGCAATTTTGTTTCTACACATAATCAGAGAGCTACTTTGCATTCTTTTAAGTTGGATACAGTTTTAATCTGTGCTGAAGAAGCCAGAATCTCTCATGTTAATAAATTGTAAAGCAGCTGGGGATCACAAAAATAGGACTGACACAATGAAGAGACTTTAAAACGTGGGTGAGAAATTTAAAATCAGGATGTTGCTTGACTGTTTCCAGTCGCTTCCCATTTGGAGTCAGCAAGCTCAGGGGTGATAGGGGAACAAGTCACGGTGTGAGTTAAGACAATAGTAGCAAAGTGTTTGACTTGTAAATTTACGGAGGGTAAAATCTGAGAGATTAGCTGGCTGTGTAGTAGAATAGCCAAGGCTAGAGGTAATACAGACGTGTGGATTTCAGCAAGAAATGATCTGTGACAGGCCAGCATGAGTGGATGTGACACAGGTAGAAATTGTCTTATTGTCATGTATAAGCTTTAAGTTTGCTTAGGGTTCAGTTGTGACACTGGGGTTGCAGACAGACTGGATTCATTTCAAACTGTTGCCGTGGAGTGGAGTTGATAACCAGTGAACAAAATGGTGCAGCAGGAGTTCAAAACAATCGGTTCAGACTCGTGATATTTAAATTACCTGTAATCTCTCTCATGCAAAAGTCAAATGTTTGATTTCAGAACTAGAAATCTAGCTAAGTTTTTTCCTCTCTTTGGTTGCAGATGATGCCAAGTTGGGTTGGTTTGTGAACTCTGAAGATGCAGAGGTCCTTCATGATCTGGACAGGTTGGGTGAGTGGGCAAATCAGTGGCAGACAGTATGACTTGGATAAATGTGAGGTTATTCACTTTGGAAACAAAAACAAGAAGGCAGATTACTACCTGAATGGCTGGCTGTAAATTGGGAAAGGGGAGTGTGCAGCACGACCTGGGTGTCTTTTTGTGCCAGTTGCTGAAGGTAAACATGCAGGTGCAGCAGGCAGTAAAGAGGGAAAATAGCCTTCATCCTGAGACATTTCAAATACAGAGCAAGGATGTGTTGTTGTAGTTGTACAGGGCCTTGGTGAGACCACACCTGGAATATTGTGTGCAGTTTCGGCCTCCTTTGTCTGATGAAGGATGCTCCTACTCCTGAGGGAGTGAAGTGAAGGTTTACGAGGCTGATTCTAGGGATGGCGGGTCTGACTGATGAGAAGAGATTAAGTAGTTTGGGATTGTTTTTGCTGGAGTTCAGACAAATGAGGGGGGGGAATCTCAGAGACTTAGAAATGTTTAACAGGACTGGATAGGGTAGATGCAGGGAGGATGATCCTGATGGTGGATGTGTCCAGAACAAGGGGTAACAGTATGAGGATTTGGGCTGGACAATTAAGACAGACTTGAGATGTTTCTTCACCCAAAGAGTAGTGAGCCTGTGGAATTCATTGCCACAGGAAGTAGTTGATGCCCAAATACCATATTCAACAGGCGACTAGATCTAGCACATGGGATGAATGGGATCAAAGAAAGCAGGGTTAGGCTTATTGACTTGGAGGATCATGATTGTGAAGAATGGCACCTCCTATCTCTGTTTCCATGCTGATAGTAACAGCTTGGGTTTATGAAACTCTTTTAACACGGTAAAACAACAACATGATGTTTGATAGGTGCGTTATAAACCAAAATTGACAGGGCCACAGATCTTGAGACTGGTGACTAAGGGTTGTGAAACAAGTTAAAATAGTAGCGATACCTTGTTGCAAGGAATTAGAGAATAAAATCTCTGCAGTGTTGCTACAATAGAAAATGGGAACTGAAATGACAGGACAAAATTAAATAATTAGGGAGCCGAAACCTTTTGTGTTAACTAGAGTAGATCAGTAACTTGAGCAGTTGTATTTCCCTTTGAGGAAGACAGGGGACTGAGAGTACAAGACTTGCTGGCTTTAGTTTTCTTTGGATCCTTTTCCTAGCCAGCTGAGCTTTTTATTTCTGCTCTTGTTCAAGTGTCCTTCATAAGGGTCAGCCTCCAGAGGTCAGTGGGAAGAAATCATTGGGACCCCAGTGATAATTTATTGTATGGTCTTTGGGTACATGACCATCTTCTGTCTGAGCATGGACAATCCAGTGCATGCACTGATTGTGAACTTAACAATGTATCTTGATGGGCTTAATGCACTCACAACCTCTTGAGTTGATGACTGTGACCTGCCTAGAGATATTTCAGGATGTATCCAAGGCAGTGAAAGTGGTATTCTTCAGTCTTTTTCTGCCATTTGTTATCGAGGTCTTACCATTGTAGTGACCTGCACTGAGGATGTAGCGTTGGCATATTTGGAATTTGGTATTCTGAATCGGATTGCTGCTGTCCCACAATCCTAGGTTGGCTTGGAAATGTACTGCAAAAGCTGCATTGTTTTGTATTGATTTGTTTCAATTCATACATTGCTCCTGTTGTAGAGCCCAGGTATGCAGAGCTACCAACAGCCTTGATGTACATGCAAAGCAGTTGGGCAACATCCTAGACACTGAAATCTGCTTTCCCGATGGTGGTCAAATCAACTATTTTGCCAAAACATGCAGACTCTCTGGTATCTCTGAAATATTCCTCTGAGTGAAGTGTTAGTGCAACGCTCAGTTTAGGGCACCTCTCTGAGGATGTCACATCTTCCTCATGTCTCATTTGACAACACAGAGAAGCAGCTTTCCATCATCTCTGGTAAGTAAGCAAGCACGTTGGAGGTCTGACATGAAGACGCATAATAGAGACAAAGAGAATGCTGTATGGACCCAACTGTGGATCTCACTGTTAACCCATGATAGTTGATCTTAGCCATCATATTGGTATGGAAAGAAAGGTGATCACGTGGAGTAGCTTCAGCCACCAGCTAACTTTCTTTTGCTCATGTGTTTAAATACCTCCGTGAGATAAGTGTTGGAAATGTATGGTCTCCTATATTCGTGGCATTCCTCTTGCAGCTGCAGTATTGAGAAGTTTGTGCCAATTGTATATCCTGCAGTTCAAAAGTGACAGTGGGATTCAGAGTAAGTGCATTCAGTCGGAATCTGCAGTCTAAATAGGGTAGTTGCAGCTCTCAATCGCCACACAATTGGATTTTAGAAATCTGCAATGTTCTTTACAAATGACTTTTAAAAAAAGTCTTTTGATGAACAGCAAGGAAAGAACGTGTATTTGTAATAACAATTTGCTAGCTACTGACCCTAATCTAAGCAATGACAAAATGTTTTGAGCAGGAATGCAGTCATCATACCAAAGCAAAAAAGGAAGTTTTCACACTGTTCTACAGAATGGAAAATGTCCAGCACAACTTTATTAATTTTTGACTCATGGTTACAATTAGTTTTGTGGTGTTCACTGTAGTGCAAGAATAGAAAGCACTGTTTTATTTCCTCATCTATCTGCTTGTAAACTTTTAACCGCTTGGGTAACAAGGCCAAATAAATGAAAATAATCAAGTTTGGGCCTGAACCGTCAGCCCTTCCTGCTCCTAAGATACTGCTTGACTTGCTGTGTTCATCCAGCTCTGCACCTTGTTATCTCGGATTCTCCAGCATCTGCAGTTCCTATTATGTCTAAGTTTTCAAAATCTGTTCTTTAAGAATGCAAAGCTTAATATTCCTTTTCATGAGTCTAAATTGATTGAAATATACATTTAGTTTGGAACCTGTAGTATTTGTAAGTAACTTGGGTGTAATAAAACAATCGTCAAGTTCAAATTGAAAGACAAACTCTCCCTTTATGAGGCAAAGTAAAGTAAGACAGGCTTCCCCAAACTCCACCCCAACCTTTCCAAGCTATCATTGTGTAAGATGTCAAATGGGTGACCTGTATCAAATCATAAGAACAAAATTGCACTTTGACATTTCAGAGCTGGTTCAAGCATAGTGTTAGTCCATTTCCAGATTTTTCTGCAGGATGAGCGTCTTGGGGGGAATGAATTGAATAGTGTCTTAATTTTCTGGTTTTCAACATAGCAAGGAGTACAATACGTACCCATTTTGGTTGCCACTTTGTGCTTCGCATTAAGTGTCTTCGCTTAATGGCCTATGGTTTTAATTACGCATTGTTAAATGGGAATTTCTATTGTCTGTCCAGCATTCAGAAACTGTGAAAATTTGCTGATAATGCACAAATGTTTCTATGTTACAAAAATGGCAGGGCACGTGAATGAGATAACATAAAACACAAGAGTTGTCCAAAGAACAATAGCAGGTGCATATGCATTGTTGGGTCTAGCACATGTTTTGTGAATAATTCAGCTAAAAGAAGTCTTTGAAAACTTGGCAAGTGATATTAGCATTGCAAAACCCCATATCGCCTCTTGCAGTTGAGGGGCATGTTAGGGCTAGTGGAAGATGTAGAGCGGATGAGGGAGTTGCGGGGAGTGCAGTACCTCTGGAAGGCAGAAAAGGGTGGGGAGGGAAATATATCCTTCGTTGTGGGGTCAGATTGCAAGTGGCGGAGAATGATGCGTTGAATCTGGAAGTAAATGGTTTGATAATGTGATCCTACAAAAGATGTATTTCCCTCCCCACCCTTATCAGCCTTCCAGAGTGACTGCACTCTGTGCAACTCCTTCGTCCACTCCACACTCCCCACTAGACCCAACACCCCCGGCACCTTACCCTGCAACCGCAGGAGGTGCTACACCTGCCCCTCTTCCCAGGCCCCAAAAAAACCTTCCACGTGAGACAGATGTTCACCTGTACATCTGCAAATGCAGTCTGTTGCATCTGCTGTTCCCGAAGTGGCCTCCTGTACATCAGGGAGGCCAAGCAGAGGCTCGGAGACCACTTTTTGGAGCACCTATGCTTGGTTCGTGACAAACGACAGACCTCCCAGTCGTGAACTACTTCAGCTCTCTCTCTCTCTCTCTGCCTTCTTCCTACCACCCCATCCACGTGCAAACGCACACTCACTCGCTGGACAACATGTCCAACCTGGGCCTGTTCAGTTTTACAACGAGGCCACCCAGAAACTGGAGAAACACACCTTATATTCTGCCTTGGAAGCCTACAACCCAATGGTCTCAATGTGGACTTTACTAGCTTGAAAATCTCTTTGCCCCCAAACTCATCCCAATCTTGATACTTTATTTAAAATTGATGGTGTAAACCTGGAAACTAAATTGAAAAATAAGCAGTGTTCAGGAAGGAAAAGCTGAGATGATGAGCAGAAAGCTATTCTGTGGTTTTCATCTCCTAACATCTGGAATTGTTTAAGTAATTCACAGCTGTAATATTTCATACTACACTAATTTACATGTGTTCACTTTATCTGGACTCTGCTAGTTTTCAAATCTACATTGCAAGTGTGGGGCAAAATTGCCTTCCTGTTTTTACTTGTAGCATGCACTGTGCTTTGTTATTTGTAGTGGTGTTCGTTAACCTAGCCTGCATTGGAGCTTTTCTCTTCCAGCTGCGATGTTTACCACTGCATTCTGCACACTGGAATATAGGGCAAAAAAAACCCCTCAAATTTGTGCATTTTGTCTCAGTGAATTTTGATTGATATCTGAACATTTATTACAAAGTTTGTGGAGGCTTTTTCTGACAGTTTGTTTTTTGTAAACAAACGCTACAGATTTGACTTGGCTGTGCTGAACCTTTTAAATGAACTTAGTTTCTTTCCTGATCAATAAATTTTGGGTTGAGGTGGTAGTGGAATCTCCCAAAAGAAAACAACCCATTCAAAACTGAACAACCAATCTTGTAAACCAATCACAGAGCTCATAAATTTCTAAGATTTTTACGTGTGCAGATGTTTCTTCACATTTGTGATCATAATTTACTTTTTATTATTTATTAGGCATTGCTGGCTAGGCCTGCTTTTTTTTTTTATTGTCTACCTCAATGCCCAGAGAGCAGTTCAGAGTCAATCACGTTGCAGATCTGGAGTCACATAGGCCCCAGACCAGGTAAGAATGGTAGTTTACTTTCCTAAAGGACGTTAGTGAACGAGATGAGTTTTTTAAAATGATAAGCAATAGATTCACTATTATCATTCGACTCTTAATTCCAGAATTTTATTCAAATCAGATTTTACCAGCTGCCATGATGAGGTTTGAATCTGGGGCCCCAGTACATTAAGCTCTGAATTAGTGCTTAGCAGTAATACCCACTCAGCCATCACCTCACCTAAAATGGAGTTTTCACCAACATTACTGTAATAATGAAATGAAATCCATTATGGAGTGTCTTTGAAATCATGTTTCTGCTCTCTAGCATTTAGTCTTAATTATAATCATTAAGTGAAGAATTCCAAATTAAATTTTATACAAAATACTTAAGCTGTAGTGAGGATAGTCAGTGTTCCACTCTGTTATCCCTTTCAAACATATCTGGAAATGACCTGAATGAATTATTGCTTTGCTTAAAATACTTTGCATTAACTTAGTCTCTTAACATAATGAGAGAACTCTGCCAACCAGATAAACTTTGAATTTGCTTTATGCATCGTAAAGGTTTGTTAGTGTAAATTATTCTTCACTTAACAGGAATGTTTAAAATTTTATTCAGTTTTAAATATTCAGTTGGCAAGAATATGATTGCAGTTTTGTGATTTTTAATTTTAAACATGAAAAATTGCTTTTTCTTTAAAGCATCATGGTAATTTTGCTACTTGTTCAAATTAACAGCAACAGTCAGGTTTGCAAGTTTGCAAAATAGTACTTCAAGGACATTTTTTCAGATCTGAATTTTAACCATAACAGAGGATGCAAACTCATACCTTTTTTATAATTGATTCAGTAGATGTGTCTGAACCTGTTTTTTTTTCTCTTCAAACTCCTTTTGTCTCCTTTTTTAAAAAACTTAAGTCTCATCCATTTAGTAACAAACTAAGGCTATTCATTAAGGATGCTATCCTCACTTTTAAATGAATGCCCCAAATTTGGGACTGTAAGAAAATAATAGAATGCTAATGGAAACTTATCAAGCTTAAAATATTAGTTCTTGGGATAATGATGCACCCCAGCCCCTTTAGGGCCCTCCAGTCACAGTACTGTATGGACCGTGTATACCCTTTTCTTGGTCTCAAAAGCACATATTTAACCATGGAACAGGGATGGACAGTTGGGTTCTACAACTCCTTTCATTGCCTGCTGACTGGACTTGTCCACCATCATGGGCAGGCCCAAGAGCAAGACCTCTGATTTTGCCCACTCCTCTCCACGTGAGGTCCCCATAAATCAACAGCATGAAGCAGAAGTGTCACCGAAAATTTAAAAGCAGTCTCTTTAAATAGCTGGACGGGGGCTGGAGACTATACCAATCCAATAAATGCAAAACATAGTCTCCGGGCTGAAAAAATTATTTGTGGTCTGGTATGGGTTTCTTTTATTGGCTGCATTGGAACTGAAGAACATAGAGCAGAATTAGTGATTTTCGCTCTTCAAGCCCACTTCAACATTTCTGTGCTATCCCTGTGTTCCTATTGTTTTAACTCTTCCTTTTTTTTATTTTAGTATTTAAAATTTCTCAGTGACTGACCCTCCAGCCTTCAGGGATAGAGAATTCCTAAGATTCGGAGGAAAGAAATTCACCTCTCAGATTTGCATAACCACCTTTGTTCGTGGGCCTCTTAGTTTTAGGTCTCTATTGTCTCAGTTGTCTGCGTCATTTAAGTCAAGAGAAACATTCTTTCTGCGTATTCCCTGTTAATCCCAAATATATAGGTCCAGTTATTTTGATCTTTTCTAAAAGAACTGCTAAATAAATTGGTTAATGCTGAAGATTAAATTTGATGCATCGTTTTGTTGCATGCATCTTCATTTTTAAGGAGCACTGCAAAATCACTTGGCATACACAAGTCAAAGTATTCTATTCCAGAAAAACCTTCAGTGTCAGTGAGAAAATGCCTAACTAATTACTTGAAACTTGGCTATGCAAAAAGCACATAACAGTAATTTAAGTAACTTTCATGTGTGTGAAGAAATGTTTTACACCTACCTTGTAGAATAAACCTTAATGTTGATTTTAAAATTTTAATGTCAGAAAAAACTTGCAACTTCAAACATGACCTTTTGGACGAAATTTGCATGGATAGTTTCAAAAACTGAGCAAATACCATCATAGTACTGTTAACAGTTGGCGTGCTTTTTTTCTGAGACTCAAATTACAGACTGCGCAAGTGGAGCACTGAGTTGAACGCCTGAGCACCACCTGCTGGAATGCCATCTTGTTGTTTGCTGTTTCAGTAGATCACTGAGATTAGATTGATTTTAGAATTTCGAACTCGGCACAGTTGTCTGCATCATTACCAAGTGGCCAAGTCAAATGAAGACCACAACGATGGAAAAGAGAAATGGGCAGTGTTGTATGGTTAACATCGAGATATGAATTAAAATTGGACATAAATACTTGCAAACCCTTATTTTTGTATCAACAAGGGCACAACTATTTTGCTTAACTTTTGGACCTGTTTGCTACTTACTGCCATCTACTTCAGAAGTGTGTATTTTTGTAAGAATGTACTCAATATTGTTCTTAATCTTATCTGTGTAAATTAAATATATTTTGAGTTTAGATGTGCTTCAGATGTGTATTTGCAATGTAATGGTCCTCAAATTCTGGTGTTTCCATGGTGTTACACATAATGAAATTAGTACTGACTTAAAAATATGTGGTTGTGTATGTGTCAGAATATCTGGATGGAGGAAGAAAATTGTGGGAATTATTACTATAGAATAGCTGTATATCTTAACAATTAGACTTTTTTTTGATATGGTTGAATGGCTGAAGTGAAATGTTCTTTGATTTATCTGCAATACTAACTACCCTATAGAATTCTTTTAGATCTCCAAGGCTCCTGGACAGTGCCTAACCAATATTATGTCTGATGCAACTCAAAAGGCCATATGTTTTCTTCAATTTTTGTTTCAAATTCATTCTTAATAGGTTCTTTTGGGTTTATTGTATCTTTTGTTTTCCCCTGCATCTTCCCTTTCAGTGATCTGTAGAGGACAGACTTCTTGCTTGGTTTACATTAGTGCAATTGAATTGAAAGATTAAATTGGGTAGAAAGATAAATTTCTATAACTAATAGAGAAAACAGACTAAGTTTGTAAGATGTTCGCTTATACTTCCTTCTCACTCATTGAATTGTTAATACAAGTAAATGCAACTTTAAAATTGTCCAGTTTTGAGAGTATTCCAGTTGGAACTGTTGAATTCAGGCAACAGCTCAAATTGTCCAATGCTTCAGGATTGCTTTGAATCTGTACTATGCCTTTAACAGACCTGCAATATGGTATGACTATGCATTTTGTGCAGCCTCTAAAAAATTGAAATTTCAGATACATACCTTCTGAGCTCTTTTTTGAATTGGTTAAATTTCATTTCTCCTTTTTTATTCCTCATGCACTATGTCTTTTTATAATCCTGCAATACTTGAGAATTAGAGAATACATTCTCAAAACATTAAAAATGCTGAGTGAAGTGGCATTGTATGAACTGATATTTAAAGAACGGTTTATTGAATTCTCAGTTTCATGCATCTGAGTGAATTCTTTCTCTCACCAGCACCCCCTCCCCTGCACCCCTCCCAAAAAGATGGTATTTGGACAATACTAGTAATTCTGTTGTCTTTCACTGATCTCAGAACTAAATTATGAAGTGTTTGTAGTTGCTTCTAGCACACAAAATTCTTTCTATGCCAAAAACTTAATTCCAGAAGTTTGAGTATAATTTGTGATTAAATGTTGTCAGAAATGGAAGAGAACTTAAAAATTTTAATGTCTAGTCATGAATTCACGTTTCAAGTGAAATTGGCTTAGTCTGACAGAACTTCTAGCCTGCTTCTTCCTTTCTTGCATGGAGAAAAACTGAAATCTTGTAACTTGGTATCATCAAGTTTCTAATGCATCTGGTTGTATTTCTTTAAACCTGAGAGTAAAGGGACGAACAAGAAATCATCTTATGCAATCTCCAATTCACCCTTTTGTTTCCTCCAGTTCACTTCATCCAAAAACAAAACACTGTTAACATGACAAACTATTATGAAGCAGTGGGGAACCATGATTTTATCCACAAGATCACTTTGCTTATAGCAGAAAACCAAAAAATTCAGCAACGAGCAATACAGTGCACTGTAGACTTAGTTTTAATTTAGCAGATTTTAAATCATATGTAACTTAAGGCTTCTAATTTATCAGTTTTTTTTGTTTCAAAGGAGTCTGTTAACTTACTTATCCCATTGCATAATCAGTTTGATGCTTTGAATTTTGTAACCAAACACAACAAAAAATGTCTCCAGGTGAAACATTTACTCTTTGGCAATATCAAATTAATTGGTGCAAGTTTTATTTTGTTGTAGGAAGTGTTCACTTGACCAAAGATTACTAGTACTGCACTGAAAACAGATCCAATTCTTCAAGTACAGTTGCATTAAAAAGTATGATGTTTGGAACTCTACTTCAGTGCTATTAAAGAAAGAACTGGACATTAGCCATATTATCATTAAAGCCAATCACCGATGTTTTGTTCAATTTAAACAAGATTCTGGTCATTCTTAATTTAAGCATTTGCTTTGACATGTCCCACTGCCCTTTGTTTTAGGGACCAGATGTTGACAAGGTACTTGGTAGAGATGAGTGGAAATGTAATTGACAGGCGATAGGAATGAGATATTAAGCAAGATTAGAGACAAATGGAAGATCTTCATTTTTTCAAATTGTGAACATATAGTACACTTGTGATATCGATGTCTTGTACAAGATCCCTGTAGGTAGTAAATTTTTTTTTAAAAATCCTTGAAGGTGCTGTATTGTAAATTGTGAAATCCTGTGGCGTGGTAAATTGTGTACCGATATTTATTAGGACGAAGTGTCAGTTTGAAGATCACTGACTTAAAATGTATTGAATGGAATTGTATTTTACTGCAACTAATGGTAATCTGATTGGATGCTTAATTGGCATATATTGTGTGGGCATATAATTTTAAGTAGTGCTGTAGTCGAAAGGTTAAGCGTAGCTTTCAGGCCTTTTTTTTTAAAAAAAGCCTTTGGCAGAAAAACTGAATTACACAATGTGGCAGTAATGTCCAAGTATTTTGGCGTGTAATCGCAGTACAGACAATCGGATTTTTACAGCTCTGCTACTGCCAAGACATTTAAATGGAGCACAATTTTTAAAAGCTCTGTTTGAAGCAGTTCTTGAGAAACACATGGAACAGAGAAAGTTGCTTATGAATTCAGCTCCTAATAAACTGGTAAAAGTGTTTAAGTCAGTATCTGAAGCTCATGGTTGAAGTATGCAACTCAACTTTGAGAAATTCACAGTTTTTGTATCATCATCCAGAGGTACAATATCCTGTCTGTCTGAATAGTTATAGAAGAATGATCATAGATCATGTTATGTTTGTTTTTTTTCTGCATTTTGCTAACCAGGTCATCTGACAGTGAACAAGATTTTCTCATGATCCTGCTGCTCTTGTGAATAGATGAGAGCGCACAATTTAGGTACTACAATGTGGGCTTGTTCTCCCCCCCCCCGCCCCAGCTTTTTAGCAGCATTAAAAGTAAATGGAGTTAATCTCTCACTGAAGTTTAAGTAAGGTTATACAAAGTGTTGAGCTGATGTGAATGATATGTTGTTTCTTCTCATGATTGTATATTTTAATTCGAATGTGTACACAGTTCTTGTCAGTCTTTACACACCTTCATTCTCTCATTGTCCATATTGTTTTTAACTTACACACTTGATACATTTTCTGTATTGAATATTTTAATGTGATTTATAGTGGAAGAACAAAGCTCAACTTCACTTGGGATGCTAATCTTGACAACTTGAATGTGGAAGAAATTGGAATACATTTACAATGCTGGTTATGAGTAATTGTTTCTCCCCCAGATGTTATTTCCTTATTTTATCTTCAGTTACCTTACATAGATATGTTGTGCTGTTCTTTGGAGTTTTCACACAATATAGCAGTGGTTAAGTCTGGCATTGAGGAAACTCCTGTGTTTAATCTACAAAATCTTTCAATGTAATATTGCAAATGATGTACTGTACTTACAGAAGCTGCGCATAGCTTCACAGTTGAAATACACTAAAATTGATCCACTATTGTGGATAACTTACTTGAATGTAGCCATTTTAATTGTGCAAATTGCAAAATGCCTTACTTGTCAATTGGCATCACAGTTCCAGTAATGCTTATTTATGATTGAATACAGTAAAGTAGGCTGATCTTTTCAAGTAAGTTGGTACTTGTTAGGAAACATTCAAGAATAAGGAATAGACAAACCAATGACAGTTGACAATAGTTCCAGAAATATTAATGATAAATGAGCCATGATTTTCAGTTACCTCTAACCAGTTAACATTTTTGTGAATAATATGTACATTTTGATATACAAGTCAATAGCTTATGTAATGACAGGATGAAATTAATACTGACCATCTACTACTCTACAAAATTCCTGTTTCTATTAAGAACGAATACATAATACTGTCACTGCAAAGGAGACAACTCTGGATTTTAAAGCTGTCAGCTGCTGTATTGCTGTATACGTAGTACAAAACGTTCACAGTACAGCTGAACTGTTCACCTAAGAGAAGCAATCTGAGGAAGTTGGATATGCATTCTCTTTTTCCTTTGGAAGGAAGTTTCTCTGCAAAATGCATCTTGATCAGACTCCATGTAGCGCAATGGAAAGCAAATGTAACTTCCAGTGGTACACAAACATCGGTACTCTTGCAAATCCACAGTTCATATCTTGTTCTTCTAACAGTTTGGTGTTCAAACTTCTTTTTACAGGAAAAGCAGAAAATTCTCCAGGAGAGCTTCCTTTTTTGAATGTGGTATTAATAAAATGAGCATTTACCTTCTAGTACTTCCAATGGTTAATGCAGGAAAAACAAAGATTAATCAGTGTTAACGACACATTAACTGACAAATGCAAATTTTAATCATATTTAATATCATTTGTAGAAGCTTGTAATTATTATATTTAGTGAGCAATAGAATATATTTAAAATTATCTGAAGTATAGAACAAAAACGCAGTTTTCAGCCTTTAGAATCATAGAATCCCTATAGTGTGGAAACAGGCCCTTCAGCCCCACAAGTCCACACTGCCCCTCCAAACAGCATCTCACCCTGACTCATTCCCCTACCCCTTTTCCCTACGTATAACCCAAACATGCCTGGACACGACAGGCAATTTGGCATGGCCAATCCACTTAAGCTGTGCATTTTTTTTGGACTATGGGAGGAAACTGCAACACCCAGAGGAAACCTGTGCAGACAGGGAGAATGTGCAGACTTTACACAGAGAGGCACCCAAGGGTAGAATTGAACCTGGGCCCCTGGCACTGTGAGGCAGCAGTGCTAACCACTGAGCTGCTTATGAATTAGGCATTCGTTATGCTCGAGGTTGAACTAATTATTATAACGCATTCTAATATTGAACTTTTTTTTTAAAAAACTGATTAACAGTGAAGCAAGTTTATGTGCCACTATTCCATAAAGCTTCATCTCCATTAACTGCTATTTTAGGCTAGGCAGGGTGAACCTGTTACCTCCCATTCACTTAAATTACGTATTATCTATTTATAGAGTCAGATGTACAGCATGAAAGCATACATAAATCATCCATGCCAACTAGGTATTCTAAACTGGTCTAGTCCCATTGCTAGCATTTAGCCTAAATGCCTCAACTCTTCCTATTCAGGTACCCATTCCAGATGCCTTCTAAATGTTATTGTACCAGCCCATACCAGATCTCTCAGCTCATTTATACATGCACCACCCTCTGCATGAAGTTGTCACTTAAGTCCATTTTAACTCCTTCCAGTCTCGCCTTAAAACTGGTGTCCTCTGGTTTTGAATTTGCACATCCTGGTGGACAAGACCTTGGCTATTCACCCGATACGTGTCCCTCATTTATAAACCTCTATTTCAGTACAGAATTTATTGACTTAAAGCTATAAAACATGATCTCAGCTATAATTTTGGCATTGTGTCAGATTGCGTCTAATGTTTAGATTACATTAGATTAGATTCCCTACAGTGTGGAAACAGGCCCTTCAGCCCAACAAATCTACACCGCCCCTTGGAGCATCCCACCCAGACCCTTCTCCCCCCACCCATAACGCACACACTACGGGGAATTTGCATGGCCAATCCACCTAACCTGCACATCTTTGGACTGTGGGAGGAAACCGGAGCACCCATAGGAGACCCACGGAGAATGTGCAAACTCCACACAGACAGTCGCCCGAGGCGGGAATCGAGCCCAGGTCCCTGGCACTGAGAGGCTGCATTGCTAACCAATGAGCCACTATGCTGCCCGATTTGATTCATACACTAGATTAGGAAGTACCCTTTAGAGATGCAATGTATCATTGACTCAAGTTGCGAGCCTCCGGAGAACAGCAGGTGACCATGGTGCTGCATAGTCTGTTTGATGTAGCCCTCTTCCTGTCTCTCTCATTCTTACCTTTAGTCTGCTTTACACACATTTTGATTAATTGGAAGCACTAGTGATTTCGTGATGGTGGATAATAGGTTTAAAAAGTCGCTGGGGGGCGGGGCGCAGGGGAGCTGTTACGTCGTTTGTGATAACTCCTCACATCTGGAAAAAAGATGTAAACGCTTTATATTGAAAAAATAAGCTTCCATATCTACTGAAGGTTTGGGGGACTAATGCCAATTAGAAACCTTTGGTGTTAAATAATAATCCAATGTGAATACTAAGCATTTCCATAGGGCTTATGTAAAATGTAACATGAAATAAATTAATGTAAGTTTTCAATATTGGTCTTTTCATTTTATATCAAACTGCAAATTTCAAGATATTTATAAATGTGTAAAATGAACTAAAAGATGAACATAGTTGGCAAATGAACCTCACCACAAGTGAGGTGTAGAGACAATGAAAATGAGGTCATGTTCTAACTCCTTTTCGTTGTGTCGTAGCTAAAATAGTATGCACAAGTGTAAACATTCACAGTATTGATGCAGATTTATATGGCCCCTCTTTGTCTAGTTTATCCAAAGTTAAACTTGTATCAAATTGTATTGCAAGTGTGGTCTAACTACTGTGTACTGCCGCGTATGTTATAAAATGGCTGTAGAACACTGTCGTGTAGTATAGTCGTTAACATCAGAATTGAGGTTGTACTCATTCAGAAAGCATGAACAGGATGGGTTTTTGTCTTTTAAAAGATGGCAAACTAAATTAGAGGCCTTTTGGAATTTAAAGATTTTTGTCACATACAGTTAGTGTTTATTTGTAAGGAGGAGCAAAATTGGAGACTACCAATGAGATGGGAACCAAGAAAATTTGGTGGGAACTTCTAATCAGAGTAATGAGCTTGTGGAATTGTTATTACTACATGGAGTGCAGTTGAAGAGTATGGATGCATTTAAGTGCAGGCTAGATAAGGAAATATGAGGTGACACGGATGGATGATAGGGATTCCAGTGTAGTGTAAATGCCTTTGTGCTGTATATTTGCATCATTGTGTTAGATGAACAGTTACATGTTGGTATGGAACCTCACTGAAGCCTGCAGTATAGTCAATGTGATCCAAAGTTTCCATTCTCTTGGCTTAAAATTGAGGCGCATTAATGAGCGAGATTGTGTTTGTCCAACAGGTGTGTTAGAAGTTGCTGTTCCAATTATTGATCACCTCTGATAGACTAAATGTAAAAGAAGTGTCCACAAGAATAGCAAGTTGTACAAATATCCCTACTTTCATCCAACCTGAGGCTTCAACACTGGAAGCAGTGATATGTCTGGAGGGAATGGACCATGCAAATGTTGAGGTGCTTGCTGGGTGTGTGAGGGACTGAGGCTGAGGTGGCAAGGTAGGTTGAGATGTGGCTCAGGGCAATATGAAACACTCAACCTCATACTCTGGTTCCTTGAAGAATTGTCAAAATGAGAAAGTGGGCCTGAGCCCCAAAGCCTTTGTCTTTATCTTTCCATGGGATATAGGCATTACTGGAAGTGCAGCATTGGCTTCCCCTGTGAGTAGCTTCCTCATTCATTTCAGGAAACTGTTAGAGGTGAGAATGGAGATGTTTTTGTAGAGGACAAAGATCCTGCAGCCCATCGTGCCCACAATGGTCATTTAATCCCATTTTCCAGCACTTCAGCTGTAGCATGGGAATAAAAGTAGACCACTAGGCCCTTCAAACCTGCCTCACCATTCAGTAGGGTCATGGCTGATCTGATATTTCTACGTTTCTGTACACCTGCAATTAATCTTTCATTCCCATGGTAATTAAAAATCTAATCTCCCTTAAACATATTTATAATACACTCACTGTCCTTTTGAGGAAGGGAATTCCAAAAACACAACCCTCGAGAGAAAATTGTTTTTCCCATCTCTGGACATGAGGAAGCATCCTTTACGCATCTACCTAGAGGATTTTTTTAAAAAATTGAGTCACTGACTCTTCTAAACTGCAGAGGATAAGGCCGAGCATGTCTCACGTTCCCTCAAGGCATTCTGGTCACTCCAGTACATTAACATCATTCTGTAGGTAGAACAACCAGTACTATGCACAGTACTCCATATAGAACATCGAACGTTACACCGCAGTACAGGCCGTTTGGCCCTCTGTTGTGTTGACCTGTGTAACCAATCTGAAGCCTATCTAACCTACATTACTCCATTATCATCGATATGTTTATCCAATGACCATTTAAATGCCCTTAAAGTTGGCAAATCTACTACTATCACAGGCAGGACATTCCACGCTCTACTACTGAGTAAAGAACCTACTTCTGACATCTGTCCTATATTTATCACTCCTCAATTTAAAGGTATGTCCCCTCATGCTAGCCATCACCATACCAGGAAAAAGGCTCTCCCTGTCCACCCTATCTACCCCTCTCATCATCTGGTATGTCTCTAAGTCGTCTCCTAAGGCTGTTTTCGTTAGAGAGTAGAAGGTTAAGTCCCTCGGCCTTTCCTCATAAGACCTTCTCTCTATACCAGGCAACATCCTGGTAAATCTCCTCTGCACCCTTTCCAATGCTTCCACATCCTATAATGCAGTGACCAGAACTGTACGCAACATTCCAAGTGTGGCTGCACCAGAGTCTTGTACAGCTGCATTGTGACCTCATGGCTCCGAAACTCAATCCCTCTACCAATAAAACCCAACACACCGTATGCCTTCTTAACAACCCTATCATATGCTGCCCTATATAACTGAAACATGACCTACCTATTGCATTTCATTCTTCTTGCAGTAAACATTTCTACAGCCTTCCTTATTATTGTCTGCACCTGTATATATGAACCTGTGATTCATGCACTAGGACACTCCAACCTCTGCATCTTGGAGCTTTTGCAATCTCTTACTAATTATGTAATGGGACTTTATAAATGCTTTCTGCCAAATGGCTAATTTCACATTCTCCTACATACTCTCTCTTTGCCCGCTACAAACTATGCCCCTTTTGTAGGCTTCAGATGTCCTCTTCATGTCTTGTTTTCCTACCTGTCCTTGTGCCATCATTTAGTTATCATACTTATGGTCCCTTCTTCAAAATTATTTATATAAAATCCCTACAGTGTGCAAACAGGCCGTTGGGCCCACCTAGTCCACAACACCCATCCATACAGCATTCCACGCAGACACATTCCCCTACCTGTAATCTGGCACTTCCCGTGTCTAATCTACTTAACTTACACACTGCCAGACACTACAGGCAATTTAGCATGGCCAGTCTACTGAACGTGCACATCTTTGGACTGTGGGAGGAAACTGGAGCTCCTGGAGGAAACCCACGCAGACACGGGGAGAATGTGCAAACGCCACACAGACAGTTGCCCAAGGATGGAATTGAACCCAGGTCCCTGGCACTGTGAGACAGTGTTAACCATTGCACCACCCAAATGTAAATTGTAAAACAAAAAATTGAGGCCCAGCACTGACCTTTCTACACTGTAGGGAATCTAATCTAATCTCTCCAGCACCCCACTCATCATATCCTGTCAGCCTGAGAAATCTATTTCATTACTTGCATTTTGTTAGCCAGCCAATCTTTTATCCATGCTAATACTAACCCTAGTGCGATGTGTTTTGTAGTTAGTTAATCACTTGTGAAGCTGTTTTAAGTCCTTTTTTACAAATTTTAAGAGGGTTCCTGCTTTACTTACCCTTCCAGGGTGAGTTCCTGATCCACGGCCCATCAGACTGCACTTCATAGCTGAAATGTTCCAACCCAGGTAACATCCTAGTTAATATCCTCTGATCCCCTCTAATGAAATCAATCTTCCCTACATAGCACCAACCAGAAGTGCTCTGGCTATGGTATAATGTTTTATTCAGCAAGTCTTGTTTATGTCTGAGTGTTTTTTTTTGTCTCGGGATTCGCATACAGAAACAAAAAGAGTACAAGACGTGGACTTAGTTTCCCTCATCCTCCCAAAATCTTATCCACAAAACAGACTTGGAGAGAAAGAAAACACCAGAAAGGCAACCTGATTCAGATGCCCATTTTTGTATGAATTATGCTAAGTAATTCAATATATGCCATTAGTGATGAAAGCAAGCTCAAAACCAAACCTCTAGCTTGGCGCCATCATTGACCAGGATTTGAATAATTTCCAATTAATCAGTAGTGACCAGTTATCCTGCTTTAACAGAATAATGTCTGTACTAACTGCTTTTTACCTTTGTGTTATGGATCAAAATGAGCTGCTTGACTTCAGTTAATTTGTAGTGAATACTAGTGACAGCTGGGAAAACAGTGCACAAACTTACTTCTGTAAAAGCTAATTATTTGTGAAGGAAATGCCTGTAGATGCCCTGCAGAGGGAGCAAGTTTTTTTTAAACAAGTAACTTTGTGCTGCTATTATGTATACTGTCAGATGTGTATATAGGATCCATTTATAAGCCACAATTTCTTCTGGTTCCCCATTTCCTAAACACTTGGATATTGAGTGGTGTGGAAAAGCATTGAGTTGGATCCTACATTATGTTTGTACTACTTTAAACAGTAATTTTATATAATTTAGGGTACATATCACGTTCTGTGTTGTGTGTGAATTTCGATTACTGTGTTAAAGCAGTTGATACTTCCACCAGACCTTGAATACTAAATTGCAGGTACAATTTTTTTTTGTTTCTCCAGATAACTTTAAATTAGGAAAATGAAACAATTTGGACCAAAACACTGCATTCAAAACTTATCTGTCTTATTTGGCATAGCACCCAGCTGATTTTTGTAACACCATTGCAAGAACCCTCATCATCTTTAAGAAAAAAGTGAATTTCCCATGTTGTCAAAATAATCTCAAGTACTAATCTCAGCAACAAGAATGTTACTAACAGATCTCCGTTGTACATGCACCATCAGTAGAATTAAAGTTTGAGTATAAACGTATTCCTTGTTATTTGAATAAGAACATTAGAGCTCTGCACACGTAGTGCCATTCATTTATCAAGAGCAGTTTCACTGGCGGAACAAAACATTGTCCAGCAAATTGTTGATTTTCTTAATTTGTACCAAAATTGGGTGGAATGACATCTCACCACATAAGTGATGTCTTGTATATTAATCAAAACAGATTTGTTTGGTGTTGTCATCAAACTGTTAACAAATACAGCGCATAAGGTCACATCAACTCCAACCTGCAGAATCAAAATACATACCTCATTGTATATTAAGCATTTCCATCATCTGTAAAACAAAGATATAAAGGGAAATTATTTTCAAACCAAAATATGAATGGTGCTTACAGTTCACTACATTTACAATTGCCCACAAACACACTTGTGGTCTTTAGCATGCCAATATCCAAAACATCCAAACAATTTCCTCGAGAGATTTTGGACCTGTGTTGTGGGTTTGCAGCAGTGTATATCTAGAAACAATCAAATTGCGTAATCAGTGGCACAGGCACACCCAAGTCTGAACTAGGAAGTGTACATTACAATATTTATTTTAATGTAAAACATGCCAAAAATTGGAAGAAAAATATGCATTAAATTGTTCAAAAATATGACCTTTTGGTCTCTAACCATGCTTTTAACTAAGTATATATTTTTGGTACCACAGAGGTTCTTTGTCAGAAAGTAAGACATACTACACTCAGTAAACTTCTTATATTTGAATGCACCAGCCTTAACCTTTTCTTGCATAATTAATAGGAAGATTCTACAAGATTGTTCTATGTATTTCAGTGCCAAGCTGCTCAGTAAGATACTGCTGTGCAAAGATAGAGGAGCAGGAGATTTTTCACATTTAACTATGTACACTATTGATTGCTGTACGACTTTATCCGAAGTCAGTCTTGATAACCTCACCACCATTCCTATTTAAAGAGTTAGCCTTTTAATAAATACAGTTGTGGTCTGCGACAAGTATCTTTTAGTTCTGTGGCATCAGCCAGTCCCCTAAATGACCCTTCACTTTCATGAATTTGATTTTTTTTTTGTTTTGACTACCATGCTTACTCATTCGGTAACAGTGGAAATTACCATGATCTGGACCTAAACTTGCCTTTTCAAGTTTATATTATCAGTACCTCACGGAGTTAACTTACAAATAGTGATGCACAGTCCAGTTTAAATTGTGAGCTGTTTTATTCTCCAAAGGGAGTTAAAAACCAAGACTGGTCATAGAATTAAATAAAAGACATAAACTGCTACTGTTTTCACCTTGACACGAGACTATTTCACTGGGGCGGAATAATCTGAGCATTCTGTAGTATAGCCAGAAGAGAACTCAATTACTTTAATCTTCTTGAAAAACTTTGCATTCTAATTATACAGTTGTTTTGCCTACAGTTTAGACTTTCCTTTTTTGATTTGTTACTTTTTCAAAGAAATTTGATCTGAATAGCGGCAGTTTTCAGCTAAAACTGGTATTACCATCCTAATATCCAAAATGAGGGTGTTCTATTTGCCTAACTTGGCAATAATCCCTGCAGAGCTCAAACGAAGTGGTATGTCAAATGAATTCTGTGTGTTTTGGATGTGTGCACTTGACCTTACTGTGTAAAATCCGACACAGCAGTTCTCCCTGCAGTCTTGTGACTTCATAATGTCTTAAAGCAAGCTCATACTTAAAAACCAAGTTCTACACACTTTAGTTGGTGCCGGCAGTGGGGGTGGGGGTTGGTGGGGGTGGTGCGTGGAGGAGAAAGATTCAAGGATCATGATACAATACACGATAAGCACCTTAGGGTATTCATTAGATTGAAAGCAGTATTAAAATGCAATTTGTTAATTTTCTGTTTCATGAGCTGTTTTCTGTTGTGACATTGGTTAAAATTTAACTTACAGATAGTGTTTGCAGACCATCAGCCAACTGGAAGCATATGCATAGCAGTTGTTTGCAGTACAGGGGTATCATGACAACTCTAATGCCTTAAAGCTGAAAACTAACAAGCCCAAGGTTCCCTAATTTCCTGGAGACTGCAATAAGGAATTGTGCTGGTGCTAATGAAATGGTTTCTGCTGTCTCCAGAGATTTCGCTCCAATTTTGTCCAGACCCCTGGCATCCCACCAGTAGCAGCCTTACTAAAGTGAAAACTGCTGGAGAATTTTGCAAAATTGAATGCTTGATTTATCCACCTGCTTTGTGATCCCTAATGGGACAGTGATCCCAGACAGACCCTTAAAAAATTGTGTTCTCGCTAAAGTGTGTAGCGCAAGATGTTTTAAGTCTGATATGCTAATGAGGCAATATATATGGTGACTACCATGTATACTGTGACCTTGTGCATCTTAGGAAATGCTACAATGTCACATGATCCTCCTTTCTGTTGCCATATACTGAAATGAAACCATGGCAAGGTACAACAAGTTGTAGAGCTGGATGAACACAGCAGGCCAAGCAGCATCAGAAGTGCAGGAAAGCTGACATTTCGGGAGACCCTTCTATAGTTGTTGGTGGATATGCTTATGAAATAAAGTTTATATTCCCATACACCAGACTTTAAGTATCTTTAGCATCAGGATGAGAGCAAGTGTACTATATGGTGACAGCAAATGAATCAGCAATATAGAAGTTTCTCAGCCATTATCAGTGAACAATGAGCAGGTCACAGATTCCATAGCATGTGTGTTAAACCACTGTCTTATTTGTGATTAAATGCATTTTTTGGGATTTTGAAAGAGTCTGTTTTATGATGCATACATTTGACATGGTCTTGTTAAAATTAAATGTGCTACAATAAAAAGTTTCTTGTGTGGTTTGCTTTAGTCCTTGGTAACAGACAGTTTGGGTTTGGGGGTATCTTTTGGGATTTTTACATTTGTGATGACTTGTGGAACAGTAGGTCATTATTATTGGCACACTATTCACTGTTAAATTGTGGTAGAAATAACAAGTAGCCTCTGAAAATTAAAGATAGACCCACAAAATGAAATTGGCTCTCATAAGGAGTCCTTGGAAAGTAACCATTTTGTGCCCTGGCAACACATCCATAGTCATATCATCCAGATGAAAAATGGTAAGGTGTATTGGAATAGAGGTGCATAGTTTCTACACAGAATCAATTTATACAGTTGAAGCAGTCATCAATAGAAATAACAAACTAACAATGCTGTGTTTATGGAGTAATACAGATAACAGCCTGATTGCTACGCTGAGCATTCTAATTCCCAATCAGCTTCAAAAGGAGCTGAACACATTTAGGAAGACTAGTGACACTGTCTCAGCAGCTGTGCCTGTAAAACATGAACTGAAGTTGGCAGTTGTGAGGTGCAAGGGTGATTGTCCTGAAAGCTGCTAATAAATTCAAGTTAATAAAATGTGGAGCTGGATGAACACACAAGGCCAAGCAGCATCTCTGGAGCACAAAAGCTGACGTTTCGGGCCTAGACTCTTCAGAGGGGGAGGCGGACCGAAGATGGAGAAAAGATGATAGGTGGAGAGGAGAGTATAGGTGGGGAGGTAGGGAGGGGATGGGTGAGAGGAAGAACAGGTTAGGGAGGCAGAGACAGGCTGGACCCGGCACCTTCCCCTGCAACCGCAGGAAGTGCTACACTTGCCCTCACACCACCTCCCTCACCCCCATCCCAGGCCCCAAGATGAATTTCCATATTAAGCAGAGGTTCATCTGCACATCTGCCAATGTGGTATACTATATCCATTGTACCCGGTGTTGCTCCCTCTACATTGGGGAAACCAGGCGGAGGCTTGGGGACCGCTTTGCAGAACACCTCCACTCAGTTCGCAATAAACAACTGCACCTCCTAGTCGCGAACCATTTCAACTCCCCCTCCCATTCTTTAGACGGTATGTCCATCATGGGCCTCCTGCAGTGCCACAATGATGCCACCCAAAGGTTGCAGGAACAGCAACTCATATTCCACTTGGGAACCCTGCAGCCCATTGGTATCAATGTGGACTTCACCAGCTTCAAAATCTCCCCTTCCCCCAGCGCATCCCAAAACCAGCCCAGTTGTCCCCTCCCCCCACTGCTTCACAACCAGCTCAGCCTGTCTCTGCCTCCCTAACCTGTTCTTCCTCTCATCAATCCCTTCCTCCCACCTCAAGCCGCACCTCCATTTCCTACCTACTAACCTCATCCCACCTCCTTGACCTGTCTGTCTTCCCTGGACTGACCTATCTCCTCCTCACCTATACTCTCTCCACCTATCTTTTCTCTCCATCTTCGGTCCACCTCCCCCTCCCTATTTATTCCAGAACCCTCTCCCCATCCCTCTCTCTGATGAAGGGTCTAGGCCTGAAACATCAGCTTTTGTGCTCCTGAGATGCTGCTTGGCCAGCTGTGTTCATCCAGCCTCACATTTTATTATCTTAGATTCTCCAGCATCTGCAGTTCCCATTATCTCTGCATAAATTCAAGTTTTTTCAACTTGAACCTTGCAATTGACATGCAGTTTTAGGTAATTGCCATTAGGTGGCATTGTCTTCCACTAATTTCTGCTTGAAACTAAAAGTCAAATGACTACAACTGTTGAATGTAAGGAAGAATTTTACTAAGGAGTTAAGTAATTGTGCATTCCAAGTTCAGATTCAATAAAATACAAGAATCTGATTTCATGAATAAATCCTATTTGATTTGGCTTTTTGCTTGCATAATGTAATGATAGAGACTGGCTCAAAAATAAAGTTGCTGGAAAAACTTAGCAGGTCTGGCAGCATCTGCGAAGGAAAAAAACCAGAGTTAATGTTTCAGAGCCAGTGACCCTTCCTTGGACCTGTTTGAATAAATGTTGCATTTCAATTCTGCTTTTGCATTTAATAATTCTGCTGTAAGTTTGAGAAAAATTTCGAGAATTGGAATGTAGAGGCATGTGAGGCTCTTGAAGTATAGTTTGTAAAATAGTTGATTTTACAAGTTGTTCCAGTTGGTAAGAATTTTTTAAAAATTTTCAAAATAAGAAAGGGGCAAACTAGCTTCTAATAGTAAACAGAACTGCACCTCCCAGTTGCGAACCATTTCAACTCCCCCTCCCATTCCTCAGGCGACGTGTCCATCCTGAGCCTCCTACAGTGCCACAATGATGCCACCCGAAGATTGCAGGAACAGCAACTCATATTCTCCTTGGGAACTCTGCAGCCCAATGGTATCAATGTGGATTTCACAAGCTTCAATCTCCTGTCCCCAACTGCATCCCAAAATCAGCCCAGCTCGTCCCGCCTCCCTAACCTGTTCTTCCTCTCATCTATCCCTTCCTCCCACCTCAAGCTGCACCCCCATTTCCTACCTACTAACCTCATCCTGTGCCTTTGACCTGTCTTCCCTGGACTGACCGATCCCTTCCCACCTACAGTCACCTTTACTGGCTCCATCCCTGCCTCTTTAACTTGTCTGTCTCTTCACCTATCGTCTCTATCCATCTTTATTCACTTCCCTCCCCCCTCCCTATTTATTTCAGAACTCTTTTTCCCCCCTCCCCCATTTCTGATGAAGTATCTAGGCCCGAAACATCAGCTGTCCTGCTCCTGAGATGCTCATTGGCCTGCTGTGTTCATCCAGCTCTACACCTTGTTATCCATGATTTGAGATGTGTCAGTCAGTTTGTGCAAAGCAACATTTCCCTGCTTTAGCGATCCACAATGCAGAAGTTCCCTTAAAGCAACTTAGAACATGACGTTGGAAATGTACTTTAAATGGGTGTCTGATACAAAATCAACAGGAATGGGAAGAGATTTAAGACAGAAGATAAATTTTTAATTTATACAAAATCTTAGAACTACCTCAAGGTAAAATGTATTCAGCTGTGGGTTGGTTGTTATGACAGAAATCATACAAGACTTTCAGTTCCTGGCCAATGCAACTGTTTTGGGGCTCTTGCAATACTGTAATGGTGTCCTGCCTCTGGGCCAGAAGGCATAGGCTCAAGTCCCACCACTGCTGGATATGTGCTGTGGCATGACCGATTAGATCCATTAAAATAACTGAAAGACATTCAACAGAATGAAAGTGAAACTTTATAGCATTGGAAACTACAGCAATTGTGAAAGAAAGTATTTTTCTTCACAAAAAAAAGACTGCTGAAGAATTCAATGAGCCTAACAATATTTCGATAGTGAAAAATGGCTCGTGCCTAAGCTTCTCACATCCTCAGTTATCCTGAACTATCAAGTGTGACATTCAAATCAGCTGATTGTTCGGATTCTAATGAGGTTGTCCCAGTTGCCACGTGTATTATTGGTCAAATTATTCCAAGTTCGACTCCAACAAACAATAAAGGCAAAATACTGTGGTAGCTGAAAAAATACAGAATGCTGTAGAAACTCAGATCTAGCATCGAGTGTGGAGAGAGGAACAGTTGACATTTTCATTAACTCTTTCTCCTCCCCTACTGATGCTGCTACATCTACTGAGTTTGTATAGCAATCTGAGGTGTTTCTTTAGAAACTAGTATTTTCTTCACCACCAGCCATTTTCTTAAGCCAAGGGTCCTGAGAAAATATTCACCCTCAAGTGGTATTAAAAAGAGGCTCGAGTGAATATAAATTAGCTGTGTTCTGCTGGGTTTTTATTTTTCCTGCAACCTAAAATCACAGATTATTTGATCATTTATTGCACTGCTGCTGTTGTGTGCAAACCAGGTGAAACTTTGCCATCATAACAGCAAGTAAATTGGGCATGAAATGTCCCAGGTAATATTGAGGAAGCCAGAGGCACTGTAATTTTCCTCTTGCTCATTAATAATAGGGCTACTTTTCCTGACTGTTGTTGGCTGAGGAATGACCTTTTATAGAGGTTTATAAAATCATTAGTGGCATGGATAAGGTAAATAGACGAGGTCTTTTCCCTGGCATTGGGTTGGGGGGGGGGGGGGTGCAGTGTCCAAAATTAAAGGGCATATGTTTAAGGTGAGGGGGAAAGATTTAAAAGAGACTTTAAGGGGAAACGTTTTCATGTAGAAGGTGGTGAGTGTGTGGAATGAGCTGCCAGAGGAAGTGGTGGAGGCAGATACAATTACAACATTTTAAAACGTCTCTGGATGGGTATATGATTAGGAAAGGCTTAGAGAGATATGGACCAAATGCTGGCAGATTTATTTAGGATGGCTGGAATGGACAGAAAGGTCTGTTTCAGTGCTGTATTGGATCATATTAATGGCAATCTACAGTTAGAAAAGCTGTCTTGTGGTAGCAAATCTTGTCTGATTTTGCAGTTATAGATGGAATCTCTTTCCTAGCTCGAGTTCCCTTTGTGCAGAACACAAGTTGTTTTCATTTGATTTTGTAATTATGAAGCAATAAAAATATACAAAAGGGAAAACAAGTCAAATAAACTAATCTTTATATTTTACAACCTTGGTTTTACATTCTAACTGTTCACAGATACATATGTTATTTTAGATAAACACACACTTTCCGACACTAGAACAACAAAAGGTCTCTGCTCCAGGATAGTAGGGAGAAGGCAAGCATCAAGAAGGACTTCCTCATACAGGGGGTGATTAATAATCAGAATGATTGCAGTGGTTGGCACGAGGACACAACCTGTTTATGAAACATGTAATGGGACACGGTACCTTTTAGGTGGTATTTTCCCAGGCCTTGAGTGTCATTCTCCTCCCCTTCCAAGAAACCAGAAAGCACTGATTCCCAACATGTACGACAAAGCAGTTACCTGGCACCAAATTTTGCTGCTTGGTGTCCCAACCCTTCGACTGCCATCCCCATTATTTCCATGCATAATGCATAACCATCATCCTCTTCCACCTTTTCTTCATGCAGCTGGGCCAAACCTCTGGCCTCATTGCATCATCATCTTCAGGGCTTTATTTTGGAGTTCACAGACACCTATGCCTTGCATGCTTCTGCCAGATCATTTTGAATACATGGACATTAAATGCTTCTTGTTCATCTTCATGAAGGTTTGTCAGGGACACTTGTAGACAGGATGAATGATTGGAGGAGTTCACCAATGTTATCTGTACCATGTTGGCTCCTCTTGTGCTGTCTGATTAAGGATATGACAGCGACAATAATAATAATGCTTGCTATATCCATTTGAGATGGTTGTGCTGACACTGGGATCTGAATAGCTTTTCCATGACGTGATTCCCGATCAGTCATGGCAAACATAAATATGGTTTTTGTCTTGGGCAATGATACAGTGGGCCATGGAGCCTTCTCAGGAGAGAAATGCAGTATTTCTAATTGACTTGCTTTGCTTTTTTGTCTCTTGCTTTCTTAGTGCTCCCTCACATTTTGTGCCGACTTAGGTGCTCATCATCTCTGGCTTGCAAGACTTTTAGCCAGAAGGCCAGACAGCTCATCATGCGTGACCGCACTAAATTATCAAAGGGGCAGACAGGTTGCTAGAAAGATACCATGCAACGTAACACATGCAGCATATGCCGGTAACTTATGTGACAAACACACTGCTTCAGCTAAATTATCTCAAAGTCAAAAGGAATGGGTGAAGTGTGACCACAGTCAGTTGGGAGTGTCACTTCCAAAGTTGAGGGACTCATTAAAGTTTAGGGAACTGGTCACAGTTCTACTGCTATGTGGGAATAAGGCCATAATCTGTCTTACAGTTCAAGTTCAACTAATCTGTAAGTTACAAGTAATCAGTCAGCTACAAGTAATCAGTCAGCTATGGAGACATCAGTCTTGGTGAAGACTGTGCTCAGTCAGGGCTGACTTCACAAGTCAATCTGAAAGGTGGGCCACCATTAGTCCTGTGGCTTTGAGCATTAAATGGTCAGGGATAGTCCATTGAGTGTTAGGGGAAAGTGAGAAATTCATCTGAAATGAGCTGTGTTATGTTGTGACTCTGAGGGGATAATGATATGGAAGGGGATAACCCCAAATATAGATAGGAGAGAACATGACACAACACTGGAGGACACAGGACTGCGGAGGGAGGGGAGGTGTAAGTTACCACTATTCTGCCTCAGTTGAGGATGGTGGATGCTATTGTAGTGATAGCAACACAGCAAACCATGGACTGAGGAGGAAAATTGTGGGCATTTACAGTCAAACAAAAGAAGTGGATGGAAACATGGGCATCCTGAAACCTAATGGAGTTTACAAGGACAGCATCACAAAATATGAAGGGTAGAGTGGTAACAATAAGCTTAATTTTCTGGTGTTCGGGAACAAGGTGGATATATTTGTGATGTGAGGCCCTGCCAGGAGCAATCCCATTAATGAGGCTTGCATAGATTCAGTAAAATCATACATCTGCCATCAAATTGCACTTCATATGCAGTAACAATGCACAATAAAAATCTTGGCATCAGGACCATTCCATTGCTCGTAATGATTGAATCCTTATCATTTCTGCAGAACTGATGTGCTTGCTGGTGAATTTTGAAAGTGTAACCTTTGTTCTCCAATATAAAAACACATTCCATAGCTCTTACCAAAGCACAACACCACAAAGCTGCTAACTTAGCACACGGAACTGTATGTATGTAAGATCGTGCTGTTTTAGTTGATGATGCCTTCCTGGGTGTATAGGTGTGATGAAATGAGAGAGTGTTGTCCTACCAGAAATAATTTCCCAATGTTGCTTTGCTGCACGCATCTCAAAAAAAATAAAATCCAGTAGAGACATTACCTTGCCCTCCTTCTGAGAGGCCCCTCCCTATGCCCCAATATACCACTAACTAAGATGAAGCCACATTTATGTTTGCTTTCAAAAAACAGAAATTGCTGGGAAAAAATCCAGCAGCTACCACCTCAACACATTGTCAGCTACTAACAGTCTCTGTTAGCAGCTGTTCATTCCCTGAAACTGACCTTTTGACTGTTCCTTTGTCCAACTGGTTTTCTCTCTATGTGGGGTCTATCTGCACTTTTTGTTTATTCTCCCCAGCCACCACACCCCATTGTATGCATAAATATCTACTTTTTCCTTGCTACCATCAATTCTGAAGAAGTCATTGGACTCAAAACATTAACTCTGATTTTTCTCCACAAATGCTGCCAGACATGCTGAGTTGTCCAGCAATTTCTGTTTTGTTTCTGATTTCTAGCATCCACTGTTCTTTCATTTTCTTTTTGTTTATGTTTGCGATGACTGGTCAGGAATCACATCATGGAAAAGCTGTTCTGATTCTTATAATCTTCAGACAGTATTGGCACAGCCATCGCAAATGGATATAGCAAGAGTTATTGTTTTTGTAACTGTCACATTTTTCAATCAGCCAGCACAGTCCCGGTATTATTGTTGGCCTCCTCCAATCATTCATCTGGTCTACCAAACATACTTGGTGTTTCTCTGCCTATCTGTACATTTACACAAAATAATCAATGGCCAATATTTTGGGAATGTTTTCTACCTGTGCTTGAGAATGTGCCTCATCTCCAGCAGGTGTCCAAGTCCAAAAGACCTCAGCCACCTGCAATATGCTCTTGTGTGTAATCCACAGACAGCATACTGAGCGGAACATTTGACGTGTGGAGTGTTCAAGAGAAGGCATTGCTGGTCCATCTGCTCAGAGTTCAATGACCTCTTTTGGACAGAGGGTGTATCAGTACCACTAGCTCCTGCTTGAAAGGCCACTAGATCTGCAATAAGGTAAAAGCTAAACATCTTAAAAATGAGTCAATACTGAGGGTATTGGGTGAGCAACACAGTAGGATGGAGTTTATGAATTGGCTGGATATATGTTGTCAATAGCTGGGGTGCAAGCACTGATCCCCATGGTGCCCCACTAGTCACTGGCTGTCTCTTGGAAAAAGACCTATTTGTTAGTAATGAAGGAAAAGTTTTCACTTGCCTGGAGTTGAGTTTTTCACCAGAAAAATTCTCTTGACACACTTTTTGTAGTCAATATTCATGTGGCCAACACATTAAGTTTCTAATTAATGACAACCCCAGGATGTTGATGTTTGTGGATTAAGTGGTGTTCATTCTGTTGAATATCAAATGGAAATAGTTAGATTCTCTCTTGTTGGAGATAATCATTGCCAGGTATTTGTGTGGCACAAATGGTTCTTGCCACTTAGTAGCCCAAGTTTGAATACCGTTGTGACCAAGGGAAGGTCATTGAAGCCATTAAAATAGTTGGGCATACTATGACACTGCCTTAAGGAAATCTTGCAAAAAGTCCTGAGGCTAAGATGATTGACCTCTAATAAATACAACAATCATCTTGTATGCTGGGCACGTTGCCTACTGGAGAATTCTTCCTGATTCCCATTGACTTTAAATACTAGTAAACCAAACTACACAATCAAATTCTATGCTGGCCTAAAACGCAAACAAGATTGCTATTGCTCATCCCTCTCCGCACAGCATATGATTATTTGGGAACATGAGTCAAATTTCAGAACTGATCCAGTGTGAGAATGGATTTTAAACTCAACTACAAAAGTTATACCTTAGACACATTTTTAACGTGCATATTGTGGCCCTGAGTAAATTTATTTGATGATAGGGGACACTTGCCAGTTGTTACTGAAGGACAAAGCACAACATTGGATTCTAACCAAAACTAATAGACAATCAGTCTAATGGTAATTGGGAAAAAAAGTGGATTAATTTAACCAATTATAAAGGATCATTTACTTAATTAGCCACAAACTATTTTCATTCTCATTAGTTAGAGGATATTTCCCAGTATTCTGGAATCTTGAACTGGATTTTATTACTATCCCGACAAATGTAATCTTCCCGTTGTAAAAATACACTCCTTGTCATTGCACACTTAAAACACCCTAAGAAAAAGACAAGTATGCAATGACAAGGAACTGCATTTTGAGCTATGTTGTTTCTTATGTCTAATTTTTACAAAATTTGTTTGGTATTACAATGGCCCTAAAGTTCTGTCAAAGAAAAGAGGCAAAGGTTATCAACAGATCAAAAAAAAACTTCTGCAAACCCAAAACATTGTCAAGATTGTCATGCCAAATCAAAATCAGCTGGCAATTCCAGGGTTTTTAAAAAAAAATCACCTGACCCTCTGTTCCCTCGGACTGAAATCACAATAAAGACAAAATGATCTGGCAAGTCATGTCTCAGCTTATTGTGCATCAGTGACAACTGATTAAAGGATTCTGCAGGATGTGCAGAGCTTACTTGATGGCTGCAATATTCACCAGCCAATCTAAGACAATCTCATTTATCCGTTCACTTGGTTGCTTGGTATGCCAAGGCAGGGCCATCAGAACAGCATACTTTTGATCGGCATTAGACCCATGGCAAGAGACCTGTATACATTCTATTTTCATGGCCCTTCTGCCACAGCTCAGCTCCGGCAGCAGGGAGTGTGGGTTTATGTTTAGAATACCATTGCCAGAAGAGAAATACTGTTAGTTTCGGAGCTGGCAAGATGCAACCACTGAGTCCATCATCAATCCAAGAAGGAATTCAACCGAAAATAACTTATCCACCGATTGGTTAGTACTGCTCCCTGGGGTAATGAGTTTCCATATATTTAAGAGGAATCTAGCTAACTACCCATGACCAAGAATAGTAGGGTTTGCTAAATTAGTACTATATAAACATAAATACTGGTATGCCACGTGGAATTTGCTGCTCATGTAATACTAATACTGTCCCATTTTTTGGAACAGGTAAATGCATTTTGTGGTGGCCGAAGAACCTAACTGAAACAACTGATTTTGCTTTCTCACCTATCAGTTTCAGTATATATCAAGGACATTCCAAAGAGAAAGTTAGTTCATTCATCGATCACGTATTTTAAGGTATAAAGGAGGCTAATTATATTTTTTCAGTGCGTGACAGACCTGAATAGTTCAACATACAGTAAATATCCTTTACAGCGGCAATGTGAGATGAAGCATGCTCAACTCAGTGGTTGAGGTTGAATTGGCATGTCAGGACATTGTGTCAAATAGGTAGCAGTCCAACTTTTATGGAGCCATTGGGAAATTCTCGCAATAAACTGAAGAGAATCAAGCAGCCATAATTACATTTGTAACCAATATTCTCGCCAATTCCTCACCTTCACTGGCTGCACTTCATTAATAAGGGTCAAATTTTCAATCAAACCTTTAATGACAATGAATACAGCTAAAGGCTCTGGAATCTGAACCAATAAATTGTCTCTTACAGCATTTAAGAGGGGCATCAGCTGATGGCTACATATTGAACTAATTTAAATTTGCACTTTAGTTGCAGCATGACATTGAAAGATGACATAATGCAATCAAATATAGCAGAAGACTTAATGAAATACATAGCAAAATATACTAATATTTAAAACTATAATTCTGAAAAGTCATAAATGATTTTAAGTAAGTTGGTTCCAAAGATTATAAACTGATACATTGTCATCTTAAGTAATTTACAATGCAGTTATTCAACATAGCATGAAATAAAATGAAAGCTGTTAAGAGTGTTAGAAACACATTCATCTGTTCTGGAAATGCATCGGATTGTATATTCATTTTGCTGAAGGATTTGAAATGTCCCTGGATTGTCTGTGCGGACAGAAGATCAATATCTTCCTCGACATTTACATTATACAGCTGCCAGTCTCCACAGTCCTAACCTTCATAACAGTATTAAAATGTAAACAAAATGGATTTCCCTCATGCCAACATCCCATTGGAAATGAGAGAAAGGGGCCATCAAATTACATTTCTGGCTGCCGATAGATTGAACTACTCAGCATGCAGGGTTTCAACACTGCTTATTTCAACTAAAACCAGCATGGTGCAAATCAAGGAAATAGCGAGGAGCTACTTTTGGTTGCTCAATGTGGACTCCCAGATTGAGGAGAAAGCAGGATCATGCAAAGCCCGCGCATTAGTAAGAATCCTGCACATTCTCCAACACCCCCACCCCAGAAAATATGCAGACAGTTGAAACTCATGCATGGAAGACATTGTTACTCATGACTTGTTGGGGTTCCCAAACCTGATAAATATTCCAGTCAGTCTATCATTGCTCCTGCTAATACTGACTTTATAATGGCCACGTGTAATAGGCATCAATGACTACTAGTAATTTCTGCCCCTCTAGCAGTTCTGCAAAAATGATGTGAATCCACTGCAGTGGTAATTGAGGCTATTATTTGTGGGTGAAGGGGCAATAACTATGGTGCCTTCATTACTAAAGTGCAGGATTCACATGATCTCCCTTTCTCCTCAATCTGCGAGTCCACATGTAGCCACCAAAAGTAGCTCCTGGCTATTTTCTTCATTTGCACCATGTTGAGGTGCCCTTGGTTTACTTGTTTCAGCAGCTTTTCTCTTAACAGCAAGGCAGGGTGGGGAGAAGATAACAATTTTCATTTCCCTACATTAAATACCCATCTGATATGGGCAACTCCCACCTTCTGGACAGGTAAGAGCATCTTCCTGGGAAAAGTACCTAATTTTCAGATTCCAATCAGGAAATCTGTATTTCCCAGTGGGGCATCCTTGTCAAGGTATCTACATTGCTATGCTTCTCTGTTTGTCTGATTTCATATGAGTAGGCTGAGAGTTAGTGCCCATATCTGCAGGCACGCTGCATGGGCCAGAAATGGAGGTTAGTGGCCTGTGGTCAGCCAGCAGCACCAAGTGCCTGCTGTAAAGGAAATAGGTGAACTTCATTAAACCAATAATGTTGTCCAGTCCTCCTTTTTTGACATGGGCGTAATTCTGCTTCAACTTAATTAGTGACCTAAATGTGGATGTTATGGGCCTTTCCTTTCCATTCAATAAGATGTGTAACAGTACAGCACCAAACCCACAAGGGGAGGTGTCGCACGCATACTGAGTCAAAATGATTTAACATTTCCCTGTGTTAAGACTGAGTTAACTTCCCAGTAAGCATCCTACATCCCATTTCCACAGTTACCCTTTTCCTAGCAACTGGTGCCAAATCTGAGGCAGGCTTGAGATAATAATTGACGTCCCAAGAATGATCTCAGTTGAGACACATTCTCTGGCCTAGGAGCCTTCATGATGGTCTCCAACTTCTGTGCTTTGTGGTGCCTCACTATCAATTACGTGGCCCAGGTAATTGGGATAGAGTCCCTAAAATAATTCACATTTCTCTCTATTTACTTGTAGGCTGTGCTCCTGCAATCTTTGCAGGGTTTCTTAGAGGTTTCTCAAATGCTCCTGACCAAAATAGTGTTGAGATAAAACTGAACCCCTGGAATTGAGCCAGTGCAGACATGATGCCAAAAAGAAGTCGCTTATTGCAGAAAACTCCTCTGTGTGTCATTATTATCTGTGATAGCTGGGATTCCTTCTCATCTGTAAGTGGACCTGCAACAAATCCATTTTTGAGAATTTCTTTCCCCCTGCCAGTCTATTGAACAGGTTTCCAATGCATGAAGGTAGGTATTATTCCGCACTGAGGGCTAGGTTGACTTGACCTAAAAGTCACCACAGATGCTCACTACATTACCTGCTTTTAAGACCAGATTGACTGGAGTGGTCCTTCCATTTGTGGTTACTTGTTCCAACTCTCCCAGAATCACCAGCCATTTCAGGTCTGCCTCCACTTAAGACCAAACGGCGTATGGTACTGGATGTACCTTCATACACCTCAAACAAGCCTCCAGCCTCAGCTGTATTTAAGTTTGACTCCTTTCATTTCCTCCAGGTTTCCCTCATGTTTATAAGTCCCCCAGCCTATTAACCATGCCTCTATCAAAATTTAATTTTGGTAACCAGGAGAATTTGAATAATGCAGGGTAGTCACCTTTTAGTACGTATAGTGGCAGTTCTGCACACTGATCCCTTAACTGTACTTACCAGTACATAGCCCTTCAGTGGCACTACTTGTTACATGTATGTCTGTCATATAATCTTGGCAGGCTTTAATGGCAGTGCCCTTAACTTCACCCTGTGGACTGATTGGGGAATCAGAGACACTGCTGCTTCCATATTCACTCCCTTATAATTTGGGAAGAGCTCAGAAACAGTCAGCTTCACCACATACTGACATAATGTTTAACCGTGACTCTGGGCCTTCTGCTTCTTTCTCACACCTAGTTGACTCCCCATCTATTCCCTGATTAGCGATATGTACATTATAACTTGTCCTCAGGATTGTTTCTTTTTGACTCCAGTTCTCTCATTTGGGTTGTAAGCATAAATTTTGGGCAATATGACTCTCTTACTTAGATTTTAAGCACTGGGGTTCTTGAGACCCTGGCATCGACCACAACCGGAATCCCCTGCTGACCATTTCCCTCGACGTTTTGGTCCATTTCCCAGCAAGTCTACAATGCTGCCTCCTCAGTCCTGTAGTGTTTTCAAAGTCCAGGCAACATTTAAACTCTTCCTTTCCTTTTGAACATAGTGGTAGCATATAGCTTGTGAGTTGTGACTCAGCCTTGTTCCCATGTTTAGGTCAAATTATGAGCTACAAAATGTGATGTACACCTGCAGAAGCTTGAACCAAGAACAGTTTATTATATGTCTTCACAGATACACTGTTGGACCTTGACTGCCTCCCCCAAGCTCCCCCTTCTGGGTCACCTGAGTCATTCCGTTAAAAGGATAGCACACATGTCTAATTACATGCATAACACACATCTGCTTCACCTTTCCCAGAATCAGGTGGGTACAATCTGGCATTACTTTTTGACAACCCATATTTAGGACACTTTTACTCTTCCAATTCTTTTTAGGAGATTGGGTCACTTGTTGGTAGCAGCAGACCCAGTATTTCAAAAATAGGACTTTGGTTCTGGAAGCATAAATTACATCTACTGAGCAAAATTAGTTTCTGATTACAAGATGTTTCATCATTGGTTCTGATAGTGAGAAGGCAGATTCACCAAGATCTGTATTATTTATGTCCTTATACTGCACAACGAATTGGCAGAGACTTTCACCATGCTATCTGCATTCAAAGGCTTTCGCTATTCAATCATAGGTAGGAATTTTAACTTCTAAGTGGGAAAGCACCTAGCAAAAGACTCACCCATCCAAGCTGCAAAGGGACGTCTAGCAGATTTCAGTGATAATGGGAACTGCAGATGCTGGAGAATCCAAGATAATAAAATGTGAGGCTGGATGAACACAGCAGGCCCAGCAGCATCTCAGGAGCACAAAAGCTGACGTTTCGGGCCTAGACCCTTCATCAGAGAGCTCTCTGATGAAGGGTCTAGGCCCGAAACGTCAGCTTTTGTGCTCCTGAGATGCTGCTTGGCCTGCTGTGTTCATCTAGCAGATTTCAATGTGTGTCTCATTTGCAAACTGCAGACTTCCCATCCAGGATGACAAGTTATGAAAATATGAACTATGAGGAGAGGTAGGCCAATTGGGCCCTTGAGTCTCCTCCACATTCAATAAGATCATGGCTAATCTGTTTATATTTTGAATTCCCATTCCCATCCACTCCCAATCATCTTAGATTCTTTTAAAGCAAGGGTATCAATCTACTATGACTTAAAAATATTAAATGACCTCGTCTCCACCACATTCTCAGCCTGTGAGTTCTAAAGTTGCAAAACATCTGAGAGAATAACATTCTCCCTATCTCAATCCAAAAACAGCAACCCCTAATTTTTAAAATAATGCCTCTGTTTCTGGATTCATCGACAAGAGGAAAATTCTTACCATGTCCGCTTTGGCAAGACTATTCAGGATCTTCTATATACTTCAATCAAGTCACCCACTGTTTTTTTGAACTTTCTAGCAGAAATAAGCCCAGCCTTATCCAACCCTTCTTCTTAAGATAATATGCCCACTGCAGGTACCAATTTAATAAACATCCTCTGAAGTGCCAACACATTTACATCCTTCCTTAAATAAAGAGCCCAAAACTGCACATTGTACTTGAAATGTGTTATCACAGAATCTCGACAGTGTGGAAACATGCCCTTCAGCCCAACAAGTCCACACCAACCCTTAAAGAATCCCACCCAGATCCATCCCCCTGTATAACTCACCTAATCTATACATCCCTGACCACTATGGACAATTTAGCAATGACCAATGCACCTAACCTGTACATCTTTGGATTGTGGGAGGACACCCACACTGACTTGGGGAGAATGTACAAACTCCACACAGACAGTTGCCTGAGAGTGAAACTGAACCTGGATCCCTGGCACTGTCAGGCAGCAGTGCTAACCACTGAGCCGCCCCATTCTCAGTGCCCTGTATTACAGAAGCAACATCTTTATTTTAATATTCAATTCCTGTCATAAGATAGTAGCCCATTAGACATCTTAACTACATGTTCCATCTGTAAATAACTTTTCGGAACTTCATGCACTAGATCTCCTAGTTCTGTATTTAAGCAATGCTTTGCTTTTGTGTTCTTCTTGGCAAAGTATACTATTTCACATTGTCCCACATTATATTCTATCTGCAAATTTTCTGCCACTAATTCAACCTATGTATATTTCTCGGCAACCTTGAATGTCTTCTTCACAATGCACTTCTATCTACCTTCCTTGGTGTTATCAAATGAATCTACCATGCCTTCACTCCCCTCATCTAAATAATTGATGTAAATTGCAAAAGGCTGAGGCCTCGGCACAGACTCCTCCATGACTCCCCTCATCATATTCTGTTCAGAAGGAAAAAAAACATTTTGCCTACTTAGTTGTCTGCCAGCCAATCTCATCTGTGCTAGCATGTTACCCCCTTCATCACAAGCATCTACTTTGTGCAATAACCTTTGATGTGAAACCTTGTTAAAATGTTTTCAAATGGCAAATGCTTTACAGAAGTCCACGCACCATGTGTTCACTTATTATCCACAATACATGTTATTCCTTCAAAGAACAGTAATAAATTAATTAAGAGGATTTCCCATTCACAGGATCTTGCTAACTCCTCCTCATTACATTTAGTTTTTCTAAGTGCCCAGTTACAATCTCCTTAATGATTGATTCAACAATTTACTAAAACCCCAAAACTTCTATTCTATGCCAAATACGCTCAATGCTGACTGTATACTTCAGGTCCTGTATTTATTTTGCTTGTGACTAGATGAAACTTCACCTGATGAAGGAGCAGTACTCCAAAAGCTTGTGATTTCAAATAAACTTGTTGGACTATAACCTGATGTCACGTGACTTCTGACTTTGTGACTAGGGAATTCAGCTCTACTCTACTATTGCTCAAGAATTCATTTTCACTAGCTCTCTAATTATCTAACTACCCTACATTTGCTCTCTGTAAAGAGTTTCTTTGTTAAAGCTTCCTTGAAAGTAATGTATAATTTAAAATGTACCTTAAACAGCAAATCTTACTTGCTTGGGTGCAGGACCAGCAGCAGGCCACTGTGTAAAATGGTTAGAGACAAAAAAAAAGCTGCAGATGCTGGAATCCAAGGTACACAAACAGGAGGCTGAAAGAACACAGCAGCCAGGCAGCATCTGGAGGAAAGCAGCGTCAACATTTCAGATATTACCCTTTTTGGGGACTGGACACAAGAGTAGGGAGAGCTGCAGATAAAGGGGTGGGGGAAGGAGTGGAGGCAGAATGATGGTGATAGGTGGATACTGGTGGTAAGTACCACTTGGTTCGTCGATGGGAGGGATGAATCCTGTTGGTGGCTGGAGGGAAGGGTCAGAGGTGGAATGGAAGGCAGGGGATGGTTGGGAAGGTTATTTGAAATTGGAGAACTTCAAATGCTGAGCCTTCTGAGCTGTAGGGTGCCCAGCTGGAAGATAAAGTGTTGTTCTTAAAGTTTGTGTTGAGTCGCTGTGACAATGGAGGAGGCTGAGAGACAGGCATATCAGAGGGGAGTAGGATTGGGAGTTGAAATGGGTGGTGACTGGGATGTTAGGCTGGCCATTTCGGGCCATGCGGAGATGTTTGGCGATACAGTCACCTAGTCTATGTTTGGTCTTGACAACATAGAGAAGACCACATCGGGAGCACCGGATGCAATAGACTAACTAGATTGGAGGAGATGCAGGTGAAGTTCTGACTTACTTGGAAGGGCTGTTCATGGCCCTGGATGGAGGTGAGGAAGGTGGTGTGTGGGTAGGTGTTGCATCTTTTTTGGTTACAGAGGAAGGTATTGGTCAGGTTGGAGTGGATGGTAGAGATGTGGCCTGAACTAAGGAGTGGTGAAGGGAATGGTCCTTGTGGAAGGCAGAGAGAGGTGGGAAGTGAAAGATGTTCTGGGTGGTGGGGTCTAATTGGAGTTGGCAGAAGTGTTTGACAATGATACATTGGATGCGGAGGCTGGTGGGTTGGAAAGTGAGGACAAGGGGAACCCTATCTTTATTAGTTGGGGGGGGGAAGGTGGTTTAGAGCTGTGGAGCAGGGAATGGAGGCGGCATGGTGGAGGGCTGTCTGGATGACAGAGGTGGGGAAAGAGCATTTTTTGAAAAAGGCAGACATATGGGAAGCTTGGGAGTGGAATGTCTCCTCGTCAGAGCACATGCAATAGGAACAGAGAAATTGGGAAAACAGGACGGAGTTTTTGCAGGATGTAGGGTGGGAGGAGGTGTAGTCTCGGTAGCTATAGGAGTCTGTTTGTTTATGGCAAATGTCAGTACATAAGCTGTTGCCAGAAATAAAAAAATAGTTGTCAGGAAAGGGAGAGAGGTGTCTGAGATGGGCCAAGTGAATTTGAGGGTGGGGTGGAAGTTGTTAGTGAAGTCGATGAACTGCTCCAATTCGGCCTGGTGCAGGATGCAGCATTGATGTAAGGACGGGAGTTGGGGAACAGCACCGGTGTACGTACTGAAAAGGGACTGTACGCCCATGACCGACAAACAGGCAGGCGTAGCTGGTGCCCATGCAAGTGCCCATGGCAACCCCCTGGATTTGGAGAAAGTGGGAAGAATTGAAGAAAAAGTTATTGACCGTGAGGACTAGATAACAAAGTGTGAAGCTGGATAAACACAGCAGGCCGAGCAGCATCTCAGGAGCACAAAAGCTGACGTTTTGGGCCTCGACCCTTCATCAGAGATTTACAGAGATGCTGCTCAGCCTGCTGTGTTCATCCAGCTTCACACTTTGTTATCTTGGATTCTCCAGCATCTGCAGTCCCTCTGAGCATGAGGACTGGTTCAGTGAGGCAGAGGAGGGTATTGGTGGAGGGGGGACTGGATGCGTCTGTTGGAGAGGAAAACACTGAGGGCCAGTAGGCTGTTCTTGTTGAGTATGGACGTGTATAGGGATTGAGTGTCAATAGTAAAGACGAAGCGCTGGGGGCAGGTGTACTTAAGTTAGCAAAGAGGTGGAAGGCGTGGTTTGTGTCCTGGATGTAGGTGGGGAGTACCTTGACCACGGGGGAAGAGAATCGAGTTGGGGTGGGAATAGATGAGTACGGTGGAGCAGGAACATGTGGAAATGATGAGTTGGCTGGGGTGGCTAGGTGTTTTGATCTTGGGGAGCAAGTACAACTGGGCTCTGTGGGATTGGGAGACTATAAGGCTGGAGGCGGTGAAGGGGAGGTCATCAGAAGTGATGAGGTCATGACAGTGCGGGAGATAGTGGTTTGATAGGCCATGGAAGGGTCATGGTCAAGGGGGAGATAGGATGTGATGTCGGAGAGTTGGTGTTTGTCCTTGATCCAGGCTTCCCCACCTACATCCAGGACACAAACCTCTTTGTTAACTTCGAGTTCCCTGGCCCCTCCACAACAAAGTCAGCTAATTTATTTATCACTATTAAAAATTGTAAATCAAACTGCAAATTGAACTGTTGTGGAAACAGTTAAGCCGCAATGTAGCCCCTTGTTTGTTTTAAATTAACCTGGTGGTCAATCATTTCTCTTGTGAATATCTTTCTCTCAGTCCTAAGTTAACCTATGCTTTAAAGCGAGCAAATTTAATTTAAAAAAACTTTCCTGAGATAATAAAGGGGGAGTGTATTAATTACTGAAAAATGAGAAGAATTAGTTATACACACACAACATTTTAAAATATGCACCTCAGTCTCTGCATTGTTCACGAAGAGTGGATGATTGAATGTTGCAGCTGTTGCAATGGAGATTACCGATAGTGTTGATGTTGGTAATTGAACATTCAGTTTCATGTTCCTTAATTTTGCTTATTTGTTGTTATTCTGTAGTTCTGAATCCTTTTGACCGGTGATTGAATTCCACCATGCAGGGTGAGAGGTAGCCCCCTTGTTGACATGCCTCTTTTTTGTCTGGCTGCTAACCAGCTGGCTTCTAGCATCCAAGAGTGAAGGAGAATTTTTCAACCTTCAACACGAGTGACGAGAGGATAGTTCTTCAACTGTGACCTCCACAACGCTCATGTCCAAGTTGATTCACACTGAACGTTCAGTCCCATTAGCACATGCCAATAGAGTTGAAACTGCCTTTTTAACCCACGTTTTTAGGTATTCTTTAATGGAAAAACACAAAGCGTGTCAGCAGTTTGGAGCATAACCCACAGGAGGCGACTTCTACTATTGATTGGGGGTGAACAGCCTCTCATTATCTTTGTGGCCACAACAGATCACAATCTAGACCGTTTTGACTTGCGTCTTCCTCCCTTTGAAGGACTGTTGTTCGAAGTCCCTTTCACACTCATCAGTCAGATTTCATCAGTTCCACAGAGATTGTTTGCCAGCCAGCCAGTGAATTGACACATTCAGTTATTTTGTCTCTGTCACAGTCCTCTTTTTTAAAACATACATTTTGTAAGTAAGGGATTTAAAAAATGCCTCTAAGCACTTCAGGATTCCAACCTGTCATTGCAACGCTGTTTATATTGACCTAAGGACATTGTGGAGCAGAAATCTGTCCTGGATGGTGACAGCTGATATTGGATTTACTGCGAGTTATGGCAGTGCCTATTATTCAGTTTCCTGCCTGTTCTGCATCAATGATGGGGTCAGATTTCTATTCATTTAAATCACGAAAGGAAGATGTTCTTTCTTTAATTCAAGCACATCTGCTAATTATTCATTTCAAACTTCTTACTCCATTTGTTTTCTTCCTTGCCTCTGATAAAAAAAAACTAAAATGTCTTATAATGGAACTGAAATCACCCATCATTTCCTGATTAGAGGCAAAATGTGAGTTGACCACTAGCAATTCTGTTATTCAGTTGAATACTCAGAGGTGAAGGAATTACCAGCTTCCAACAAGCACTTGTAAATAATAGGGTACAATTGACTGCAATAACTGAATGTAGGATTGTATCCATACAAACATTAAAACTAGGAGTAGAAGTAGGCAATTTAGCCCCTCTCAGTTGCTCTAACTCCAACTCTTTATGTCTCCAACTCCATACTCCTACTTACTGCCAATAACAAGTGACTCCCTGTCACGATGTAATGGGATTCCAATATCTACTTGGTCCTCCTCATCTAAAATGAAACTCTGGTTTCTACTATATTAGTCACCCTTCCCTGAAAGGAACCCTTGTTTTTGAGCTCTCTTGATCTTGCAACTGTTGTATCTTCATTTAAACTCATTCATTTTGCAATAGTTAAATTGCATAATATATAAAAGCTTTAATGTCTTCGGAATCTCCACATTTGAAAATAATTCTTCATAAAATGCAGGAGTCTGACATTTTCTCCAGTAGGAATTTAATTGAACTCAGTTTGCTGTCAGCTGAATCATTTTGCAGTGTAACTGTTCGTTAGGATTGATTGCTTTGCTGCTAAGTTTTCATAGAGAAGATTGGAATAGATTTTTTTCTTCTAAAAGCACTAAAACATTGCAGTGATGGAAACTGATCTGCACAAAAACTGTGAGCAATAGTGTCAAGAAGACGTATCCTTCAAGGATACACTGCTGGATATCAATGGGAAGTACAGTCAATATAGAAAGCTAAATGAAGCAGCAAGAGGATATTAATAAGATATGGAAATTGGCTAAGAAGCAATAATGGAATTCTTCCATTAGTTAGGAGAAAAAGCAGTAATCAAGCTTTGAACGAGATTCGATCAAGGAAGTACTGACTGGCTTGGAAGTACAGGGGCCTCAGTCTCAGCATCATAAGAATCATGACCTAGAAAACATTATCGTTCTCATTGCTGGGCAAATATAATTGACAGATTATTAGTTATATATTCTGAACAGATTAGCAGCATTTACTAACTACATAACAACATCTTTGATGAAGTACTATAAAGTTGTAGAAAAATACGTGACAATAAATAAATCAAATCCAATCTTGAGGACTCTTCCAACACTGCCATGCCAATAAAAATCTGTCCTCATGGGGATGAACCTTACATTTGTGACTAAACACAAGTTGCATCTATTTTTGTGGATGGTTCTTGTTGTAAGCCCAGTGAGATTTTTTGCTGTATCTTATCTACCCATCTCTATGCCATTCCTACTGTCCGACTGTATCAAAATCTTACCACACATAGCTCCCAGAATAATTTGTCACTCGTGACTATCCACCAAAAGAGCGATATCCTTTGCACTGTGCTAATTGGGAAAGGCCGCTTTGCACCCAGCCAAGTGTTGGTGATTAGCTCTCATCAACAATGTAATGGGCACAGCAGTCATACGCCTCACTGTACATGGCACTCAACTGGCATAGCTGATACACCCTCACACATATTACCCCATTCGCTCACAATTGCTGCTTAACCAACAATCCACAGGGTTTTTCCTATACTTAACTATATCCTGTCAAACACTCTCTCAAAGTCAGGGGGCCCTTTCCCTTGTGCTTACTTGACACCCCATCCACATCTTGTCATTGTCCACTGGGGGAATATCCTGCAGAGATAAACAAACAGTCAGAGAAGTCCAAACATGAACTTCTATTATCAGGCAGCAGAGTAGAACACAAAGCAAACCAACAGATGCGACAGTTTACCCCACAATACAAATATGACTGATAGCCCACAATAGTCTTCTTCACTCTGCTCACATCCACCAGAATGAGCTGCCATTCAGGCTCTACCAGCCACATAGACCCCAATGCAACAGAGTTCTGTCATCCACACAGAGAGCTTTCTCCAGCTCAAAACACTGCTTCGTTGCCTGCTCCAGTTGTCCAGAACACAGCAAGACTGGCACACTTTGTCTGCACTGTACTGAAGGATCCCTCCAAACTGGTCCAAGCAATAGAACCATGCTTTCACTAACCCTATGGTCCACTTCCCCAGAACTGTGGTTACAGTATGTGCTCCAACTTGGTGAAGATGGTGCACTAGCTGAATAACCAACACATTACAGCAAACGGAGATTCTGCTCTCCTCTGACCTCCTTCCCTTCCCAAGCCCATCTCAAACATATAACTTTCCATTGCAAACATAAGAGTTCATCATCTTTCACATGATACAGCGATGTTTCTCTCCTTCCACAGCACCTTTAGAAGTTCCATAAGTGAAAATGCCACTAAGTTCTGCCTCACTGAGATGACAACGTTACATTAACAAGCAATACCGGCCTGGTGCAACCCACCTTTGAGAAACATTTGACTCATAAACAATGCACGCAGAGCAGATGTGCTGTGTATGAATAAATGTTTGCAAATGAAATGTTGCTGGGGTTTGCAAACACATGTTCTGTGTATTTGACTTTTCAAAGCCCTGCTGTTCAGCAGAATTGTACCTATGTTTTTGCTCATCAAAGTGACTCTGATTCTGGCCATCCTGGGCATTGTCCCAGCCACTTTCCAGTTACTTTTTGTAACTAGAGAATAGCAAGTGATAGCATGGAACCAAGCTCATGGTTAACAGCATCACCACCATCATCACTATACCTCGCCTAGTCACCTGGCAATATCCAGTACTTCCATGTTCCTTTTCACCTACCTCTACCCTAACATCCCACTTGATTGATTTATTGTCACGTGGAACAAAATACAGGGAAAATCTTTGTTTACAAGCAGTGCAGAAAGATTACAGCAAGCAAAGGATGTACAGATCAAAAAGACTAAGAGGCATACAGGTTACGTTGCAGGTTACATTATTTGAGGTTACAGTCCATTCAGCAGTTTGATAATGGCTGGAAAGAAGCTGTTCCAGACTGACCTATCCCCTCCCTACCTCCCCACTCATACTGTCCTCTCCACCTATCTTCTCCTCTATCCATCTTCGATCCGCCTCCCCCTCACTCCCTATTTATTTCAGAATCATCTCCCCATCCCCCTTTTCTGATTAAGGGTCTAGGCCCGAAATGTCAGCTTTTGTGTTCCTAAGATGCTGCTTGGCCTGCTGTGTTCATCCAGCTCCACACTTTGTTATCTTGTCTTCTCCAGCATCTGCAGTTCCCATTATCTCTGTTCCTGAACCTGCTTGTGCACGTGTTCAGGCTTCTGTACCTTCTTTCTGACGGAAGGGGTTGAAGGTATCAGTAACAGGTACAATGGGTCTTTGATGATGTTGGCAGCCTTTCCGCAGTAGCGAGCCATGTAAATAGAGTCCATGAATGGAAGGTTGGCTTCCATGATGGTCTGGGCTGTGCACACCATCTTCTGTAGTTTCTTACGGTCCTGAGCAGAGCAATTGCCAGACCAGGCCGTTAGACACCCAGACAGTATGCTTTTAATGGTGCATCTGTAAAAATTGGTGAGGGCCCTTATGGACATGCCAAAGTTCATGTCCATGGACATGAGCCGCTTGAGGAAGAAGAGGCTTTATTGTGCCTTCTTGACTGTCACATTTATAGGGGAAGTCCAGGACACCCACTCTCCCATATGGTGTGCCACATATCGAACTGTCCTCCCTGATCATAAACCCTGGCATTACATCTTAATGATACTCACCATTTTCCTCTATCTCCACCTGTGGTCTCTGCGATAACTCACCTCTTGTAGCCTGCCATGCCCTCAAAAGCTGTTCCACATATTCCCCATACATCTTGAGCCTCCTCCACTACTGTCTTTGCTCTCACCTCCACAAATGCCTCACTCCCAGGCTTTACTCACTCACTCCTTTTGGCATTGATCTCCCCATTGTCCCTGCAAGGTCCCCTTTGAACACCCCCGAATGACTGACAGTCAGACCTCCAAGATTTTCCCAAGACCTTTGACTAGACATCACTGGCCAGATCCTGGACTACTGTCTTTGTAACTCCTTGAATGACAATGAACAATTCCAGTTAGGGTAGAGGTAGGTGAAAAGGGACATGGCAGTACTGGATGTTGCCAGGTGACTAGGCGAGGTATAGTGATGATGGTGCTGGCCTTACAGGTTGGCCCTTAGCCCACTCCACAGACTACAGTTGGCTGATGACTATCCATGATTTGGCACTTGGTCTGTCTGCAGACAGTGCCCCCGTCTGGCACAGCTGGGACTACCTGACAGACAGTGATCCCTTCTTGATTGAAGGCTGAAGTGCTAACACGCATGGCATGGCAAGGCAAGGCAAGGCATGGATGCTGTGTACATGCAGTTTGGCTGTAATTAAGCAAGTACTAAGACAGTAAACAAGCAGCCCTGAGGTGCAGCCTGCTTCAATCCATGGATACCTGTCCATTCACTCGAAGTCTCCCTATTGCAACTTTTCAATGGAATCTGCTAGTGTGTCCTACAATGCTAGGCCATGCTTCCTAAATGGCCTGCAAGTGGATCTGAGATATACCTTGGCAGTCCTGAGGATTTGGCAAATGTCTGATACTAATGTCTGTCCACAAGAAATCATGTTACTAGTGTCTGTGGATTTTGCTCTGAGATGCTGTTTGGTGCTGAATAAATGGATGCAGCCAACTGGAAGCTGAAGTTGGCACGTGCCTACTTTGACTGCTAAGTCGAGAATTCTTGACATCTAGCTTTTTCAGCATATTTGGTAAGATAGGAAGCCGAATATTAATCAGGTGAGTTGTGGCATTAATAAGGCATTTAAATAAGCTTTAATCCTCCTTAATTGGCTGCTCACTGCTGCCTAGCAAGAAGCTCATCTCAAAAGTAAAAGTTATGCAAAGCAGTGTTCTTGACAGAATTTAGGCCTCATCAGACTTTGCATTCGATTCTACCACAAATCTCAGCATAGCCCATGGTGGTCAGACCCCTGAAAGATTCCACTCCATGTCTCACTGACAACCATGCCAGTTCATAAAAACACAATAAACAAAACCAGTGAAACATTTCCATGTATTCTAGGGTAGTTCATCTTCTAAACGCATTCTGGGGGTAGTGTCAGGAGATTGCTGGATGGCCTTTGATTCCACTGCAGCTGAATCCAAAGAACGGCTATGCCTTATTTGGGACCACTTGGCCAACAAGCCCCATTTTCTATATGTTCCATACGCCAGTATTTAAAACTGATGGGAAAAGTGTCTAGCAACATTGAATAAATAATGTTTTACAGTCCAAAATTTAAGCCATTACTTTAAAGCAACAGAATATTGCATACCTTTTCATTATGCACTTTTCATATCAGGATTCTTATGTGATTCTTTGTGATCACATTGTACAACTCTGTTAATTATTCTCTGAAAATGTGCATTCAGCATCCAAGCATGCATAGTAGGATTGCAATTGGATAGGAACTTGTCCTGACTTAATTTGGACTGAAAACAGAAACTGCTGGATAAACTCAGCAGGTCTGCCAGTATCTGTGGAGAGAAAAAATCAGTGTTGACTTTTCAAGCTTGATGTGACTCTTCTTTGGAAGAAGTGTGGTGGCTTCAGTATTCTCTTAGATAACAGGGAAAGCAGACCTGAAGTACACAAAAAACTAATTTTTGTGGACATAATTTAGACATTTTTAAAGACAAACGTGAGCTTCATTAGTGCCAAATATCAAATTCCTTTTGGATTGCTTGCTGCAAACTCCAGGAAATTAATGGCAGTCTGAAAGGGCTGGCAACGTTGCTGCTGCAACTGGTTGAGAGTGAGCTGGTGATCAAAACTTTTGGTTCCTTAACAGCTGTTCCATAAGTTAGCTGTTGCAATTAAGAGCCAAAATTGGATTTTTCATGACTGCAGTCTTAAGATCCACCACAGAATATTCCCTTTCACACAGGGGTTGCACCGAACAAAATTTCAACTATTTGCAAATAAGCCTACTCATGGAAGTCTAGAAGATTCAAACTCTAAAGATTATTGATGACTGCAAACCTATAATTCATTAGCCCAAATTCAACACACTCCATCCCATGAAATATCAGAGCTAATATATTCTTTTGTGCTGTGATGTATTTAAATGACCTTACCAAACTGGCAAATGATAATTTAATACATATCACAAAAACTCTCACATTTCACATTCTTATCCTTTCATCACCACTAAAATGTTCCTTTTCTCCCCCCTATAAATTTACAGTTTATCAAAGATTCTGGGAGACTATCAAACCCATTGCAAGTACCTTAAGCACACGCCTCATTTCACCTCTTCTAGACATTGATGAGTTGCAATGAAACATCATCAAACACCAGAATAAATAAGTGCTCTTATGACTCATTAGGTATTGTCCCTGCCTCTGAACCAGAGATTTATAGCTTCAAGTCCTATTCCATATGTTCTCGGTCATTGAGGAGGTGTTAATTGTGCAATTCACAGGCCAACATCTGGCCTGCTTATTCTTTCAACAACTCCCCCATTACACCCAAGGGAGAAAAGATATGTAAACGTAAATAAATAAATTCACCACTATAAAATAAGTGCAATTTTAGGATCTGGATATTCTGGAAATGTCACAGGACTGTGTTGACATTTGGGACATCCAAAAAGTATGTAAAGGGCAGAAAACCTTAGTCAGTACAGTCTGGCTCATTTCTCTTTTCGTTATCCCAGGAATACTGAAGCCACTTTGTCAGGCCTCATTGGGATAGTGTGCTGAAAATCAAACCTATTTAAACAGTCTACACAAAAAGGTAAAGATTTTAGAAAGAACTCAGGATTTCTCATTTTACCTGTCTTTTAGACCCAGGCTGATAGAAAGCACAGACAGGTTTTTGTACTTAACAAGACTGACTATTTGTTACCAACAAATAGATTGTAGCTGCAGATAAACAATAAATAAACCACTGACATTTAACTCTACTAGTTAAAACTCTAACTACCTTATAAACTCCCTCTCTATACACACATGACGTGGAGGTGCCAGTGTTGGACTGGGGAGGAGAAAGCCAGAAGTCACTTGGCACCAGGTTATAGTCTTTCAGGTTTATTTGAAATCACAGGCTTTCAGAGTCCTGCTCCCTAATCTGGTGATTTCAGATAAACCTGTTGGAATATAACCACACACACACACACACACACACACAAATAAATAAGTGTTATGGCTGGACGGAAAGTCTGGAAAAGCAGTTTAATTATCCCTGTTCAAAGAGTCCAATGAGATGGTCCTTTTGGCTTGTTAGGACGTACTGCTCCTTGATTCTACTACTCAGAAATTTTCACTGCTTGTTCAAGATATAGGATGACTGGTTCATATTTTTGAAGTCTCTGGGGCACTGGTTAGGAGCCATAACTTGCAGCAACAGTTGAGGGAAAAAGGCTTGAGATGCTCTTTAATGCAGAACAAATGAGTTTCTTCTCCCCCAGAGATCCAATGGTTTCTGCGACATATATACCCTGAAGCTGTTCAATAACCTATCACTAGTCTAGAGACCAATTAGCTACTTGTTGTCAGAAAAAGTTCCATTTGTATGCTCCCCTCGATTCCAGCTCATCTGAAAACTAAGCTTCTAATACCGCTTGAATAAGCAGCTGTGTAAAGAGCACTTACAATGAATGTCAAGTTCCTTGCTTTGAAAAAATGGAGTCCTTGTCAACAATGGCCTAGATCTTCAAACGACAATAGCGGGGAATGTTAAGACTTGCACATCAGGACCAGAGAAAGTCTTAGCCGCATGGAATAATTATCTAAACTTTTAACAGAAACAACTAAGCTGCCAGGGCCCCTCTTGAGACCATCTCTGACTTTGACGTTGGCATCTGAAACTTGGCTTGAGACCCCAGATAATTCTTCAATCCTCTTCTGCTGTTATATGAATAATGACCAACAATGGGGACTGTGTTGGGAAATCTAAAGCCCTGTCTCCTCACAACCTCAAAGCAGCTCACACCCCAGCAAAACACATTCCACCTCACCGAAAACTCTAACTCTGCTCACACATCTTTCGATACTGTTTACCTTCCAAATCCCTGTAAACGCCAGAGGCACTTGCCCTGTCCCTGACAATGCTTACATATCTTTACATCCTTAAAAAATGTTCATCCTGTCCATCCTTCTCATGATAATGCTCACCCCCAACCCTGCTCCTGATAATGTTGACTCCCTTACATGCCCAAAAATGCTAACCACAAATTCATTCTAGTAAACAGAGACCTAAATATTTTAAAGACACTTGAGAGTGTTATGAAACCTGCCATAACACAACAGTGTCAGTTGAGCTGCTGACATCAGAATTGGATATTCCTTGCCACTCCCTCTCAATGTCAGTTCTCCTTCTGGATCCATGGGATAAAGGCTTCATTCCTTGCTTTAGGTCAGGCAGTCCCAGCTATAATGATGAAAAGAAAAGTCAAGATGGACTTTTCCATCACAGTCAGTGATGGCTGGCAATGACCCATAACAATTTTCATCATGCAATTTCCTGCTCCTCATCTTATTCATTATACAGTCAGCCTGTATGGCTCCCACCTTGTGAAATCACAGGGCACCAATGCGCAGATCCATTTGTGTTCACACTGCTGTGGACTTGCAGAGTGGACTTGATGGGCCAAATGGCCTTACTTCCACTCCTATGTCTTATGGTCTTATGGCCATATTTAAAACTCAGCTGCACATCTCTTCAGATGCTGCAAATCAGGAACTGCACTTCACATTGTGGTCCTGTACCAGTATTCCCAAGGAAAAGAAAGGTAGTTCCTCCATTCACTGACAGACACCTGGAGGTGCTGGTGCATGGAGTGGTGGTAAGGAACATAGCTCTTTGTCCTACTGACAGGCAAAGGAGGCCATGCCACCAGAACGACTCAACCTAAATTGAGAGAGTAGCCAGGGTGAGTGCTGTGTCCCAGGTGAAGTGGGACACCCAGCAGTGCAAGGAGAAGGTTAATGAGCTCTGCACCTGTAAGTGCCAGTATCTTCTCTCTGCAGGTCTGAATGACCCATCCCTTGGACTGAAAGCAGTTGGGCCCCTTGGCCATGTGTGGTGGTACCCTTTCACTGACCCTAGTCCTTCTTGATCCCACTAAGGACTAATTCTCTTTGGCTTTCAGGCATGGTCAATGATTTCAAGCAAATGCAGTATGTTTGCCAGATAAGTGGTGAACCCATGCTATAGATGTGACCCTGCATTGAATGGTGCTGTATAGCAACATATCTACCCTTTTGACTGTTCAGTGCTCCAAACAATGACAAGTTGCCTGCCTCTCCCTCTGTGTTAAAAATCAAAGCAAGCCACAGAGGCTAGAAGCCTTGAGACATGCTTATATTGAGTCAGTGTTAAGAAATGAAGCTAAAATCCATCAGATGCATTCTGTGCACATGCATGAGAAACACCAGTGTTTGTCCCTGTGTACAAAACCATCTGGTAGAAACATGCAAGTCTTTGGTGTCCCTGAGTTCTAGTCCAAAGTACTGAAGGGCTGAAGTGGTACAAGTATTGGCTCAAGACAAAGCATGATGATGTGGTGAGGCTGGTGTTTTGCCGTATCAACTTGTTTGGATGAAGGGTGGAAGAGGGCAATGTCACTGAGCATGCAGGGTAATTGTGATGAAGACAAATTTGGATGACGGCCAGAGATGCAAGCAATCTGTCCTGAGCAAATGCTCTCAGTTTCATGTTGGGAATTGGTACTTTCTGGTTTCTCAAAGAGTTGGAAGCTACATAGAAATGAGGTCATTGAGGCTATTAATAAGATGCAAATGCATGGAAATAACAGTTACCACCCATGAGTGAGATTCTTAACTTGCCCTTAAGGAAAAAATTGGATTTTTTTTCCAATGGTAAGATTCCTATTTTCCATTGCCATCATATCTTCCCACATATCTTCATAGTGCCTATGCTGTTCATTGGAGTGGAAAATTCTGTCCTCAATCTTTGTCTATTGACTAAAACTTACGAACTGAGCCTGAGGATAGAACATCTAATTTTTGAGACAGAGTCATGAATTTAGACTCTTAGTTGCTAGGTTTCCTGTTTGTAACCTTTCCTGCTTGTACTTAATGAGTTGTAGCTAAAGTATCTTCTCCAAGTGCTGAAATCCTGTCTGGTGTTGAGATCTGTGCCTGCAATGGCATGTGTCTCTTGGACATATGTGTCACTTTCTCCTGAAATAAGATTAACAGCAGAAAATGCTGGACATATACAAGCCTCATACATACATCTCACAGCCACACACTCCATTAATCTTCAGATTAATATTGAGAACACCTTCAAAAATTCAGTACCGAATTTCCTTACCTACTTAATCTCAAACTTTGAGTGTTTTTGAATCAGTGAACGTAATGTGAAAGTGAATGATAATCAGCCGTCTTTAGACTTGAAGCTTATGTATGTCCAGCATGTTGTGCTGTTAAACTTATTTCAATAGACAACTGATGTAACTTTAGACACTGTGACAATTAAGGTTGGAGGTAGAATATTTCCGTGCAAGAAAGGCTTGAGAAAGGAGTTCCAAATACAAATTCCACGTGCAAGTTTTTGACAAGTGACTGAACTCATGCTCACTGCATCCCTGATGCCCCCTCCTGATAATACCCTTCTGCCGCCAATACCTCTTGACAATGCTCACTATCCCCTCCCAACAGATAATACTCACAACCCCTCCTGGTAATACTCACCCTCCTCAACCCCCAACAATACTCAGTCCCCTCAATCTCTGCTGACAATGATCACCCCGCCACACCCCTTCTGATAACACTCACCTCCTTCCTATCCCCCCTGATAATACTTGGTCTGCTTCCCAAACCCTTCTGATAATGCTCACCCCACCCACACCCCCTCCTGAAAATTTTCATCCCTCACACCCCATCCCAAAAATTCTCACTGACCTCAGCCCCTTGATAGTACTCCCTCCCATATATCCCTGATAACGTGTACCCTTTCCTCACAAAACAGATCTTCCTCACCAATGCCCCTCAGAATGTCAACACCTTCCACCATTTTAGGTGGAAAATTACTTGTTTAAGATGGAAAGATGAATTATGCAGGAGGTCTTATTGTGTCAAAATGAAAGGGGAAGACGATAGATCTTTTTCCAGGCTTTGCCTTGTCAGCTACATCAACCTCTGACACTGGTCTTCTGTCCCCGGGATACTGGATATGTCAGAGCTTTCCACTTGACTCTGGCTACTCTTTCTACTGACTTCCTTCCACGTGTATCCAGGAAATTTTTCTTCTACATTCTCATTTGTTCTATTGAGACCGGTGTCTGCATTAAAAACATTGTGAGATGTGAATTCTACACATTTGGCTTTGCACAGCACAAAGGATGGACAGTTCTCAATGCCAGTGAATTATGATCCACATGAATCTCCTCCCACTTTTGCCAAGCTAGCTGTTAATAAATTGCAGCTCTTCAATTCTCCTATTCACAGACTAGAAGTACTAGGAATAACTATAGTCCCACTGCTATTTCTGGTACCCCAGCTAATTCATCTTAATCACCACCAGTTAGTAATTGAAATATTGTAGTTTGCAAAGGTCAGCAATTTATTGAATAAATTAGAAGGGCTTTATTCATTTTTCAGTTGATTTTACACTTCTTAAGCTGAAAATTTAACTTGGCTAAGACTAATATATTCAATTTATACACCACTTGCTGCAGGCTGCAATGGCAGAATAGTTATCCTTTAATTACGAATGTTATTTCTACTGAAATATAATAACTAATTTGTAAACTGAGATCACACTGCATTCATTGATGGACACTTTAATCACACATTGATCAAGCATTTCAACTTGTGACCTCTTTATTTCCTCAACATATTGATAATGATATTTAAGACTAATTTTCAGATGAACAGCGGAAAGAAAAACAGAAGCTAGAAACCTGCATTGTGAAACAATTTCCATAGCTCCTTTGATGGGACGATAATTAGATTTCTGATGCATTGATGATTATGCATTGCCATGTCCATGTTTGGAATAAGAATGATCATTTAACAAAAATGCACTGGAGCTTAAAAGATGAGGTGTTGCACTGTATTTGAATCATTTCATATTTAATGTATTCCAAGCCTGTCTTCCACTTACTGCTCCTCTGGCTTTTTCACAAACGCTATGCATCAAAGCACTCTGTATTTATTATTCATTGGATTTCTGGGGAATTGTCTCAGATCTGCTTAGCATTCTGCAATGTACCAAGACTATAGTTGTTTGATGCATTTTGTACACCAGAGGTCCTAACTCTGTCATGAATATCACTCTATAGTATTTTCCCCAGATGCTCAAATAATCAATGCTTGTCACATTTATTCTAGATGTTCAGATTCACCAAGATTTCTGTAGCACTTCTGGACCATATTCTCTATAATTTAAACTTCAAACATCTGACTTCATTCAGAGTGCAGTCAGAGTAGCAGTTGTTTTATGTCTCTATGTGTGTTGTTGTCATCAATTTTGCATTTGGTCATGTTCTCCAGAATGTCTGTTTTTGATCATAGGGCTGAATCTTCCAAATATCATTTTTGTAAAATTCAGAGGGTTTCTCTCAGCAACGTCTAGCATGTATTCTTAAGCAATTGTCCCCAGCTCACCTTATTAACTATCTACCATGCCCGAACGTGGCCCACTTTGCAGACAGAAACCTGGAGGTCCTGTTAGATGAGATGGTGCAGAAGAAGGACATCTTCTTTCCTCAGATTGGGCAGAGGAAGTTGTGACATTAAACCTTGCCAGGTTTGGTTCAAGTTTGACTACCTGGCTCAATGTAGTGTCCAAGGTCTAGCGAAATGTTAAGCAATGTAGGAATAAGATCAATGACCATCTCCACCCTACCAGTGTAAGTGCCACCATCTGCTCTCTGTGACTTCACACTTAATTTCTGCTACAGCACCCACCTCCCATCTGAGCTTTTGCTCTACCATTCTCACTATTTTGTGCAAGATCTTCAATCACTTGCTTTCACCTAGCACAAATCCCTACACTACTAACCCTGCCTGCTTCCTGCATGCCCAACTCACTCACCTGGGTCACTTCACCACCTTGTGCTCCAACAGTGCAGCACTGAATTGCAGAATGATGCTGTGAGTGGATAGGAAATGTGCCATAATAACACACATGTTGGATGCCAGCATCCATTGACATGCAATCAATGTCCATGGAGGATACCCTGGGATATCTGACATGCAGGTCCAGAGGGACAAATGGCAATCTGGAGTTGCCAGTAACCAACTTAAATGTTCATGTTGGGAATTCTCAGTGCCTAGTCTCTCAGGCAAATGGGATCTTCAGAGCCTGAATATTAATAAAGAGAGATTAGGTAATAATGAGGTTGATAATGATCAATAATCCCCCATTAATAAATCTCTTGTTGCTCACAAATGAGAATTTCATCTCAATGTTTGGGACATGATTCGAAAATGTAACTTGTCAGTTTTGACGATGAGAAAGCCCTTGCTTGACATCTCATGCAATTCTCCTAAACCTCTCATCATAGCCCACATTGCTTAGGGTCTGGAGACGTTACACCCATTATTCTTTTTTATAACTCTTGCCAGGAATCAGTGGGGACATTTGTTTGGCGGGGGGGGGGAGGTAGTGAGGAGGGCAAGATTAGTGGTGAACAAGAGATTATAATTCCTGGGCCATATCTGGATGCTCCAGACAATTTCCCACTTAACATTGGCAGAAAACAACAGCTGGCCAGTGGGCACTAGTTAATTTTGGCTTAAACCTAAGCTAGACATAGCATGAGAAAGCCTGCTGTGTACTATTCTAGGAATATGTTTGAATTCCATCCTTTACATTTCTTGTAACAATCCTTGTATTACCTTTGATTAATTTTAGTGTAGAATTTTGAAAAAGTGCCATGTGAATGTAGTTAAAACTTCCCAGACAGACAATACTTTGAACACTGCCTTGGTCAAGAGCAGTTTACCATCTCATCAGATCAATTTGCATTCAAATTCACATTCTACATGTGAAAGTATGCACATCACAGAATCACTTAAGTTTGAAAATCATGAGCTCACATACGTCACCAATTTACTATGACTATCTTATTTCACAGTCTAGGTCATTTTGATCTCTCAGGTTCTTGAGCCCATACTATTCATCGCGAGACAATAGTGATAAGCAACCCTCAAATTATTAGCAGTACTGAAGAAGGATCACTGACTCAATGTTAACTCTGCTTTCTCTCCACAGATACTACCAGACCTGCTGGGTTTCTCCAGCAAATTCTGTTTTTGTCTCAGAATTGTTAGCTTAAGGAAAAACTTTGCAGTAGAAAATTTCAGAGATAATGGGAACTGCAGATGCTGGAGAATCCAAGATAACGAAGTGTGAAGCTGGATGAACACAGCAGGCCAAGCCGCATCTCAGGAGCACAAAAGCTGACGTTTTGGGCCTAGAACCTTCTTCAGAGAAGGTCTAGGCCCGAAACGTCAGCTTTGGTGCTTCTGAGATGCTGCTTGGCCTGCTGTGTTCATCCAGCTTCACACTTCGTTAAGTAGAAAATTTCAGGAACCTTTAACAAAAGTGCCATTTTTGTCTAAAAATAATTGTAAATGGTAAAGTTCTATTGGCCATGTTTCTTTAAAACTAAGGAATTTTAAATTGAATGTAACTGAATTATTGTCTTGTCCCTCAATTAAAGACACCTAACAGTGGACTAGCAAAGTGATACCACGGTTTCTATGTTGCTGTCTAATCTGTTTTATGAAGCGGATGCTGTTGAGTCACTAAATTCTTGGTCAGGTGTTGGGTCCAGTCAGAAGGTGATTTGTTCGAATGATTACTCATGAACCTTCAAGCGCTGATGGCTGACTGAAGACAATCCATAGAATATAACATAACTACATTATATCAGCTGTTCCATACAACAGGCTGTAACCAGAGGGAACTGCAAGACACCTATATAATATACAGTTTCCTTCTACTTCTCTGAACATATTTAGTCCATCAGAATAAAATCTACACAATTCATAACTAAAGTTACAACCAATATGACATAAATCATTAATAATATCTGGTTCCTAAGATGCTCCTTGGCCTGCTGTGTTCATCCAGCTCCACACTTTGTTATCTCTGACATAAATCATTAAGATGTGTACAAATCAAACATGTGTATCATAGTGGTTTTCTTTTCTATTGTCACTTGTCACTTTTCATACTGCTTACTTTAAGGCTGCACTTTTCATATCTTTCCTCATGTACCAATTTTCAGGTTCCCTTCCCAACCATGCCTCTGTATTCCACCTTTTATTCTGCACCTGTCCTTTGAGGTTCAACTCTATGTATCCTTCTCACAACCTTCATGTAACACTCCAGATATTGTACTGAGTACAACTGGTGTTATCAATGCTGAGATGTATGGCCAAAATACAGCGTTATTTCTATTTGCATAACATGGCTTTAAAATCTGTTTCTCACTTGTCATCTGCTCCTCCATCATTAAAATGTTCTCTTTTCCTTGCTGTAAAAATCTTTCCAAGATATAATCAGGATAAAAAAAAAGTCGTTCAATCTCTATGTAGACTTTTCTTTAAGGAAATATGTTGTGTGTTTATGCTTAACAGTTGGAATATTAGCTTTAAAAGTATGATTCACCAGAGCTTCAAAATCATTTGATAACACTGAATCTTACGGTCTTGAATTTCTGTACAATGAACTACCAATAAAAAGAAATGTGCACCCACCGGTGACCAAGGAAGATATTTACACAAAGATTCCTTAGGTCAGCGTATTTGCACAACCATTGGGTAATCATCAATAAAAATACCATATGAGAATATGAATAACAAACTCTAAGTACTGCAATATAGCCTTCTTTACAAGGTAGACTATGCATAAAGACTTTCATAAACAGGTCATCGTAAAGGGCATCCTCACTCTGAAACTTCTCAGCCTTTTCAAGTGTACCATCACAGAGCACAGTGGAGGAGGAATTCAATTCATGGTGGTAGGTAATGAGGCCAGTAGCATATTGAGGTACCAGGTTAGTGGCTGAACACTTACTTGTGTCACCTTGACATCCCTGTGAAATACCACACACTTTCCACCTCTTCCTAACTTCTATAGTTCCAAAGAGTTAATTTTTATCCATTCTTATTTCTGTCAATTCCTGCAGATAACCAGTTATGGGGTGACAAAGAAAGAGGAAACAGTTATGAAGAGGAGGAGGAGCCAATCTCCAGGCAGACAGATATTACAAAGAAAGGGGAAGGGATTTAGAGGACCAGTCTATGTATGTGTTGCAGCTGTACGATAAGACTGGCTCTACAGATAGCATCACAATGATGGAATGTGGGAAAGAAAGCCCATTGTCCAGAAATAATTTCCAACAATACAGCCAAGAGAGATCTGCTATGAGACAAAGAATGTTCTGGGAACCTTTTTCAGCCCATCAGGAGACAGCCATTTGTTATAATCCTGATGCTCATATGTCACCCTTATAAAGAAGCACTCAAGAAAGGATTGCAAAGTCACCCGGGGAAGTTTCATGTTGAGAAGGAGTGGATTAGATTAGATTCCCTACAGTGTGGAAACAGGCCTTTTGGCCCAACAAGTCCACATCGCCCCTTGAAGCATCCCACCCATACCCATCCCCCTATAACCCACTCACCCCTGAACACTAAGGGCAATTTAGCATGGTCAATCCACCCAGCCTGCACATCTTTGGACTGTGGGAGGAAACCCACGCAGACACTGGGAGAATGTGCAAACTCCACACAGACAGTTGCCCGAGGCTGAAATCGAACCCTGATGCACTTTGAAATGCACTGTCATAAAACTAGTATATGCACAGATGCTATTTTGTTCTTGAGGAATCTACAACGATGCAGTTATTGGTGCATATTCTCTGCTCCAAGTAAACAACCCAAGCTTACTACAATGATGATGAAGTGGTTGTCAAGGAATACCATCTTGACCCAAGCTCTTTGTCCATTAGCTTTGCTTGATGAAACTGCAAATTATGTTCCGAATCCAACAAATGTAAATAATCTTATTGGAGAAAAGATAACTGATGTCTTACTGGACGAGCAGAAGTGATACTGAAAAACAGCATTAATATTACAGTAATAAATATTGCCAGAAACAGTTTTGTTGTTATATTATAACAAAATGTTTTAATGAAATGATAGATGAGACTTGATTTTCCCATTTCCCTCTAATTTTATTGATTTCTACAGTTTAAAATTTTGTTTAATCCTTTTCTGCCTGTCAAGCTTTCTGCCTTGAATAACAATAAAGAAAGAGACATGCTTCAAAATTTTTCTGGCTCCTACCAATACTAAATACCTACAAATACTAAATAATTTGTGTTTATTAACAGAAAACCAAGTTGGTATAACTGATATAAAGAGGTACGTTAGGAAGTGCACAATGAATTCACCTTGCATTTAATATGGTTGGGTTGACTAAGGTTCTGAAGGACTGTTGTAAAGGAATTTATGAAGTTTTATGCACATTTCTGGGGTGATTTCTTTAAAAGAGGTCATTGAAAGTTCATGTGGACATTGGAGGTATTTTTAAAATAAAGTATTTTGTAGATCGCGTAATTGATGATAACAGCTTGCTTGACTGTGGACCCATTTGAACAATGACTGGGTTGGGAAGTTCTTGTTTTATCAGGTTGATTTGAATGGAAGCCTGCTTAGAATAAGCCCAGTTGGGGGGAAGTTTGCTATGAGCAAGCTGCCTGGCTGATCTGTTCCATTTCTGAAAAGAAAACCATCTAAATCAGTTCAGAGTGAAAGGTACTTGTTCTTGATTAAAAAGTACATCAAAATTCCATTTCCTGAGCAAGCTGTCTTTGCCAGACTTCAGTCTGTAGGGAAAAATGTTTTCCTCAAATTCCCTACCTTTCACTTTCACAGACTGTCCCCTTGTTAGTGGCCCTTCAACTGAGGGGAATCGCTGTCCAAGTCCTTCATAATATTATACACCCCTAATCAGGTTCCTCCTCAACATTCTCTGTTCCAAGTAAACAACCCAAGCTTACTGAGCCTCTCTTCATCACTGAAATGTTCCAACCCCAGCAACATCCTGGTGAATCCCTCCTCTAACCCCTCCAGTAAAATTACATCCTTCTTACAATGTGGCGACCAGAACTGCACATAGTACTCCAGCTGTGGCCTAACCAATGTTTAGAACAACTCCAACTCTGCTCTTATAATCTATGCACAACTGATAAAGGCAGGCATTCCATATGCCTTTTTAACTAACCTCTTAATCTGTCCTGCCACCTTCAGGGATGCTTGGACAAATGCCCAAGATCTTCTACTGAATTAGTTTAGTTTGATAATAAACCAATAATCACATGTATTAAGACAGCTGATGATATGTTTTTGTGTTTAAGACATGATATAGAAAAGGTAGAAAGTTTTTTTTTACATTATGACCCTGTTTCTCTAGAGTCTGGAGTGACTGTGCATTCTTCCAGCCTCAGCCATAACAGTGGTTGTGTAAGAAAATGTTGCAATTGGACAGAAGGATCTATTCTTTCCGATTGGCAGCAAGGCACAGGAGTTTGAGTTCTGGATGCTTCAGTTTACATATTTATATAATCTGGATAACTTGCTGCTGACATTGGAAAAGAAAGAGGTTGCATTTGTGTCATGCCTTTCTTGACACAAACATTCCAAATGTTGTCAGACAGGTAGCTTGAAACTTCAAATCCCTACAGTGTGGAAACAGGCCCTTTGGCCCAACAAGTCCACACTGCCCCTTGGAGTATCCCACCCAGACCCATCCCTCTATAGCCCACACACCCCTGAACACTATGGCCAATCCACCCAGCCTGCACATTTTTGGACTGTGGGAGGAATCCCGAGCACCCGGAGGAAACCCACGCAGACACAGGGAGAATGTGCAAACTCCACACAGACAGTCACCCGAGGCTGGAATCGAACCCGGGTCCCTAGTTCTGTGAGGCTGCATTGCTAACCACTGAGCCACTGTGCCGCTCATAGTGAATATCTTTCACCTAACCAGCATAAAAACAACACCTCTTTGTTATTTTAATCTTATACATACTGGATTTCCACAAGTTACCTAAATGCTGAGGAGAACATAAAACTACACACACATTTAAGTATTCTAAAAACCACTGTCCCTAAACAGTTAAAATTTACCACTTTCCACACACACCATGGGGACATACAGAGATATAGTCATGCATAATTCTATAATTCAGTAAACAGCAGATATATTTTTTCTATGGTCCTCAGCAGAGGTTTGGCGAAACATTCTATAAAATTATGATTGCTTATCATAATTGAAAAATAACACTTTTTTATTTTTGGTTGATAGATGAGTTAGGCATATCACACATATTAAAATTCTAAGAATGGAAGTCAATGTTTTCCCATCCAAGTCCTCTTTCGGATGAGGTATATTAATTAAACATTCCTGCTGGTATTACTGAGGCTTAAATAACACTGCATGCTGACAATGTTGATTGAGCAATGAACAAGATATGATTTGGTATGTTGAATTGACAGGTTTTGTCGGCTTTCAGCGGACGTTTAATAAATATCATTGTATCCATTCCAACACCAACTGGTTTAAAATAAAAGTTAAAAGACACCTGGGATTTGATTAAAAGGTTGACTGTATATCTGTATGTGCAATTTATAATTCAATCATATTTGTTATGATTACATAGGGACTGTTGATGATTAAAGAGAAATCTGAATATCCGGTGTTCAACCAAAAGAAATTACACCACAAGATTTCATTTTTTTCAAACAGAAACAAACTTCACCAAATACCAAAAAAAAGCACAAAGCAAGCTGTACAAACTGTGTAATATTGAGATCTGTTAAGATACATTGCAAGTATCTGATTCCACATTTTTTGGCTTAAAGGTATAACTTTAATTTTTAGAATGTTTCTTTTAAGCTAGAGATTAAAGTGTTCAATATAGATAAATGGAAATACTTGGTGGAGGAACTGATATACAGATCTTGGGTTATTATGGTTGAACTAATCACAATAAAAAAAGCTAAATCTTACACATTAATCAGTTGATAGTGAGAAATCACAAAAAAAACATAAATATCTCTTGGCCATTTAGTAGAGTCAGGGCATCCATCATTATTACAACAGAAGATTTAAATTATTTATGCATTTCCCAAAGAAAAAACATTAGGTTAAGAAGGGAATTCCTTGGTGAACTAGCAATTCTGGGAAGATAACTGGAAAATTCATTGGAGATATAAATTATTCGTAAGGATGCCACATTCAAAAGGATTGTTTTGAAGGTAAAAGATAGTTAATGTACCTTTCTATTTGGAGCATCCCACATCGGGCACATTGTCGTGGAGACGGGTTGTGGGGGAAAACGCAATGGGGGTTCCTTAGGTTTAATTTATGTGTTTCTGTGTGTTTGTGTATATGCTTGTATGTACAACAGAAGTAGGAAGTCAGTAGTCCAGTTTAGGAACTGAGAGACATAGTTTCAGTTTACCAATCCAAGAAAGTGAGTGAGATAAACGTAAGCAAGGCTTGCATCTTAAGCAGAGAAATGCTGACATAACAGTTAAACAGAATGCAGGTGGAAGTTTGAGTTCAGTTTGAAGACAAAATTCAGAATGGTGGACACTGCCTATATGGACTGCAGCAAGACATTTGACAAGGTAGACGGGTTAGTAAGATCACATGGAATCAAGGGACAGCTAGCCATTTGGATACAAAATTGACTTGAAGGCAGGTGACAGAGAATGGTGGAGGCTTATTTCTTGGGCTGTAGACCTGCAACAAGGGGTGTGTTGCAAGGATCAGTGCTGGGTGCATTGCTTTTTGTCATTTATTAAAATTGACATGGATGCAAATAATGGAGGAATGGTTAGTAAGTTTGCAGATGTCACCAATATTGGTGATGTAGTGGACAGTGAAGAAAGTCTAATGGGACCTTGATCAGTTAATTTAGTTTAATTTAGATAAGTCTGAGATGTTGCATTTTGAAAACAGAATTCAGGGCTTATACAATCAGTAGGGTCCTGGGGAGTGTTGTTGAAAAAAGAAGAGACCTTGGGGTTCAAGTTCATAGTTCCTTGAAGGTGGAGTCACAGGTAGACAGGGTGGTGAAACAGACATTTGGTACATTTGCCATTATTGGTCAGTGCACTTAATATAGGGGTTGGCAGGTCATGTTGCAGTATTGGGTAAGGCCACTTTTGGAATACTGCATTCAATTCTGGTCTCCATGCTATGAGAATGATGTTGTGAAACTTGAAAGGGTGCAGAACATATTTACAAGGATGTTGCTGGAATAGGAGGGTTTGAGCTACAGGGAGAGGCCGTATAGTCTGGGGCTGCTTTCCCTGAAATGTCGGAAACTAAGTGGTGATCTTATAGAGGTTTATAAAATCATGAGGGGCATAGGTAGAGTGAATAGATGAGGTCTTTTGTCCAGGGTGGGTGAGTACAAAACTACAAGACATCAGTGAGCAGGGAAAGATATAAAATGGACCTAAGGAGCAAAATTTTCACACAGAGGACTGTGTGTGTATGGAATGAGCAGGCAGAGGAAGTGGTGGAGGCTGGCACAATTATGACATTTAAAAGGCATCTGGGTGGAGTACATAAATGGGAAAGGTTTAGAGGGCCCTGGCCAAAATGGTGGCAAATAGGACTATATTAATTTAGGATATCTGGTCGACATGGATGAGTTGAACCGAAGTGTATTTCTGCGCTTCTAACTCTATGACTCTATGCAAAATAAAGTCTGCTGAGAGCTGTGAAACAGCTGTCAACCAATGATAGAAGAATTAAAAACCAGGGGCGTTTCTAAATTTCTGCTTAAGTCGTAGCACAAGAATTGAAAATGAAGTTCAGGCTGCAGCAGCGAGGTCTACAGTTGTGGGATTTTGGAGAAAAGTTGGAGGATCATTTTACCAAAACTAAAGAGAGTCCCCATAAAATCTCATAATAGCTGCAAAACAAGGAGACATTAAAGTGAACTCCAAAAAGCTGGGAAAAATTTGGTTTGGTCCAGAAAGTGTAGAAACTATTAAGACTTTTGAAATTTTGAAAGAGAAATAGGATCTATGTTTATACACTCTTAGATATTAATGGTATAGAGTTTGTTCACATTGCTTTGTTTGGTTCTGTGTACAGTAAAGTTTGTTTGTGCTTGAAAACATGAAATTCTGTGGTGAAATTACTTTAGGTTGATCACTGGGTGTTTGAATTCCTCTTTAATCATCAACAATCACTGCTGCGGTCATAACAAATATAAGTGAGGTATAATTACATATTCAGATAAACACTAAATCTACGGAACCAGGCTATATTAAGCATACAGAAGATTTATGAACATTATTAATTCATAATATACAACAGATTTATAGATATCTACCATATTAAAGATGTAAAATAGTGTACCATTGTTAACAAAGTTTTTGGAGTAAACCGTGCTTCACATCATTTCTGAGATAACATGGTGCGAAACTGGATGAACGCAGCAGGCCAAGCAACATCAGAGGAGCAGGAACGTTTGACATTTCGGGTTGGGACCCTTCTTCAGAGAAAGATCTGAAGAAGGGTCCCGACCCGAAATGTCAAACTTTCCTGCTCCTCTGATGCTGCTTAGCCTGCTGTGTTCATCCAGCTTCACACCGTGTTATCTCCTTTCTGCCTTTTTGGCACATTAAACATTTTTTACTGTTGGGTTAAAAATGGATGATGTGAATCCACAACTGGTAGGCATTTATAATTTTTGTGGAGTATATCTAAAGAAATCAGTTGGGGTGTCAGATGGTAATCTACACAAACCCATTTCCAATCGGAGTTATGGGCTAGGCTAACTTGTAGATTTATATAGCACCTCTTAGAAACACCTAGTAATGTTCCACCTACAATTACTTGCTTTAAAGTGTGGTAATTATTAGCAAAATGCAAAACAAGCTCTATGTACAGAGTCACCAGGGCCTGTTTTGTTAATTTTTAAACTAGCTCTGAACATTAAAATTGAACTGTCAAGAAAGATTATGGTGCTATGGACCAAGAGTGTGATGTTGTACTATTCTGGAATGAGTTACTTTCTCAGTAACAAACATATGAAAACACGAAATGGCAACAGAAGTAAACTATCTGGCCCCTTGAACTTGCTCCAAAGTTCAATAAGATCTTGGATATCTGTTTGTGCTTTGAATTCAATAATTTCCATCTACTCCCGATAACTTTTGATTCCATTGCCTAACAAGAATCTATCTACCACGACCTTAAAAATGTTTAATGACCTCACTTCCACCACTTCTGAGGCAGAGAGTTCCAAAGTTGCACAACTGTCTGAAAGAAATGTCACCTCTGTCCTAACATATCCTTTAGAAAAGGTCCAAAATACATTGGAATCAGTTTTTGAGATACAAATATTTAACTTGTTTGTTTAAAATTCCTTTATACATCATTTCAGCAAAGACATTAACCCAGTTAAAATAATTATGTTGATATCTCATTAAAAGGAACAACAGAATGTCAGATAAAAGTATCAAACATTTGAATGCCAATCTCCTGTGGCATGACTTCGTCTCCTCAAATATTGTAAAACTACTTCATAGTTGAGCAACAAATAGCACAACACCTACAGGTACCTTCAGGGATGGGTAGCTGACATACACTAGCTTGGAATTTTCTGCATTGCTTTTTACATAGAAATTACACTGAACTTTGATTTCTGCAAAATATCACCCTGATTTGACTTTAGAGCTTAATTTTCAGCAAGGTTCATTTACTTTCTCAAATGTTAAACTTTGGTGTAATACTGCAGTGCCACCAATGGAGAAATATGGCACTATGAATGTGAGTGTTAGGAGGCGTTTTACTGGCAATGATTGTTTTAAAACTTACCAAAATCCATAATAAATCTTCAACTAGTTCCGACTTTCCTACAGTATAACTAAGTTGGCATGATGTTCCTTGAGGCACTCTTAAATAACATACTGATCTGCTGGGTACTACTGGCACACTATGCTGAAGCACTGTTGCTCTAAGGCAGTCAGCCAAGCTTGTACCTGGGGAGCTATTCTTCTCATTTTATAAATTGTTGTCATAGGAAGGACCCCCTGCACAAGCCTGGATCCAAGAACTGTCACTCAGATTCTTCAATTAAATGATGATCAATCCCAGTAACTTATCTTTTGATCCATACCTTTGATTTTTGGATTGATGTTTCTATAGCCCTTTTCCAGTGGATGTCTTTAAATCCACAGAGGAACATTTTATTAATTGCTATGTACAATATTGTGCGGTTCTGGTTGACATCACCAAGCTTATAAGAATTGGTGTATGAACTAATTCAGTTGGGTTGGCTCCGCTTAAATCAATGAATATTCTGAAGACAAACAAGAAAGTAAAATCAATAGCTGCTCTGTTGGCTGCCAGTGATTTCAAAGTCCAACAATGTTACAGCTGAATGAATTCAAACCCTAGAGATCCAGATCTCAAACAATTGAATCAAGCACAGAAACTTAATTTCAGTTATAGCAGTATGATTAGTTTTGGGATAAAATGTAATATTGACTTTGGACAGTGTGCAGCCTTTGATTGTACAGCTATGCACAATAAACATCAATTTCATATCAAAATGACTGGAAAATGGGAGAAAGGTCAGGAAAAGATGATGTGTTGAAAATATGTTAATCTTCTGTCAAACTCCCATCCTATCCACAGCTGGGGTTTAGCTCAAGGTCCAGAAAATCATCTGAAATCTAAAGATACCAGATGCCAGCCTTCCTTGGAATTGTACCAGATGGTCTTGCCAAGGATCTTATGCTGCAATGGCACTGTTCCTATCTCTGGAGCAAGAGGCACAGATTCTGCTTCAGGAGGTGTGTAATAACATCTCTGACCTGGTTGATCAGAAGATACCTTGAAGGACTAGCCTGTGGTGGAAGCTCTGTTCGCCTCGAGTGTAGTTCCTTTTTCATTGCTCCCCGAAGCACGTAATGGCCAATATAAACTTGCTAAGTGAGGTATACTTTCCTCGTGACTGCCAGAATTGGAGCCATGGAAATTTTTATCCATTGCACACAACTAACTTCTGAGCTACAAGACTGCTTCAATATGCTACTAATACAGCCAAGAGCAATGTGCGCTGAAGTGGCCAAGTTTACACTCAATTTTTCAAATGGATAAAGGCATAGAAATTTTCATTCAAATTTTGCAAGACTAATCCTGGTTCTTTTTTTTCGGGATAGCTTAAATTTTAATATTCTGGAATAGGTTCTAGGCATCAAAAGCTCTTTTGTTTGGGTCCTCGACAATTGTTGATTGGGAAATCATCCACTGGCACCAGATTTACGAAGTCTATTAAATTTGTCAGTGTTAAACTGTGGACAAAAATAACCATGCTCCTTAAAGGGTGAAAAAATCCAATTTGATAACCATAGTTTAAATAGATTGAGATGGGTACAATTGTACCCAATGTATTACTCAAAAATAGCATAATTTCTAACTGCTATACTTTGGGTGAAAAAGTATGAAATCAAAATATTTTAGAAGATCGACTTTTTTTTACTTGATGAGTAAACAATTTAGCTTATTATTGTATTTTTTGTGTAGAAACTAGATGTTATTTCAGAGACAGCTAGAACTGAGTTAAATTCTGAGTGATCAGTGATTGTATTTCTCCTTAATACTCAGGCCTGGAGGCTGAATGCAAGGAGAGTGTAGGAATTATTTTGTTGTAGAAGCTGTCGCTTTGGGAGATATTAATTTGATTGCAACTGAAAGGAAAACAAAATGTCATCTCTCACTGAATATCACTGTGGACCACAGGCCAATACAATTAATATCCATAATTACCATTCATCCATAATTTATTTATTGTTCAACGGTTTAAGAAGTAGAATGCAAGATTTGATCAGCTTTTCAAAGTTCTGCTTATTTTGCTATTCATGAACAAATAGAAAAAAAATTAAGTGACTTGGTTAGAATCCATGCAAAACTAGGTTACACAGGGGATTGAACAGAATTGATTCAACAAATGGCCTTTCCATGTCTTTATGATGTTGTTTTGATACTGGAGGAAAATAATCCCTTTCTTTTTGATTAAAAAAAAGAGGTTTCATCACCGTGATGTGACCATTATACCTAACATCTGCATATCTATTTATTACATTCTTAAGAAGGATCAGCATATATTCTCACTAGCAGATTAGAAGTTTATGGTGGCAGTTTTTACATGCAATTAATACTTTACATAAATATACAGATTTGGAAAATTTACTGGGTCCACATGACTGAATTTTAAAGTTTTCGTGGCTCCTCCAATTTGAATGAAACATGACATTTAGAACCAAGTACTTGGTACTGTCACAAAGACAATTCATATTTTAATATTGTTTGATGGACGTGGGTTTTGAAGAATTGTAGAAAAAGGAATTTATTTCAAGTTTTGTGGGTATACTTAGCATGGTTTCTTCAAAAGAGAGCATTGAAAGTGCTGAGGATTTTGGAGATTATTTTAAACACGGCTTCTTGTAAATCACATGACCGATGATATCTTATTTCGCTGTAGACCCTAAGCAGATGTTTTTGAATACTGACTGGCTCTTGTTTTATCCTTTGATTTGAAAGGAAGTCTATAAAGAAGAAGTTTGAGTCGGAGGAAAGCTCATTATGAGCAAGCTGCTCAGTTGATCTCTTCCATATCGGAAAAGAAAATCATCTATCAATTCAGGGCGAAACCTGTTTGTTTTTGGAATTATTTACTGAAAAAACATTTCAAAATCGTATTTCCTGAGCAAGATGTGTCTGTAAGACTGGAGAGAAAACTAAGCAGGATTGACTACACTTGATCACATGTGCTGTAACATCACAGCATCAGACTCGAGAGCATCCCATACTTTATCCCTTTGCCTTCAAGAATAACCCAATGGACAACAATTTTTTTTTATATTGCCAATATCTGCAGACAAATCTGTTTCTTTCTCTTTTTCTGAACAGAACAAATGTGTCAGGTATATTTAGAGGGATAAAATTTATTCTTCTATGTTACTGACTGTGTATGTTAACTGAATATTGAATCTTTATTGAACAGTTTTGTTTTGATAATAAACCCAGAATTCTGATATTAAGAAACCTGGTTCATAAAAAATATTTCTGTTCTCAATATTATCTGAGTTGTGGCCTGTCATGTTATGTGACTGAAGTGACAATGCATTCCTTCAGCCTCAGTTCCAATAGTATTGATCACAAGCAAATGAGCCCAGGGGGTAGAAATACTTGTCAATGAATCAAAACCAAAAATTGGTACATTCTTTATAAAACAGTGATATCCAAATCAACATAACAGTGGCACAGTGCAACCAAATGGATTAGCTACAGAAACCAAATTCCTTTTCCAAGAAAAATATGAAAATAACGCCAACATTCCTTTTAATAAATTTCTAGAGGTATGGAAATACACTTTATAATTAACACATTCTTGCATTAAAACATATATTTCTTCCAGATTCTGATAAAAATTTAAAGTTCAGAAATTCAAAAGCACTGAAGTATTATTTTATTGCCAATTTAAAAATTGTTAAATGTGATAATAAAATCCGTGGATATATATATTCTGGTCCTCTTTAAAATGTTTAAACATTACAGTAACAGATCAATAAACTTTCTAAGCTGAGAAAATTGGTATTTGTAGCTTAGTTTTGAGGTTAACTTGCTCTATGATGTAAATCATGCTTTAAATATTTATTAGGGTCACTTGATTAAAGTAATTTTAATTCTTCATGATTTGATATGACTGTAAAAAGAAATCATACCTTTGGTATCCACTTTGAAGTCCTCTGGCAATAAGCCATCTTGTCGGTTGCCGAGGACAAATGCCAGAAATGAAAGAATGAGCGCATCTAAGATTCCAATAATAGCCAGAATGTAGGCCCAGCGAACAGAGCAGGCACCAAGTATATACTTGTCTGTTTTCTCACCACACATGCGCTTTACTTCATCTGAATCCCAGCCATCTGGGAAAATCATGCAGCCCAAGATCAAGCAGGCAGCTGAAAAAAAAATCAAAAAGTTACAAAAATGCATACCACAAAACTTGCCACTTATGTATGGATCTCAAACTTTAGAATAGGTTGACCACATGCATGTTAATCAGATTTCAATTCATGACTAGTTTATTTTATTGTTATCTTTGTTCAACCTTATAAACGTATTTTTAGAATGTTCAAACTTTTGGAATTTTTTTACGATGTTCATCATTGCATTCAGCAATACAGCATTAACACTACCTACTGAATTTCAGTGACTTTTAGATGCGGATATAACATATCAACATAGGTTTGCTATATATATTTCTCAAAATTCAGAGGCCTAATTAAGTCCTGTTTCCTTGCTAAAATTTAACATACACTTGTCAGGAATAAAACTATTCAATTTTGGATATAAAGCTCTCTGACGCACCCCGCCACCCCACCCAACTATACCAAACTTTCCATTAAGAATGTGTTGGAGGCACTGAAAAGCATAAAGGACATGGGCCCTGACAACATTCCAGCAATAATACTGCGGTGCAAAACTAGCCATTTCCTAACCCAACAGCAGCATTTATCTGAAGGCGTGGAGAATAGCCCAGGCATGTCCTGTGCACAAAAAGCAGAACAAGTCCAACCTGATGAATTACTGCCCAATCGCTCTGCTCTCAGTCATCAGCAAAGTGATGGCAGGGCTGTTTCATAGTGCCAGCAGCAGTATTTGCAAAGGAACGACCTGCTCACTGATGCTCAGTTTGGGTTCCACAGAGCCACTTAGCTACTGAATGCATTACAACCTTGGTCCAAACATGGAAATCCAGAGTTGAAGCAAAATTGATTGCCCTTGACATCAAGGCAGCATTCAGCTGACTATGGCATGGCAATAGACAGCCCAGCAAAACTGGAGGTCAATGGGAATCATAAGGGACTGTCTGCACTGTTTGGAGTCATATCAGGCACAAAGGAAGATGGTTGCAGTCTTTGGAGGTTAAACTTCTCAGTCTTTGGAAGTTAATCATCTCAGTCCAAGCATAACACTGCAAGAATTTCTCAGGGTAGTGTCATCAATGGCCTTTCCTCAATCATGAAGTCAGGACTGAGGATGTTCATAAATGATTGTAAATGTACAGTGTCACTGTGACTCCTCAAACACTGAAGCAAGTCCTGAGTTTGCTACACTTCTATCCACCAGCAGGCAGTTTTTACTTCACCATAATGCATTGCAGTAACACACCAGGATTCCTTGACAGCGCCTTCTAAATCCATGGCTTCTATTTTCTCGAAGGAGAAGCTCTACAAATGCAATGGTAACACAATCCTGACTTGGAACAATATCACTGTTCCTTCAGTGTCAAAATCCTTGAACTCCCTTCCTAACATCACTGTGGGTGTATTTGTACCCCAAGGGCTGCAATGGTTCAAGAAGAAAGCTAGCCATCATATTCTCCAGGACAATTAGGAAAAATAATACTGACCTAACCAGTGATTCTCACAACCATGAGAAAATTTTTTTAAAAAGATATAAAATACATTAAAGTTCACAGTGGGAATACTTTTCAAAAGTCTCCTGAATACAAACTCTAGAAATGAATTTCAGGAGTCAAAATGAACCTCCTCAATTATATGCTATTTGTGGCATTCAGCATTTTAACTTTTTTGGTTTACATTTCAATCAGTGCAAAACAGCCAAACAATGCGAGAAACTCATGTTCTACGATCCTTTGCAACAATGCAAGGTTAATTAATTAATGTGCATGTCAGCAGTTAAAGGTTTGCAGCACTGCTAAAAGCTATGAGGAAATTTCAAGCTAATGTTTTTGAATATCATTATCTCAAAAAATAAAATTTTAAATAGAAGTTATGTATTTTTTCAATAGATTTATGGAGATTAGAGTTACAATGCAGTCTCCCCTATCATTCTTATGGTTAGGTTCCCAAAATTATGTCAGACGAATGCACAAGTTCATTCATGAAGAAAATAGAAGTTATTTGTTAGCTGTATCTCCTAAATAATGAACTAAACAATAGACTGCACGCATTTTCACAATAACTGTACTTTATTGCACTGCCTGCAATAATATATAAGGGCCATGATTTAACTGTGAGCAGAGAAGGAATGGTGCTCATCACCATCTTCAAAGGAAACCACCCACCTAGGTTACTGTGGCATGAATTTTATCTTTCCCATTGTTAATCTGAATTTGGCCTAAGTCAAGAGACATCTAAGAATCCAGCAACCGTGATGGTATCACTCACACTGAAGATTTCTCACAGACAGCAAATGAAGAAATAATTGGCATAGATTTCTTTTAATTTCAATTTAACTTCAACTTTTCTTCAATTAAGAAGAAAACTTTACATTTTCAAGGGCTTCTAACAACAATATTGCAATATAAAATGGGAAGTTCTCATGAATTGAGACTTAAAGGTGATGATCTGTGGGGACATAAGCATTACACCTCTGGAGGACTACAGAATTGATTAATAATAACTTTTGGATTTACATTGGATGCAAGGCAAAGAAACAGGCCAAGGAACCCAAACTGTCCATGTCTTCCTGCTCCAATTAAACCTCCTCCCATCATGGCCTAAATGTGTGGTCAGAATTCTCTATTAACATCTCCTTCATGTGTTTGACTAGCTTCCCCTTAAATGCACCTACATTATTACTTTAAAGTTTCATCTCCATGTGGTAGCAAGTTCCATATTCTCATCATTCATTGAGAAGTAAGATTTCAAGTTTAACTGAATAGATGCCGAAGCTAGAAGCTGTGTCAGTGCCCAGGGTAATGAAGCTAAACATTGACTGCATCATTATGAAAATCACAGATCTAGCTTAATGAATTTCCAGTTCATTTACCAAATACAGTGCTAACAAATGAGTAGAAATGTAATTGAACTGAGGATGATATTCAGCCCTTTATGTCCATGCTGAATCATTTTGAAATCTTCTTAAATCTTAATTGGTTTGTGAAAGGACACACCAATTTTAATTTCTATAATCACTTCCATGAAATACTAAGTAAATGAAAATTTTACCTGGCAAATGATATTTAAAGACTCACTTACATTTATTCCTAGATTCAAAATACAACCCTTAATTGATACGCGCTAGCCTAGGATACACAGTAAATGGAACAATGGTAGGGATGTTACAACTGTATCTGACCGACCTTTATCTAACTCAGCATTTGTGACTGTTTTGTATCTGTGTGTCAGCTGTGGTTCAAATGGTACTGTTCTTGCCCCTTAGCAACAATGTTTTGGGTTCAAATCCCACTCCAGAGATCTGAGGAGAACAAAACCTAGGTTGCCATTCCATGCAGTGCTGAGAGAATACTGAAGTCCTCCTAGAGGAGCTATCTTTCAAATAAGATATTAGGCTGAGACCTGGCCTCTGACTAAGATGGGTGTAATAGAACTATTTTGAAGAATGACAGGGAGTTACCTTTGGTGTCCTGGCCAAAATTGATCGCTCAATTTTAAAAAAATGACAAAAACAGAATATTTTGTAGTTATCACACTGACCCAAATCTTCTTCAGACAGAAACTGCATGCTGACTTGTATACATTTAAAAAGGCCCGATTACAATTCCACATTCAGAAAAATCATTTCAAGCTGAAATCCACGCAAAGATCCACAAATCTGCAAAGAGGATATATTCCTAATTATGGCAGTAGCTATCATATCATAGAATCGTACAAGTGAGCAGAAGCCCTTCAAAAACTACAACAAAAACTACCCTAAATCTACACTAGTCCCACTTTCCAGTAACTGGCTCACAGCCTTGAATTTTACAACATTTCAAGTGCTCATCCAAGTACTTCTAAAAGTTGTAAGGTTTTCTGCTTCAGCTACACTCCCAGTGTATTCCAGATTCCCAACACCTTCTGGGTGAAAAGATTTTCCTCAAGTCGCCTCTAAACCCCCTTGTTATTGACCCTTCAACTAACAGGAACAACTGCTTTCTATTCAACTTGTCCTTGTTTGTCATAGTCTTAAAGACCTCCATCAGGTCTCCTATTAGCCTTCACTGCTCTAAAGAAAACAACCCGAGCTTATTCAGCCTCTCTTCATAGCTAAATTGCTCCATCCCACACATCATGGTGAATTTCTCTGCAACCCTTCCAATGTTATCACATCGTTTCTATAGTGTGGTGACCAGAACAGCACACAGTACTCTAGCTGTGGCCCGACCAAAGTTCCAACATAATTTCCCTGCTGTTATAATTTATGCCAATACTGATAAAGGCAAGCATCCCACATGCCTTCATGACCACCCTTTTTAACTTTACTGTTGTGTTTAGGGATCTGTGGACAAGCACTCTGTTCCTCTGCGCTTCCTGGTGTCCAGTCAATCACTGAGTAAGACCTTGACTTATTGCTTCTATCAAAATGCATTACTTCACAGGTCAATGGAATCGTCAGAGCTATGGGATCATCAGGTAAAAGTGGTAGTTAGGTGATGGTTTTTCTCGTGGAACATAGAAGAGTACAGCATCTTTGGCCCACAATGTTGTGCCAACCTATTATCCTGCTCTAAGATCAAAACTAACCTGCGTACCCTTCATTTTACTGCCATTCATGTGCCTATCCAAGAGTCGCTTAAATGTCTCTAATGTATCTGGCTCTACTACCATTGCTAGCAGTGCATTCCATGTACCCACCACACTCTGTATAAAGAACTTACCTCTGAAATCTCCCCATACGTTCCTCCAAATCACCTTAAAATTATGCTCCTCTCGTGATAGCCATTTCCGTTCTGGGAAAAAGTCTCTGACTATCCACTCTATCTATGCCTCTCATCACCTTGTACACCTCTATCAAGTTACCTCTCATCCTTCTTTGCTCTAATGAAAAAAGCCTAGCTCCCTCAACCTTTCCTCATAGGACCTGCCTCCAATCCAGGCAGCATCTTGATAAATCTCCTCTGCACGCTCTAAGGTATCGGCGCTAACAGCAACTCTGCAAATTTTCATGTCATCTGCAAACTTACTCAAGACATCACCCACATTTTCCTCCAGATCATTTACAAATACTGCAAGCAACAGGGGATCCCTTTGGAACACCACTAGTTACCAGTCTCCATGCTGAAAAACACCCTTCAACTGCTACCTTCTGTCTTCTATAAATCAAGCCAGTTTTGTACCCATCTAGTTAGCCACCTTGTCTCTCATATGATTTTAGTTTTTGTTCCATGCCTGTGGGACTTTATCATATGCCTTACTAAAGTCCATCCACAGCCCTTACCTCAATTAGCTTTGTTACCTCTTCAAAAAAATTCAATCAAGTTGGTGTGACATAACCCTAACTAGTCCATTTTCCTCCAAATGCGCATATATCTTGTCCCTCAATAGCTTACCCAAGGGCTATCCCACTACAGACATCAGGCTCACCGACCTTTAATTTCCTGGATTATCCCTGCTTCCTTCCATAAACAAGAGAACAACATTTGCTAATGTCCAGTCCTCTGGAACCTCGCCTGTGGTCAAAGAGGATGTGAAGACATCTGCTAATTCACTAGCTATTTCTTCCCTTGTTTCTTGAAGAAACCTGTGGTAGATCCCACCTGGCCCTGGGGACTTCCCTGCCTTAATGCAATTTCTAATACCTAAAACTTCCTCCTCCTTCATTAAATTCACATTCTCTAGAATATTCGCACACTCATCCCTTACCTCAACCTCAGTCATGTGCTTCTCCTTGGTGAATACCAATACAAAGTAATCATCAAAAATCTCTCCGACTTCCTGTGGCTCCACTCATAACTTCCCTCCTCTGTCCTTGAATGGGTCTACTGTTCTTCTTGCTGCCTTTTTTTTTCTAATAGATGCATAAAAAGCCTTGGGATTCTCCTTGAACTCGTTTGCTAAAGACATTTCATGGGCCCTTTTAGCCTTCCTAATTCTGCGTTTAAGTTCCTTCCTAATTTCTCTATACTCAAGGACTTCATCAGTTTATAGCTGACTAGAATGATCCTACGCTTCCCTGTTCCTTTTGACCAAGCTTACAATTTGGCTTGTTATCAGGTCCTGCCCTGAATTTAATTTTCTGAACAATTCCAATATATTATAGGTGGGACAGGACGTTCACAAGTTCCAGATGTGCCTGCAGAGTCATACGCTGGATCTACGGCCATATGGAGATTGAAAGATTTGAGTTATTGCATTTTGTGGGATTTTCCTTATGGAAAGTAATTGCTGCATTTCCTATATTACATGGGGCATAGTTTGGCATTTACAGTATGCAAGGCTAAAGCTAGAGGACCTAATATTATATGAAACAACTGAGATGATATGAAACAACTCAGAGCACCAAAGTGGGCTTTTCATACCTTCTTGGCACTTGGCAACTTCAGTGCTGCCCCAAAATTCTTTCTTAAGGTGGTGTGACAGGCACCAGTTAGCTCCTGCACTCATGAACAAAAGCCCAGCATTTGAAGGCACTTTCTCCCAAGGTGTGTGTATACAGCCAGGAAATTCCCTAACTCCCATTACCCTTCTCTATGTTGAACGTCCAGCCATAGTCACTGCAAGAAACACATAATGCAGCTTGGCTGAGAGTCCAGACATCTGTTATTCTTTCAAAACAGTTGCATCCAAGGGAAAACAGTCTTTGAATGACATATTTTTTCTCTTGGATCTATTTTGTCAATGCACAATGCTTATTTACAGAAGATAAAGATGTGTCACGAGCTTGCAGCTTCTGCTCTAAAGGACTGATGGCTGACATTTTTACAGAGTAATATTAAGAACAATTTTTAAAGAGTTTTATAAATGAAATGCTTCTTTAAAACACTTTCGCAGTCATGCATTATTACTGTGGAATTTATTGACTCTATACTGTATATACTGAATGAATGGGAGTGCCATAGGGTATGAGTGGCCATTGGGGTGATTTGATGGGCCTAGGTATGACCTTTTGAACTTAACTTTCAAAATGTTCCATCATTGAGACCGTGGTTCATGACACTTTGGAAGGGCAGCAAACAATAAGTCCGTAAAAAAGCTGGTCTGACTTCATAGAACTTACGAAGGGTGAAGAGATGTCTATATCTGCAATCAAGCCAGTCAAAGTGAGAGTTTGGGATGCAGATTCGCAACTGTTACTAACTCACTCTTATCCCACATGGCCAAAAATTGGAGGCACTGCGAATTTTGAAATGAGGTCCAGTTAGCCGTTTTGAAAGGCATGTAGAGTCCTTTGACTGAGAAAATCTAATCCAATATTTCAAAAGAGTACTTCACTGGCTATATATCATTTTTGGACACCCTGAACTCATGAAACACATCACAGAAGTGTAAAATTTCTTTTGTTCTTTATGTAACTCAGCATATATGAAGCAATACAGCTTAGCTATAAGCAGCATAAGGTAAATGTTTTAAATTTCATGGACATGTACACTTACCCTCCTGACAAACAATAAACAGACTGCATTACCAGTGATATTGAGTACCATGTATTCTTTCATTCCTTCATGATATAATCGTATCAATTGCCAAATAATCAATCCTTCATAACTCAGTCATGCTCAAGATATCCTCCATTATTTCATGTTCGTGTTAAGTTACAATGTTTCTCAAGTCACTCTTCGCTTCAGTGAATCTTGAAATTAATCAATATTATGGTGCACTTTTCGATCAATCAAAATATATCTTTGACAGCTGAGACTGCTTGGGACTTTAACAGCTTCCCAACAAAAATAACACGTGCTATACTAACGTGGTCTCTTTGTATTTGTTCTGTTTATTTTTCCTTTCATCATTGCACGTTATCAGGTCATGCCTATTTGCACCCATGATGACAATGACTGGATTTGAGGGTGATGACTGATCTTTGTCTCCATGCATCAGTTGAAAACAGGTGTCTCTTTTCTTCTATAGAAAAGCATTGAGCCTTTATTCACTGAGCCGGACTTTCCTCACTATATTTGCTGTGCTTTGGACATTAAATGTATGTATTGTCAATCCTGTAGTAAGGGTCAGAAAGTGACACGATACCAGGTTACAGTCCAACAGGTTTATTTGAAATCACAAGTGTTTGAAGCACTGCCCCTTCGTCAGCACTCTAAAAGCTTATGATTTCAAATAAACCTGTTGGACTATAACCAAATGTCCTATGGCTTCTGGCTTTGTCCACCCTGATATATCAGAATTCAAATGTGTTAACAATTTTTAATATAACTCCATAAATCATGTCTATTAATCCATTAACCCACAGATTCATGGTTATAATACTAACTGTAGATTTCTATGTACTAGCCAGCCCCCATTCAAACTAATTCAGGGATTCACTACCATATCAGATTACAATCACGTCAATTTGCAGTTACACCCCACTTAAAGTGCACTCATGCATAATGCTTTATGTAAACAACCCCATTTAAACAAGAGACAACAAGGTGTAGAGCTGGATGAACACAGCAGGCCAAGCAGCATCCGAGGAGCAGGAAGGCTGATGTTTCGGGCCTAGACCCTTCTTCAGAAATTCCCACTATCTCTGAACCCATTTATATAAGACCGACATTTCATTCAAAGGTGCAGTCAGGCATGACAGCTAACAAAGCTGTGCAGACACTACAGGATGGAACCTTTTTGCACCCCCACACCAAAAACAGTGTTATTTAATAATAAAATCCAACCGAATAGCTGCTATTACCAGAGATAATGGGAACTGCAGATGCTGGAGAATCCAAGATAATAAAGTGTGAAGCTGGATGAACACAGCAGGCCTAGCAGCATCTCAGGAGCACAAAAGCTGACGTTTTGGGCCTATACCCTTCATCAGAGAGCTTTCTGAATTTTCCAGGGTGTAAATGAGTGGAACCCATATACCTAATAGAATGAAGTACAATTTGCCAACTATCCAGATTGAGCAGAGCCAGGCACAAATAGTCTTTCACCTCAACATCCAATTTTCTTGAAGTGTCATGATGCATTGATGCAGTTACTAATATGATTGGGGCTGGTGTAGTTCAGTTTTATCAGAGAAGTAGGCCCCATATAGATTTCAATGGTTGGAAGGAACAGCTTTATGTTGATCTGATGCAACACAGGAAGGCTCACAGTAAACATAAGCATTAGTACTCAAAAGATCAGGCCAACAATATCATGTTATCAATCCTCTTTAGGGCTTTCAGTTTGGACATGAATGAACTAAGATTCTGAAGGAACCAAACACATTATCCAGATTTCTTTTACTTTTAATGGAAGTGATCAACTAGCTCTTATTCCTTCTTTGACACTTACATTCAAAATGAGTTGCTAGCTTCAGAGATAATTTCTGTTCAGTATTATATTAAACAGGACTGCCAACAAAGCTCCAATCTGACTGAAATCACACCAGCACAAAAACATATCTTAAGATAATTCAGTACTTTGTCATCTGGCATTCATAAGTAATGAGTAGAAACCACGTCTAGTTAAGATCTAAAAGGAATTTAGATTACTTTCAACCTGATTAATAAGACCAAAACAAAGTTTTCCTAAATAAACAGACTACAGGTCAGGTAAATGTCAATTTCTGGAGGGTTTCTCTGTGAGAGCTCCAACATGTTATTTCATGCAATTTTTGGTGGATTTCTTCATTATGTATGCAACTTGCCTCTAAAATGCCTGGCTCGTGTTACTGTATCCTTACCAGTGGCAGAACTACTTTTCACAGCTGGGACTTCCTGCAGTTCCTACCCTGATGGCATTTCTGAAACGCAGCTGTCCACCAGGTCATGTACTGTTAGTTCAGAGCTCCCCTTCACTGTTCCTGTGTGTGAAGAATTGCCCCAGAATTTGTTCAGGAAGTGAAGGCGCTACCCCACATCACTAACAGGGTCATAAAGGTCCTAGTGGTTGGGTTGGTGCATGGGAGGTGGAATTCTTTCTTCTGCACCACCAGAGGAGACCATGATACCAGAGATTGCGAGCCTAGTCCAAATTTGCCACTATGTCAATGTAATATCCAGGGTGTGGAGGAATGTCCTTCAGTGCAGGAAGATAGTGACACTCCATGATCCATGAGAGTAAGTGCCTCCATTTTCTCTCTGCCACCTGGCACCCACTCAACTCAAACTCATGGTCTACCAGTTTCAACACTGCATGCAACATCCTCCCTCAATGGCTCTCAGCAATCCTTGGGTGATGTCCAAATTGGAAACTCAGAGGAGCAAATGTCTAACTGGAGCTGCCAGGTTCCTGCGCTGACTTTCATGTGGGGAAGTGTCATCATCTAGTTCCTACCCAGAATAGCAAGCTGCAAATCAATGTGGTGAGATTAGGTATAAATATGTTATAAACGCATGCATATAGGGTTCTCACCATTCACTGTTCAAAACTCAGTTTACTAAACGCATGACAGAACAACCGAGATAACAAAGTGTCGAGCTGGATGAATGCAGCAGGCCAAGCAGCATCAGAGGAGCAGGAAAGCTGACGTTTCGGGCGGGCCTAGACCCCTAGACCCTCCTTCAGAAACGTCAACCTTCCTGCTCCTCTGATGCTGCTTGGCCTGCTGTGTTCATCCAGCTCTACTGGATTTTATTTCAATTGTTCCAATTGGCAAAGGTGATGACAAAAGGCACACATTACACTACAGAGAAGACGACCAAACTCAGAAGCACATTGGCCCCCAAAATCTTTTGTGGCACTTTTAGTGACCAAGAGTAGAATCAGCTGAAGAAACAAGGTCTTTCTGCCTGCGGTGGCTGAGTAGCTGAGGGGGCTCAGGTCTTCACAAAAATTATTGAAAGTAAACAAGCTAAAAAGCAGTCACAGATTGACATGTAGGGCCCAGTTGCAGAACCTACAGAGATAACTGTGTGCTGCATGGATGACTGCAGAATTTCAATGCCATTATGGCTTGTTATCTCAGATTCTCCAGCATCTGCAGTTCCTACTATCTCTGACAAAACAACTGACTGACTTTAGGGGTAATACAGAAGATATAACAAACAAGGTATTCTGGGGATAGCGTTGTAGTTGTTGAGAAACATGAATATTGGTTTCAAATACAGAATCATTGCTGAAGCATTATGCATGTTCATTGTACCATTACCTAGCTAAGGCACCATTTCCAATGCCAGTAGCTACACTAATAGATCGCTATTGACCACCTGATTCAATTCCTACAGTTTTTAAAATTAGTTCTCCATTCTCCATTCCCCATTCCATTTCTTACAATCATCAAGCCAGAAAGGCATGGTTGAGAAGGTTGAATTTTATGCCCTTCATATCATCAAGTTACTGCCAATATTGTGCACATTTAAAAATGAAATACATTGAAAGAACAAGAAGCAAAACTGGTAGCAAATAAATCCTAAATAGACATCCAGAGATACAGATAATACGATGCGAACACTTTGTATCTCAATAGTTATGCGTGTGAACAACACTGCAGAAAAAATTACTTTTCAAATCTGTGTTGAGTGTACAGTGAAAACCAGAACAAACATCATTGACAACTCTCTCCCTTCTCCCATTGCATCAAAAATAACAATGCAGCTGTTCTGGTAGTGAAGTGCATTGAATGCGTAATAGAATTTTTGGATGACTACAAAACCACTGATTCCCAAAACTAACTTCACTACAGCTAAGGATTCCATCCCATTCTCCCAATGCCTTCTCCTGCATCATTTCTATTTGGATGATATCACCTTTCAAAACAGGGATGTTGATATGGCTTCCTTCTTCCATGACCGTGGCTTCCCACCCACTGGGGTTGACAGGGTCCTCAACCTCATCCAACCTATCACCCGTGCTTCTGCCTTTGCTCCTTTCCATCACTCACAACAGCGTGATCAGGTGCCCTTGGCCTCACTTTCATCCCACCAAACTCTGCATTGAAAGGATCATTCTCCACCATTTCAGGAAACTCCAGCAGAATGCCACCACCAAACACAATTCCCCCTCAATCCCCTGTCTGCATTTTGCAGGAACTATTCCCTCCGGGGTATCCCTGGTCCACTCTCTGATCACCAACACCAACCCGCCTTCCCACGACACCTTTCCAAAGAAGCCTCCCTGCTCACCAACCAAGGGCCTAAACAGTCTTTCCAGGTGAAGCAGCATTTCACCTGGACCTCTTTCAATCTTGTGTATTGTATACGCTGCACCCAATGTGGCCTACTCTACACTGGAGAAACCAAACATAGACTGGCTGACTGTTTTGCAAGACATCCCCAGTCCATACGCACGCATGACCCAGACCTTCCCTTAGCTGGACAACTTCACACAGCATCCTGCTCACGTGCCCACTTGTCTGTCCTTCGCATGCTGCAATGCTCCAGTGAATCACAGCGAAAACTACAGGAGCAACATCTCATCTTCAAACTAGGCACTTTACAACCTTCTGGGCTCAATATCGAGATCAACGCCTTCAGTTTGTAAAACCACTCTCATTCCTTTCCTTTCTTTTCACCTTTACTTGTTACATTCTCAATCACCATCTCCTCTCTCCCCTCCACCCACCCCAGTGGGACTGTCTTTTCTTTCTTGTCTGGCAGTTAGACACGCCATTGTTCTGCCATTCTCACATTCTGATCACTTAATCTGAACTTTCAACATCCTTTCTCTCCCAGCACTCCACCATTTCCCCAGCATCCCCACTATTGCATAAATGCTGTCTCCTCAAGACTTCATTTCAGCTCTGACGAAGAGTCATCCGGACTCAAAATGTCAGCTTGGTTTCTCTCCATGCATGCTGCCTGACTCACTGTAATCTCCAGCATTTCTTGTTTTCAGCACTCTTACGGATTTTATTTCAATTGTTCCAATTTCAATTGTTCCAAGTGTTCCAAAGGCACACATTACACTGCAGAGAAGACGACCAAACTCAGAAGCATATTGGCCCCCAAAATGTTTTGTGGCACTTTTAGTGACCAAGAGTAGAATCAGCTGAAGAAACAAGGTCTTTCTGCCTGCGGTGGCTGAGTAGCTGAAGGGGATCAGGTCTTCACAAAAATTATTGAAAGTAAACAAGCTAAAAAGCAGTCACAGATTGACATGTAGGGCCCAGTTGCAGAACCTACTGAGATAACTGTGTGCTGAATGGATGACTGCAGAATTTCAATGCCATCCACTAGAACACTACACCATCTGGGAATAAACTCCTCCATATGCTGCAGAAGCTCTGTGATAATGACACACAGAAATCATCATTCTGCTGAATCCCCAAAGTCTGCATCTCTGTCCTCTTCAGCAGAGCCAGGAAACACACTGGCACCCTTCCACCCCTAATGTACTGTTTCTTAGGCTAACCTATTGTTTCTCGCATTTGCTTGGTGAATTACCTTGTACAGAGCCCTCTAACTCACCATATACTATACACGGGGTTACCAATACTGTGCTGGTGCCTGAAAGGATGAAAGCAAGTGATGATGTATCTTCAGAAGGATTCGCCACCTCCTGTCTGCCACAGCCTGAACTGACATTGCTGAAGGACCTAGAAAGAAGGGAGAGGGATCAGAGTTAGCCTACAAAAGTAATGGGTAAAGGATGGCTGCACTACGCGTCAGTAGGATGTCATGCTGTGTGACTAGAAAGTTCATTTGAGACAGGAAAATTTACTCAAACACACTGCTTGCATCAAGGCAGGATCTCTTCTTAAACTTGTATACTCCCTGTGCGTATATTTTCCCTACAAGAAGAGTGGAAATGGTGAACACGTATCTTTTGACTTTGTTGGGCAGTTTAGCATCTAATTGTGCAAGCAGAAATGGAAGGAAGTATAAATATTGGTCTGCAGGAGCAAGGATAATGAAAGTTTATGTGAAATGTGAGAGAGATGTGAAGTGGTGGACGTCTTAGTTACATTTCCTGCACTGCAGCCTGGCCTTGAAGACCATGCTCATGTCATTCACATATTCTGCCAACTCACCCCATTGCTCCTGAGGTAGTTGCCTGGATATCTGGCTAGAACCACTGAGGATTTGGATCCTACATACTATTCACTTACTTCATGAAATCCTCTGTGGCACCATCTGAAAACCTGGCTACCTTGGCTACTGAGATAGTAGGAACTGCAGATGCTGGAGAATCTGAGATAACAAAGGTGTAGAGCTAGACGAACACAGTAGGCCAAGCAACATCAGAGCAGCAGGAAGGCTGAAGTTTCAGGCCTAGATCCTTCTTCAGAAATTGCTACTTTTGGCTTAGTACCTTGGCGATTATAGTTTTGCAGTAAACATCTTCAAATAATTACCATGTGAAAAGTGCCTGAAATAGCATCTGTCATACAAATTACAGATTCTCCTATTGGAAGCATGATTGACATTTCCCAAAAACCTTCAACTTTATGAATGCTCATTGCAAACATAGGCATCTGGCATTTAACATGATTTATTATCCAATGCACAAAACATTTAAAAAACAATGTAATGTCATCTGGTACAAGGGCTCCTCAGGAAAAGAATCCTTTAGCACTTGGTCCTTGCTCTCAGACTGTATCTACAAAGATTAATAGTTTAAGTGTTTTATTTTCAACTTGCTAAACTGTGTTTGCAAAGCCATTGGAATTGTCCATTTCAGGCACATAAATAACAGCAGAATTTACTTGAGTTACAGGTCATATGCAATGATGCACTGAAACACAACACCAGGATCTAGGCTTATCTCAAATTAATCCTTCGGGTTTATTGCTACTATTTGATTTATACCATATCTGTAGTTTCTTCTCCATAACATCCTTTTGAAACCTCCATGCTGTCTCACCTTATAACCTTATATACCTCACCTTAGATGTCTCGCATTGACGATATTTAAATATAAGCTACCAAACAATCTTCAAACAGAATTAGCTTATCTATTACAAAATTAAAGCAGAATTTCCAATCAGTTTACACGTCAGGAGATATATCCTTCAGCACATCATAAAATCTTACTAAAAGTAAAGTTCATTCAGGCTGCATTTGCTGACATGAGTGCACGCGCCGCTGAAATTCGTGCACGTATATTTAAATGGATTCGGGGCTGGGACCTGGGAGGGAGCCTTGCATTACAGATTGAGCTGGTCAGGTCCTAAAAGACAGAGCTGTGAAACTAGGTCTGTGGCGTGTGGTGAGGGAACCAAGAGGGAAAAGCATATTTCACCTCAACCTTACCAATTTGCCAACTGCAGACGGATCTGTCCATGACTATATCACTAAGAGTTACCACCACACAGTCCTTGTGGAGGTGAAATCCCACATTCACATTGTGTGATATTATGACTGTACTAAGGAACAGACTTTGAACAAATCTAGTAACTTTAGACTGTGAATATGTAAGGCAGTGTGGGCCATCAACAGCAGCAGAACTGTACTCCATCATAATCTACATCTTTATGAACGGGCATATCCCCAGATCTATCATGACTATCAAGCCAGGGGATCAACCCTGGTTCATTGGAGAGTGCAGGAGGGCATGCCTGAAAATGACTTATCAACCTGAAGATACTACTAAACAGGACTACTCACATGCCAAGCATCATATTGCAGCAACTAGCAGACAGAACTAAGCAATCCCACAGCAACAGATCAGATTTCAGCTCTGCCATCCTGCCATACCCAATCTTGAATGATGGTGGACAATTAAACAACCCACTGGAGGAGGAGGCTACTCAAATATCCTCATCCTCAATAATAGAAGAGCCCCAACACATTAGTGCAAAAGAGCCAGAAGTGCTGAATGGATTATGCATTCCGGCCTCTTCTGGTGGTCCCCTGTATCTAACTGACAATGTGGACAATTACCCAAGTACGTTGTGTAATAAAAAGCAGGACGAATCCAAATTACTGTCCCAACAGTCTACTCTCAATCATCAGTAAAGTGGTGCAAGGTGTGATCAATAATCCTATCAAGCAGCACCTGCTCAGTGACACACAGTTTGAGTTCTGCCAGGGTCATTCAGCTCCTGACCTCATAAGAACATAAGAACTAGGAGCAGGAGTAGGCCATCTTGCGCCCCCCCCCCCCCCCACCCCAAGCCTGCCCCGCCATTTAATAAGATCATGGCCGATCTTTTTGAGACTCAGCTCCACTTACCCACCCGCTCACCATAACCCTTAATTCCTTTACTATTCAAAAATTTATCTAGCCTTGCCTTAAACACATTCAATGAGGTAGTTTCAACTGCTTCACTGGGCAGGGAATTCCACAGATTCACAACCCTTTGGGTGGAGAAGTTCCTCCTGACCTCAGTCCTACATCTGCTTCCCTTTATTTTGAGGCTACGCCGCATAGTCCTAGTTTCACCTGCTAGCGGAAACAACCTCCCTGTCTCCACCTCAGCTGTTCCCTTCATAATCTTATATGTTTCCATAAGATCTCCCCTCATTCTTCTGAATTCCAATGAGTACAATCCCAGCCTACTCAGTGTCTCCTCATAATCCAACCCTCTCAACTTTGGAATCAACAGAGTGAATCTCCTCTGCACCCCCTCCAGTGCTTGTAATTCTCTTCTCAAGTAAGGAGACCAAAACTGCACACAGTACTCCAGGTGTGGCCTCACTACGACCCTATATAGCTGCAGCATAGCCTCCCTGTTTTTGAACTCCATCCCTCAAGCAATGACAGACAAAATTCCATTTGCCTTTTTAATCACCTGCTGCACCTGCGATCCTACTTTTAGAGATTTGTGCACAAGGACACCCAAGTCCCTCTGCACAGCAGAATGTTGCAATGTTTTATCATTTAAAAACATTCCAATTTGCTGTTATTCCTACCAAAATGGATGACCTCACACTTATCAACATTGTACTCCATCTGCCAGACCTTTGCCCACTAACTTAGACTATTTATATCCCTCTGCAGACTTTCAGTGTCTTCTGCACACTTTGCTCTACTACTCATCTTAGTGTCATCTGCAAATTTTCTCACACCACACTTAATCCCCAACTCCAAATCCTCTATGTAAATTGTAAACAATTGCAGTCTCAACACTGATCCTTGAGGCACACCACTAGCCACTGACCGCCAACCAGAAAAATACCCATTTACCCCTACTCTTTGTTTTCTACCAGTCAACCAATCCTCTATCCATGCCAATACATTACTTGTAATACCGTGCAACTTTATCTGATGTAGCAGCCTTTGGTGTAGCACCTTGTCAAATGCCTTCTGGAAATCCAGATACACCACATCCACAGATTCCCCATTGTCCACGATGCAAGTAATGTTCTCAAAGAATTCCACCAAATTAGTTAAACATGGCCTACCCTTCATGAACCCATGCCAGGTGTTCCCAATGGGACAATTTGTATCCAGATGTCTTGCTATTTCTTCCTTAATGATAGATTCAAGCATTTTCCCCACTACCGAAGTTAAACCAACCTGCCTACAGTTACTTGCTTTTTGTCTACTTCCTTCTTAAACAGTGGCATCACACTGGCTGTTTTCCAATCTGTGGGGACCACCCCAGAGTCCAATGAATTTTGGTAAACAATCACTAGTGCATTTCCCATTTCCCCCATCACCTCTTTTAGTACATGAGGCTCTTGCCACAGTACACTTACCATAGGCTCATTACAGCCTTGGTTCTATCATGGCCAAAAGAGCTGAATTCCACAAGTGGGGTGAGAGTGACAGCCCTTTACATCAAAGCCACATTTGACCAAGTGTGGCATCAAAGAATCCTGGCATAACCGGAATCAATGGGGATCAGGCGGTAAACTCTCCACTGGTTGTAGTCATATCTGGCACATAGGAAGACGGTTATGGTTGTTGGACGTCAATGATTTTGGCCCCAGGACATCTCTGCAGGAGTCCCTCACGATAGTGTCCTCGATCCAAACATCTTCAGCTGCTTCATCAATGACCTCCTCTCCATCATTAGATCAGAAATGGGGATGTATGCCAACGACTGCACAATGTTCAGCACCATTCGTGACTCCTCAGGTACTGAAGCAATCCATGTTCAAATGCAACAATATCTGGACAATATCCAGGCTTTGGTTTATAAGTGGCAAGTAATATGCAGGCCAAACATATGCCAAGCAATGACCATCTTCAATAAAAGTCAATCTAATCACTGCTCCTTGACATTCAATGGCAAATTCCTCACCATCAATATCCTCGGAGTTGCCACTGACCAGAAACTCCACTGGACTCATCCACATAAACACATTGGCTATAAGAACTGGTTGGACATTAGCAATACTGCAATGAGTGACTCACCTCCTGACTCCCCAAAACCTGTCCACAATCTACAAGGTAAAAGTCAGGAATGTGATGGATACTCCCCACTTGTCTGAATGGGTGCAGCTCCAACAACAGTGTAGAAAGTTTTCTAAGATTACAAAGGAAACTTGATTAAATGGGTCAATGAGCTGAAAAATGGCAGGTAGAGTTCAATCAGGATAAATGTGAGGTATTGCATTTCAGTACAACTAACGAGAGTAGGGCTTATATAATTAATGGTGAGGCCTTGGGTAGTGTTGTAGAACATAGGGGGGCAGGTACATAGTTCTTTGAAGCTTGCATCACATAAAGGCAGGGTGGTTAAAGGGGCATTTGGTACACTTTCCATCATTGCTCAGTCTTTTGAGTATAGGAGTTTGGAAGTCATGGTGAAGTTATACAGGACATTGATGTGGCCTCTTCTGGAATACAGTGTCCATTTCGGTCACCCAGTGATAGGAAGGATATTTTTAAATTGGAGAGGATTCAGAAGAGATATACCATGACGTTGCCAGGTATGGAAGGCTTGAGTTATAAAGAAAGGTTGGATAGCCTGGGGCATTTTTTCACTAGAGCATAGGAGGTTGAGAGGCGACTTTCTAGAGGTTTATAAAATACTGAGGGGTATAGATACAGTTAATGGTAGTTGTCTTTTTCCTAGCATGGGGGTTTCAAAACTAAGGGGTACATTTTTAAGGTGAGAGAAGAGAAATTTAAAAAAGACATGAGGGGCAAATTTTTAACAGAGTGTGGTTCATGTGTGGAATGACCTTCCTGAGGATGTAGTGGTTGTGGGTACAATTGCAACATTTAAAATATATGGGCCATGAGAAGGCAGGTGGGACTGGTTTAGTTTGAGATTATGATTGGCATGGCCAGTATGAACTGAAGGGTCTTTTTCAGTGCTGTATGACTCTAAGATAGACACCATCCAGGACAAAACAGTCTGCTTGGTTGGCACCACATCCAGAACCCTCCACTCTCTCCAACACTAATTGTCAGTAATAGCAACACGTACCATCTAGAAGATGCATCACAGAAAGTCACCAAAGATCCTTAGACTGCGCCTTCCAAACCAACTACAGCTTCCAGATAGAAGGACAAGGGCAGCAGATAAATGGGACCATCTGAAAATTCCCCTCCAAGTCACTCACCATCCTGACTTGGAAATACATCACCATTCCTTCACTGTAGTTGGATCAAAATTCCCTCCTGAATGGGATTGTGGATCAACCCACTAGACATGGATTACAGTGGTTCAAGAAGGCAGCTCACCACCATCTTCTCAAGGGCAACGAGGGATGGGCAATAAATGCTGGCCAGCCAACAACATCTATTCCCCACAAATTTATTTTAAAAATTAAAACAACAGGCATCAAGTAAATTTCCAACAATCAATTTATTGCTTTTTTAAAAAAATGTATGGGCTCTAGTTTGCCAACAGGGAAATAATCTTGAAATGCTGGGAAATGGAGAAAGGCTTATTTAGCAAAAGGAAAAAATTAATAATGATTTTGAAATTGAGTAAATCTAATCAATATTATGTAGCATTAAAGTAGCTATACGTACATAGAACAGACAAACACAGCCATTCTCTTGATAATTGCTCCCTGCCTTTGATGAAGGCTTTGTTCTACAGTTCTCAGGGATTGTATTCCAAATCTTTATTTGTACTGGATGGTCCAAGCTTGTCAAAAAAGGAGATTAGGCTCATCCATAACAGTCTAGGTTTATCAAACAAATAAACCTATGATTGGCTAATTAATTTGAACCATGAAACAAGCTTCAACTACAGTTTGTTCTGTAGGGTTCCTAGAGGAGATAAATCAACTTTCCGTCAACTGAAGTGTTCAATATTCAGGGATTTCACAAACAGACACTACCCAATCTAACTTTCCCCCTTGTGGCTATGAGCATAAAGTTGGAACCGTTTAGGTAATATTGCTTTAGACTTTAATACTTGAGTAGAATCACAATATTATCTCATACACAATTTGCATTGTTTCATTTGGTGCATGGATTGAAATATACTCCTGGTAATTGACTTTTTGCTTCAAATTTATCCCTCACTGGATCAAGAGTAAAAGCAATATATCTCATTGTTATCCCAGTTGAGATGAGCTAACTCAGCATAGAGTAGTCTTTGAAACATGGATTTTTACTTTTCTTCATAATGTCAATGATTGTCTGGTTATGCTTTCATAAAGCACTTGAGACTTTTTACTCCATTAAAGCTTGTGTAGAAATGAAAGTTGTTGAATTTTGGTGTGTCTTTTTGCAGAATGAACGATGTTAAAGAAAAGGTGCAGTCCAGCGAATTCAGTTTCTTATAGTAACAGTTTAACAATTACCACAATATGACCACAATTTCTTAAGGTTTTTTGCAAAATTTGGATTTTAGATTAGATTCCCTACAGTGTGGAAACAGTCCCTTCGGCCCAACAAGTCCACACCGCCCTTTGGAGCATCTCACCCAGACCCATCCCCCTATAACCCACACACCCCTGAACACTACAGGCAATTTAGCATGGCTGATCCACCTAGCCCGCACATCTTTGGAACGTGGGAGGAAACCAGAGCATCCAGAGGAAACCCACGCATACACAGGGAGAACGTGCAAACTCTGCACAGGCAGTTGCCCAAGACTGGAATCGAACCTGGGTCCCTGGTGCTGTGAGGCTGCAGTGCTAACAACTGAGCCACCGTGCCACCCACAATGGAATTGACTGAAAAAGACAATGATTGACTTTCTGAGATGAAGCCCAAATGTATTTTGTTTTACACTCTGCAAAGAGAGCAGCAGGTAACATCAAGAATGTCACATGGTGGCTCAGTAATCAGCACTGCTGCCTCACAGCTCTAGGGAGCTGAGTTCAGTTCCACCTCTTGGGCACCCACCTGCATGGAGTTTGCACATCTCCATAATGCCAGTGTGGGTTTCCTCCAGGAGCTCTGGTTTCTTCCCACAGTCCAAAGATAAACAGGTTAGGTGGATTGGCCATGGTAAAATCAGGCATAGGGTAGGAGGGTGGGTCTGGGTGGGATGCTCTTTGGCGGGTTGATGTGGACTCAAGGGGCCAAATGATCTAATTCGACACTGTAAGGATTCTTTTTAAAAAAAAGTTGACATTTTGGCATTGGACAGGCAGGAAATATATAAAATTTTAAAGAGATTAATAGACATACCCCAGCAAAGATCAATTGCTAATCATTTTTATTGTTCTTAGCAGGGCAACAGAAGCTGAATGTTTTAAACAGACTTCAAACTAATCATTCAGTTTAAAGCATTGAGAATAAGGACAAGTTAATACCACAATCAGGAATGACATTGCTCTATCACCTAATCTAACACAAAAGAAGTTTTTCTTTGTGATCATCATCTGGAAGTCCATTCAGGAACACAGAGTTGGAACCAAATTTTCCAGTGCTTCGAAAAAGCAGCAGGTATCTCAAAGACAAAATGTTGCTAATGATCTCTTCAGAAGCAGTGAATGACTGCTGACAGGTAAATGGACACCAAATGGAGCCCAGACTGACAGGATAAATATCTTACTTCACCAGGCAGAATATTTTATAAGCGACCGAACCCATATTCAGAACGCAGTTCAGAATGGATGTGATTTTACAACACAGAACTGTACCAGTTACTAATCAGTAATTCACATTGATGCTGTTACAAGACAATTTTGGGGCTGCCTTGAAGAAAAGCACTAAACTGCAAGCTGTCCCCATGTCAGGATGTATCTGAATGGAAAATTTCAAAGCTTAAACATGTTATATTCTCCAGCATGGGCATTCCCAAAATGGGGGAGATTGTGACAAGATGGTTTCTGGGAGATAGGAAGGACTCAACTTTCAGATAAGATTTATAAATGCCATCCGAGAATAAGACAAAAATATGGTTTTAGTCCTGAACCAACATCACCTGATGCAAATTTACATAGGCATTCATTAATGTGATGTTTGTGGGATTTCGCCATGTTCACATTTTAGAGCATAGGAATAAGAGAATCTCAATCATCCAGTTAAGTCTGTTCTTCCATTCAGATTGGTCTGGGGGGAAATCAATACCTGAATGCATTTGCCTGCCTTTAATACACATTCTTTACTATCCTTATCTAATAAAAACCTCTCGTATAAAAAAATTTTAACAATAAATGAATAATCATGAAGACATTTAATTTTTGCATTAGTTAAGGTATCATCACACTACGTATCATTGAATTTAAAAGGTGGTATAACCAAATAGTGGTGTATGACCCCTTAGCTTGATGAACAAATTAGAATTGCAACAGTCTGTCACAAAGATGAAGCCTGACAAAACACATGAAAGGCAGTATAATTACATCTATATTATTTCGAATTCCAGCCAGAGAAAGAGAAGGGAACTTTAATTAGTAACCAAGGCAGATAAAATTAATTTCATTATTGATGTAATGGATGAAACAAGATAAATATAAAATAATAACTGCCAACTGTTCTATGATCTCCCCAAAATCTCCCTACCACAAAACAAAAATTATTACATTCAAAATTGCAAAACATAAAAATACTACGGAAAATATTACCCAGTAATGAATACAACCTTCCCTCCCAAACATAACAATTCTTAAATCCTGATGTAATTGAATTTCATGGTAAGTTTTCATAACGTGGTGATTGTGATTTTTTGAATTGAGTGTGAATTCTATGAATATAAATTTATACAAATCAGCAGGCAACAAAATAAATATGAAAATCATTGAGGGATCGAAGAGGATAAGGGAAAGGTAGAAATTTGTATGAGCTACACCCATGTTTTAGGTATAAAATTGACACAAGCCATACATTTCAACCGTGTGACAGCTTGCAGCCAATTTAAAGACATTGTTCCCATGGTTAAAGTTGTAGACAAATGCCTAAAAGAGGTGTTCAGTCCTTAACAATGAACGGTAATAACCTCAATGGAGGGCTGTTGTGGCACACTGATAGCATCCATGCCTTTGGACCAGGAGGCCTGGGTTCAGTTCCCACATCCTCTAGAACAGCACAGATTTTGGGCCTGCCCTGCTAGGGGTGACCAAAGCAGTAGAGCAGAATATCCAATAACATCAAAACGTTTACTCTGTTTCTCTCTTCACAAATATTATCAAATCTGCTGAGTTTCTCCAGCAGTCTGTGTTTATTTCAGATTTCTAGCACCTGCAGTATTTTGCTTTATTTGTTAAAGAAGTAAGTATCTGTTTTCTGTGGATGCGAAGACCAATCCAGCTGTGTTACTGTGGATGATGAGCTTCTCTCTCTCTCTCTCTATGACAACCTTGAAGGTTTCTGGTTGAAATGAGATTCTCTCACCACAATCCCCAGACTACATCACTTACAAAAATACTCAAACATAATTGTCACTAAATTGGTAATCTACTTCTGGGAAATCACAAGCACAGGAAGCAAATACAACAGGTACTGCCATGTTGATTTGATGGAGCACTCGGAGTTTGTGGATTGAGGCTTGGTGTTTGGAGCTCTGCATTATATCAAATTTGTCCCACACCTGATGCTGCCTACAGATAGAAAATAGCAAATACAAGGCCTTTTCTCCACTAGGTTCAAGTGATACTAATCTCTAACCATTGATCGTTTCATTCATTATTTCAAGATTAACATTCTACATGTTGCTAAAAATATGCTAACCTTTTCTGTTATTAAACATATGCTATTCTTATTAATTATTCAATCACAGGGTGTGGGCATCGCTCGCTGGGCCAGTATTACTTGCCCATCCCAAGGGGAGACCATGTTGCTGTGAGTGTGAAGTCACATGTAGGGCAGACCAGGTGAGGATGGTCAATTTTCTCTCCTAAAAGGATATTTGTGAAGCAGATGGGTTTTTCTGACAATCAGCAATAGTTTCATGGTCATCATTGGACTTTTAATTCGTGATTACTGCTGAATTCAAATTTGCCACCTACCATGGCAGGATTTGAACACTTTTCCCCAGAACATTGCCTAACTCTCTAGATTAATAGTCTAGCAATATCACTGGGGCCCAGAACATCTCTAGATTAATAGTCCTGCGGTAGTACCACTATTCCAAAGGAAGGTGTCAAATTTACAAATTGTAATCATTATTTTACAACATCAGCTGACCAAAGCTAACCAGCATAGATTTATAGACAGCAGATTATATATTATGATTATAATTGGATTTTTTAATTAGAGGACAAGAGAATGACTATAGCTGTAATTTATATTGTCTTCCAGAGGCATCTGATAATGTCCTTTACGAGTGATGGTTAGTTACAATTGAAGCTCATAGAATTGAAGGCAAATTATTGACCTGGTTAGGAAATTGGCTTAGTAGAAGGAGACACAGAGAAGGGTTAATAGACAGCTACACTAATTGGCAGAATGTAATTAGCGGTGTCCCACAGGGATGTATGTTGAGACTTCAAGTACTTACTGTATTCATGAATAACTTAAAAGGTAGAACATAAAATATTCAAGTTTGCTGATAGCACAAGGGCAAACAAGCTTGTAAGTAGTGTAGATAGAGACATAAAACTATGAGTAAGTATTGATAAATGGTAAAAATGGTTAAAACAGTAGTGAATTGATTTTAATTTAGGTAAATGTGAGATCATCCACGTAGATCTAAGAAAGATAGAACAATGTACATAAATATAGTGAAAGCAGGAAAGAATGGAGTTTAAAGAAATTTGGGTCTCAAGGTTCACAAATGAACAGTTACAGAAAAAAAAATCTAAAATAAGACCAATCGAAAGCTGGCCTACAACAGCATAGAAAATCACACTTCAGCCAAATAAAACACAGGAATGACCACATCTTCAGAACTCTGAACAGTTTTGGCCACCAGCCTTTGTATACAAGAGATTTCAACACATGGAAGGCCCAAAGATTGTGAAGCAGGGATTCCTTATTCCATCAGCATCAGGTCATTTCAAATAGGAAGAGAAATTAAGGATAAACGTGTAACTATTTATAGTATTAGGTAGACAAAGCTTGTGAGTTACGTTAGGCTTAAGAATCCTTTGTCCATTTGCTCCCCTTTGCATCAGCCTACCTTCTACAAAAAGATACCTTTTTACCCAGCGTAACATTCAATTTCGTGCTACTGAAAAAATGTCGATGGAAATTCTTGGGCAGTAGCACAAATTGGACATTAGTGCTTCAGCTGTGCGTCTCATATCCCTCCTAATTTTCAGGCCTTGCCTGCTTTGCACAACTGCCCATGAAATCACCTTCAGTGTGCTACAGAATTTAAGAATTCTGGTTGATTTGCTACAAAGCAATTTCCTAAATCTTCAATGGATCATCAGAAAAGCAATGAACAAAGTCTGAGTATATGTACATATTCCATGTTATTAATGTTTAGTTGCATGGTCTCTACTCTACAGTAAATACTATGTCATGTCCACAATCATCTTTTCTCCAGATTCCTATTTCCTTCCTCAGTTTTTCATTGCTCTTGTTATATTCCTACTTACTTCAAAACCTTCAAATTTTCAACCACATTCTAATATTTTTGTTCAATTCTCTTTGTGGCTTTATTCTTTCTACAGAAAAGCAGACCTGTAGTTTAGATTCAGCTCTAAGACATTCCCACTTCACAGACAATAATGTGTTCCCATATTACTGTAGGATTAGGCAATCTTCCACAGGAGGACTAAAATGAACCAGAGAAGTCAATTTTCTTTTGCAAAACTCAGCAAATGTTAAATCTCATCCTTATTGATTTTGGAACTGAAGCAAGTGTCAGAAAAATGTTGGTGCAAGGACAAAGACAGGGAGACATAGGGACACAGACTGAGCAAAAGGAAAAAGATACCAACTCCAATGGGTTCGTAAATTTACAGCATTTTAAAAAAACCAGACTTGAAAATTTGTTGAGTAATATGCCATGCTCTTGTACCATTATTGATTCTCTAAAGTTTTTATGTAGTTAGCTCCAATGTATGAAGTAAGATAATCTGTACCAGTTACAGATGTGTTACATTTTATTTGTTGACTTAGGGGACCTTGTAAACATTATCCTGGCCCGCAAAAACAGGACAGTGCTAGATCAGATTATGGACTTGGACTGAATTAGTCAAAACTAGCTGAAGGGGCCTTGGAGGCTGTGCAGTGGGTATGTAACAGAGTTAAAAATCAATCTAGAACAGAAAAGTATGTTGAGGCGAACAGATTGTTCCTATTCTTAAAGTTTTAATATGAAGTTAAATATGCAAAATTAGTATAGGTGCTCGATTGACTTAGGATTCCAATGATTGTCCATTGAAGAGTGAATGTGGGCAGAATGTAAACTGCTTCACTTTTATTAAAGATAACAAAGTGTGAAGCTGGATGAACACAGCAGGCCAAGCCGCATCTCAGGAACACAAAAGCTGACGTTTCGGGCCTAGACCCTTCATCAGAGAGCATTATCACTGCTTCACTTTTATTCTCTATTTAAGCATCAATTACCCTATAGAAACAATCCAGCCTCTACAGTGAAAAATAAGCATATATTAGTTAGAAGAAGGCTGCCAGTGCCAATGGAATTGTATCTCAACCTGAATTATTGGGCCCTCAATGCAATTAAAGTAACTAGCATAAGCTACACAAATGATCAGTGCTATTGTATACACAAGGCTTATTTCAGACCTGAAAATTACTTAAATTATGATCTACTTCATTATCTGAATGAAAGCGCATGACGTGGACCCAGAAAGTGGAACCAGACATACTTGGGAATAAATGTACTAGTCATACTGGTCAAACCAGTGCATCATTCTGAAATATACAAAACAAATCAGAACAGTATGTCTCAATTACCAGCTTTTCCTTCTGAAGTAGATGTATTAAAAATAACTCACTTGCTGCCTTGCAATCTTCTCCCCTTCTAACGCAATTCCCTAAATTCTCCTTTCCTTGCCCTGTCCTACCCACCCAAGCTACTTCCTCATAAGTGTCCTCACCCTTCCTGCAGTTGATGATTTCCAGCACTCACATGCAGCTAATAAATTTCAGTCCCGCCCATCACAAACAGCCCCACTTCCATTGATCTCTGTTTATGAGGAACTTATCCACAGTGATAGAAAGATATTCAGCTAAGCTGAGCTCACAAACTACAGGAGTGCAAAACAATAATGTACCTGGCCACAATTTGCCACAAGTTTTTGAAAGTGGGCCCATATACTCATCATCAAGAACAGTCAGGCCTGCATCATGAAAAGGTGGTACAGGGGTTGACAAATAACTTATTCAATTGTTTCACAGATAGAAGGAACTGCAGATGCTGGAGAATCTGAGATAACAAGGTATAGAGCTGGATGAACACAGCAGGCCATGCAGCATCGGAGGAGCCGGAAAGCTAACGTTTCAGACCTAGACCTTTCTTCAGAAATTTTCTGAAGAAGGATCTAGGCCCGAAACATTAGATTTCCTGCTCCTCTGATGTTGCTTGGCCTGCTGTGTTCATCCAGCTCTACACCTTGTTATCTCCTTAACTTATTCAGTTGTTGTACAATACAACAAAGGCAATTTTACATGCTCAGTCAGGGAATTAACATGAGGGGAAAATATTAATAGTGCAGTATCATGTTGTTCACTGCAATATATTTATTGAAGGTAGAAATTCATAGTAATAGAGTAAATAAAATGTCAATAAATCCATTGTATTGAATCTGAAATGGTCACAGAGTGATAGAAGTCTACAGCACTAAATAGGCCCTTTGGTGCTTTGGGTCTACACTGGTCAAAAACATCCAGCTAACTATTTTAATCCCATTTTCAAGCACGTGGTCGATAGTGTTGTATACTTGGCATTGCAAGTGCACATCTAATTCTTAATTGATGAAATAATATAGAGGATTCTGCGTAACAGGGATTGTAATATATCGTAGACAATGCGTACACCAGGCCCACTATTCGGATGGCTAGTAGGAGAGAGGAAAAATTGTTCTAGTCAAAAAAGAATTAGCTTCATTGTAAGGAAAAATATAAATGCAAAGTTGCAACACGGGAGACATATGGAGATAAATAAATGTCAACATTGTCAACTGTTATACTTACACATGGAAATATTTGCAAGGATGTAACAAGTCACACAGAAGTAAAAATAGTAGGGTTTGCAAATCACATCATCGAGCTGACAATGAAAATATTCAACACGAAAGAATTTCAATGACCCAAATCATTCTACCACAAACGGTAACACATTTGGCCTTGGAATTCTGGCCTATTTTTGGTTTGGATAATCACACAATCAGGATGAAGTAAGAGAAATTTAAAATGCAGCTATTTTCTGTCTAGATTGCTATTTCACAGAAACACAGAACAGTTAAAGCACAGAGGTAGCCATTCACTCCATCATGGTTGCACCAAATCTTTGAAGAAAAAATTCACCTATTGCCACTCCCTGCCTTTTTGCTATAGCCCTAAACAATTTTTCCTTTCAGATAATCTTCCAGTTTCCTCTTGAAAGTCTAAGTTGAACCTCCCAGAGCCTTCCTCTCAGGAATGCATTCAAGATCCTACTCACTTGCTGCATGAAAAGATTTTTTCTCATGTTGCCATTACTTCTTTCGTCAATTACCTTAAAAAAACAGTACCTTTGTGTTCTCAATTCTTTAACCAGTGGGAATGATTTTTCTCCATATGTTCAGTCTAGATCTCTCATGATTTTGAATGCCTCAGTCACATCTTGTCTTCACTTCTCTGAACAAAACTGTTCCATCTTCTCCAAATTACGTAACTGAATTCCTGATCCTAGAACCATTCTCATGACTCTTTCCCAAACGCTTTCTCTCTCTGTAATGCTTACCGACATCCTTCCTAAATTGTATTGGTCAGCACTGGACGTTGTTTTCCTATTCTTCCACTTGTGCTATTTCTACAATGTGATTTCTGGTAGTAAAAAAAACTGGTGGGATGCTGATCTCTGACAGAAAATCCTCCCAGTTCCAGTGAGCAACAACCAAGAGAAAATGGGCATACATGAAGCCCTCCAGTTTTTTTACCAAAAGCTATAAACTGTTATTAGACATGTGTAGACTCATCTGAAAGGAAGAACTCAAAATGAAAGTAACAACATTTGACAAGGCCAGCGTGCCCCTTTTATAATGAAGTTGCAAGATGGAATAGTGTTCGATTTCAACTCAGTTGGAAGGTGTGAGGCAATTCAGCAGATGGTCTATACCTGTCATAAGTTTAAAGAAAGACAAAATTACATCAACAGAATTTTATATTATTAATTGGCCTGCACTCCTTACTGTAGGTACATACTCTTAAAAACATATGAGACCACAGGGACTCCAGCAAAGCCAGTTTGATTCTGTTGCAATGAGGTTTAATCACTGACACAGTTATTTGGTTTACTATAGACTGCAGCAAACCAAAAGCACAATTTCCTCACCAACAGGAGCAATTAGGAGTCTGACACACGCACATCATGGTTAATAGGGTCAAACACAGCAGCAAAAAGCAAAGCAAAAAGTTTCCAGTGCACTTTAATTGTAGAGGGAAGATGACATCAGTTGTCTAAACGTAGGTCTTTGCTATGATTGTGGACATGTTTGAAAGCAGGCAACAGTGTCATCAAAGTTCTATATTTTTTCATAAAAAGAATGAGAAAAATTATTTTTACATATTCTTAACACAGTGTGCGCTCTCCAGTTTAAAATAAAATTGTAACAATATATAAAATGTGCTTAACATTTTAATAGTCTGTATTAATAACAAGTAACAGTAAGCAATGTGTTATTCTGAATTAGAAACGGAGTTGTCATTTCTAGTTGGATGTACTCCGAGACATTTTTTGCGGCTTGATATCCCATCCACAGCCAAACAGCCAAATATCTCCAAATTGTAATAACAAAAATTGAAAATGTTCAATTAACAAATATGTAATTTCATAACTAGCTCATGATTTTTCTCATTGAATGCTTGTCTCTTGGAAACTACTGGACATTTTAGAGGGTGCATAAAATTTATCTGGTCATCAATAAACACCTCACATTCTTTGTATCAGAAAATAGTGGATCCATTTAACGGTTATGAACAATGTGAGATAAATCCAGGCTGGTACAAGGCCACTGAAGGCTTTGGCAGGATAGTCAGATCGCAAAAGCTGAGGAGGCTGGAAGACAGGAAAAATGTTTGAATCAAGCAAGGTAGGGAGGTGTCAAATGTTAAGTGTTTAGAGAAAAGAAACAGCAATATTTGGAAATGAGGGCACTATTTATGTTGGAGTTCCATTTCGACGAATGCAAGACAAACCAGACCAATATGCATCATTCATCAGTTTTATTGATTTTCTTTCTCAGTATTATTAACAAAGCCAAAGTGCACAGTGAACTTGATCTTCACTCATCATTTATATCCTCATTTACTGTGTAATAAAGCAGTTTACTCAGGACCTACCCTCATTTTAGCAATACTGAAATTAAAGGAAGATACCTTTAAATGCCACAAACACTCACATCACAGAAGGTTGTAGTTTTGAATTGTGTCATTATATACGTAGACATCGGACAGTGCAAGTCAATTGCTATGCAACTGACATGCACAGAGCTGTGAGCTGCCAGTAGAAAAACAAAGAAGGATCAATGAAACAAGCCACAGTTAAGCACAGCTGAAGAGAACATGTCTGCAGCTTTTCTATTCCAGTTCCTCTTCAAATTACTGCGAATGTGAGGCATATCCGGGAACTCTTCCAAGCACAACAGACTTGTTGAACAAATCGCTATATGGCAAGTCACTCTACATTTATCACTGTTAAGAAGAGACTGTTTCAAAACATATTCTGCCTTAAATGTCTTTGAAAAGCAAAAAAAAATTCTGCAGAAGTTTTATAAGTTTTGAAGGCGTGTCCTGAACCCCAAGTGAATATTATGCATGAATAGTATGTGTTCAATATCAGGGACCAAGGGATAAAGGAAGAGTTCATTGATCAATATGTTATGTCATTAACTCGGTTCATTGAAACCTGAGAATTCAAGCAACTAAAAGGTGAATATGGAATAGGCATTACAGATCCTTCCATGACAGCAGACTGCTCACGAAAAGAGTTGGGTTCTCAAGAAATTTTTGAAATGTGCTGAAGTTCTGAGTTAGTAAAGCAGCAATTCACATGTATGGGAGGACAGGTGAATTTGTCCACAATGTGGGAAAGTAGTCAAGTCCCGTACAGTGTGTTGATAAGCAGCTCAAATCTAGCTGTCATAGTGAAAGGCAGGCTAAACCCAACATGAGCAAGAATGTAGAGTAAAACAAGTATCCACAGAAGAGTCAGTAGAAAAATCAAGCTCAAAGGATAAGTTGCAAATGTCATGGATGGTGTCAAGTGAGACAAATGAAAGCATGTTCAGCATGGCAAAAAGTGTTTTAGCTGCAAGAACTAAACGATTTTACACACAAGTGTTTAGCTAGGAAGATGATAAAAACAATTGCTACAAAATGTGAGATGAAGATTCAGATGAAACAAACATGGACGATTCAATCTAGACTTTACAACAGATTGGAACCTCAAAAGAGAAAATGGTTTGTAACAATTATAACGAAGACAGAACAAGAGTGTCGAGCGAATATGAAATGCGAGGTGCTTCTCACAGCATCTCACAGCATCATGAGATCTATAAACCTGTGTAAAATTATACCAGATGGCAAACCAAAAATGAAATCATCAGAGGTAAAGTTGGGACTCTGAGACAGAATGATGTTCGCCCCAAGAAGACAAATTAATCTGATCGCCCAATATTATGACAAATCCGAAAATCTGTAATTCTAGGTTTTAGAGAAAAAGCTAAAGCCACTTATCTTGAAAGAAGCAAAATCGAAAAGCTTGGACAAATAACCCTAAATACTTGAGATGAGATTTACCCGACTTGCAGGCCACATTGGCTGATGAACAGACAGATAAACACTGCAATTCAGAGAGGGTGTGACTGCAAGAGCACAAAAGAATCTAGATGCCGAACTCACAAAACACAAACATTGCCTTGTCAGAAAAAGCATAAACCAGCTGAGAGATTTTGAAACTGAACCAGACAGCACATATTTCTAACCAGCAGATGTTGGAGTACAAGTTGACAACCTGCATGTGTACCATCATAAGAGATAAACACTTCAAAGATCACATGTACCATGATGTAAATAAATGGATGAAAGTGAGACTAAATGGAATAATAAACAGTTGCTAATGTGTGAGAACAGTACTTGTATATAATTGGCAACTTGTGAGAATTAAAATGTACATGATTTGGTGTGCTTTTTTTTGTATCAAAAGAGGGATGTCTAGACTGAAAGACAATCACATACAACTGACTGTCCTAATGTGCCACAGTGATCTCTAACAGGAAGTACACACCTTGTAGACAGACATTTTGTGTTCACTCAATTAAAATCCTCGTGTTAATATGAGTGTGGTACACTCAAAACTCACCCACTACCAGTATCTCCCTGATGGACTGGGCACAAACCCAGCTGAAATTTCACTGCTCCATGCAATACCAATTCTATGATTTTACACACTTAGCAAGTAGCTTAGATTGCAAGATGGCACTGCAGCAAATTGGGACGTTACACCAGGAAATGGGACAATTATGGGTTTTGCACCGATGATATCCTCTTAGTAAATGCTGTTCTGTGTGGAGGGCAAAAATATGATATCAGATCTAATATCTGTACCACATATTGAAGAACTGGAACATCTGGTCCACTAAAATGTTCTAATAATTCATAACAAAAATGCTAGGATTACTGCGTTTTGTTGGTTTGGTCTGATGTTTAAAATAAGTCTGTCAATATTGCCCAGAGTCAAGAGCTTGCAATGCTAACATTTAACAAATAACATTCACACTGTTATCACTCCCAGCTGCATTTTCAGTTTTTTGAGTGACACGTGTATGTTAGACTGCATTGTATTTTATTGCTGAGTATAATTGCCCTGAGCTTGCTGGTACTGTATAATGAGGGTGCCATTATGTGGAGCTCTTCCTGCACCAGATGAGGCAAATTCAAATCTCAATCTTGCTTCAAAGTTTTGATGCTAGTGTTTAAATGCCATCTGTCTCAGAGCTTTAAGTTGCTATGACAGACTCTACATTGGTCAATCTTGGAGATCAGCATGTGTTAGAAAAGACATCTCAGAAATATCCAAATTTGATTCACGAAATGCATGAGCTTAGACAAAATGCTGATTAATGTAGGGTTGCTAGGCATTTAATCGAAAGAACACACAGAGACACCCCAGGGACCCACTATCACTAACAGCAAGCACAAAGAAATCACCCAATGGTGTCTAGGCTTTACTGCTTAAGTTGTTTATTTTTTTGAGTACACTTGCACAATGCTTACATTCCCTAAAATGGAAATAAAAGGAAAAACCTCCAGTGTTGGAGTCATTCTCAGTGTAAAGGAAGGTGATGGAGTTGCTGCGAGACAAGTATTTCAGCCCCAGAACATCACCATTGGAATTCCCCAGGGTAGTGGGGAACCTACCATCTTTAGCTGCTGCAACGACATTCTATCCACCATAATCTCAGAAGTGGGGATGCTTACTGGTGGTTGAATAATGGTCAGTAAAATTGGCAACTGCTCAGATACTGGAATAATCTGGGCACACATGCTGCAAAACAATAACAATGATCAAGTAATATGTGGACCATGGAACCACCACACAATCAACATCTCCAACAAGAAGGAATCTAGAAACTGCCCTTTGGAGTTCAATAGCATTACCATCACTGAATCTCCAACCTTGGAGTTACAATTGACCAGAAATTGAAGTTGACCAGCCAGATAAATATTTTGGTTATCAACAGCATGTCAGAGGTTGAGAAAACTACCATTTACAAATTAGAGGTCATGATTCTAATAAAATTCTCCCCATTTGCAGTTCCAACAACACTCAAGTTTTACACAATCCAGGGCAAAGAGGTGGGGGGGAATAGATAACGTGAATAGGCAAGATGTATTCCTTAGGGTGGGAGAATTTGAAAGTAGAGGGCATATTTTTAAGGTGAGATGAGGAAGATTTAGAAGGGACATGAGGGGCAGCTTTTTCACACAGAGGGAGATTTGTACGTGGAATGATTTGCCAGAGGAAATGAGAGATCCAGGTACAGTTACAACATTTAAAAGGCATTTACACAGGAACGTGAATAGGAAAGGTTTAGAGGAATATGGGCCAAATGCAGGCAAATGGGACGAGTTTAGTTGGGGAAACTTGGTTGGCATGGACGAGTTGGATTGAAGGGTCTGTTTCTGTTCTGAATGACACTCTAACAAAGCATCCTGCTTGACTGGCACCTTATCTATCAATTCTTTCCACCATCTATTCACGATGGCAGTACTATGTCCCGTATGCAAGTTGCATATCTAGAAATCATCAAAACCCCTTTGAAAGCATTTGCCAAACCCATAGCCTCTATTACCAAAAAGGACAAGGGCAGGCGAAACATGGGAACACCACCACCTGCAAGCTTCCCCCTAATTCATTCACTAACCCGAGTATCACTCCAGTTCACCTTGTCAGATCAAAATCATGGCAACCTCTTCTTAACAGCAACAGATGGACTGCAGCAATTCAGAGTCAGGTTACCATTCCCTTCACAAGAGAAATCAGGGTTGGGTATCAAATGCTGGCTTTGCCGGTGATGCTCACATCCTATGAATGAATAAAAGGTCACACAAACATCAAAACAGCAGCTTGCATTATCCAGTGGTTTTATACAAAGCAATGTGAAACACGGATTTGGTGCTAAAATGTTCAGTTATAGAAGTGACAGAAGGTGCGGTTTAGTAATTCCTCAACCAGAGTTACCCAGGTCTCACCTAGTAACAAAACATTCAATTTCACCGAATGTCAGCAGCTCAGCTTCATTCACCTACAGGAATATAGTTAGTCAGTTTAAGGGAAATTCACTGGAAGAATGACAAAACATAAAAAAAAACAGTTTTGAAAGTGGGCCAGAGAGACTAGGAGGCAGGCACCTAGCAGAAGGGTTATGCAGAGTCAAGTCCTGATCTCTTGGGGCTCAGCTAATCAGAAGGCTGTCTTCACAGCAAGACCATTGTTTAGATCATTGGTGGTAACTGCTTGCTTCCAAGAGCTGATTGACATTGCTGGTGTTCCCATTGACCACATAGAAACAGCTAGAAGTAGAAGAAAATCAATTTTTGTTTTGCTGGCATGTACTGTAACTGCTGTACATTTTACTGTATCTCCCATGGATTTGGGCTGCAAACCCTTCTACACAATGGGATTGAGAATAGAACACTTATGGTGCTAAAATGTACGGTGCACAGTATACTGTGTACACGTCTGGTTTCTTTAACAGTTTCTGGGAAGCCAAGTTCACTGCCACTGAAATGTCCGAAAATTTATTTTCCACTTGAAGTTTAAGTTGGTACCTGTCCTTTTCATGACATTGTCAAGTTCAGAGGCTACCTTGTAACAATCAATGTCCAATTTATGTGGGTGATACTACCAAATGACCTATGCCCAGAATTATGAGGGAATCAATGAGGATCATGTATGTTTTAAATTGACATTGTGCTTTAAAACATATTTCTTCGGTGGGAATTTTAACCTGACGAATTGAGGAATGAGCTACTAAGATGTTTCACAGCTGAATCCCCACTGTAACTCCATCACTTTTTGTTTTAATAGATGCGGGACAGGAGGAGAGTTGGGAAATGAACCTACTTCCAGGACATTGGTTTGCAACTTGAGTTCTGACCATGAGTCTGCTTGCCTCATGTTTAACTTCCATTTTATGTATTCCTTTGGCTAGCCATGTTTTCCAGCCTTTGGGAAAACTGTTTTAAAGCCAAGCAAGGCAGGCTGGAGATATGTTCTTTCCATTTACATGCTGTGTCTAGTTTAAATGCTTCGCACCATCCCAAGATTAGACATATCCTTTATAGTTGGGGAGGGTGTCAGGGAACGATATTATCTCTGGCTTCCATGGCCCCACATTGCAATACCAACCTGTCCACTACCTCCGTAGCCTGTACTGCAGATTTTTTCAATTTATCATTAACTTTTATTTCTTATGCTGGAAAAAATGATCACATTCTACAATAAAAGTAAATATCATGAACAATAGCAAGATTTCCAGAAACAGGAAAGCTGAATTTTATGCTCTCAAATCCACATAACTCATGGCCTCTAGTCTGTAGAGGTATTATATATTTATTGATTATTAATGTCTCTCTTACTTTTTCCACTTGACTATTTATTAATTGCCGGAATATACACGGATGAACTCATTCTCTGGTTACCCCATGCCATTAAAGAGTCACAAATGTAGGAGAGAAAAAGACCAAAGATAGCAGAAATACAGAATGTTTTCACAATCTGTTAATCTTTCACAAACAAGTCTATAGTCCACAGCAGTGCACTGCACCAATGTCTAAAATGCAGAAATCTTAGTGTGACTTGCTGAAGTAAATCTCACTATTTCCAATCTATTCAAATCCTGTCAATTCCATGAATGCTGTGACAGGAATGTTTACAAAGCTAATTCATGCGCAACATCATTATTCAAATGATGGAAAAGTTTTATATTGTAAGTGAAGTTTGTAATGTCAAAGTTAGAGGCAATCTAACCTGGCATTTAATGGCATCATTATCACTGAATTCCCAGCTGAACTACCACCATTCCAGAAGCTACCATTGACCAGAAACGGAATGAGACTAGTTATGTAAGGTATGGGCTAGGAATTTTGCTTCGAGTAACTCACCTCCTGACTCCCAAACTATCAACAAGGCACAGCTCAGGAGTGTGATGATACACTTCTCATTCATCTGGGTGAGTGCAATTCCAAAAACACTCGAGCAGCTTGACACTGTCTAGGTCAAAGCAGCCTACATAATTGGCACCACATATAAACATTATCTCTAATCAATACTGACACTCAGTAGCAGCAGTGTGTACTATCTACAAGATACACTGCAGAAATTCACCAAAGATCCTTAGACAGTACCTTTCAAACCAAAGACCACTACCATTGAGTGGGACAGGAACAGCAGATGCACCGGAAAACTACCATCTACAAGTACCCCTACAAGTCACTTGCAATCCAGACTTGGAAATGTATTGTTGTTCCTTCAGCGTCATTGAATCAAAATCTTGGAGCTTTCTCCCTCACGGCATTCTGGGCATTCCTTTACCCATTGGATTCAATAAATGTCAGCAGCAGCTCATCACCAACTTCTATCAGGGCAACTAGGAATACACAATAAATGCTGGTTACTCAGCAATGCTCATATCGCATGAGTGAATAAAACAAACGCTACAGAGATAGTGATGGACTAACAGGAATCTCTGAAGAATCCTTAGATTTTTTAAAAGCTTCAGAGGATCAGAAAACTGTCAATATAACATTCAGTTTCAAAAGTGGAAGGAGAAAATAATGGATAACTTACAGACCAGTTAGCTTAACATCTATCACTGAGAAAGTGTTAGAATCTATTACAAACAATGTAATAGCAGAGCATTTACAAATGCGTAATATAACTGAAGTGAGTAAGTATGGCTTTATGAAAGGGATATCATGCATGATAAATTTAATAAAATTCTTTCAGGAGGTAATAAGCAGGATACATATTGAGGAACCAGTAGATGTAATATATTTGGATTTCCAAAAGCATTTGATAAGGTATATAAGGCTACTTGTTAAGGTAAGAGCCCATTGCCATGGCAGTAGGATATTAGTATGGATAGAGGGTTTATTTAACAATAGAAGACAAAGAGTTGGGGTAAAAGGGGCATTTTCAGCACGGCGATCTGCAACTAATGCAATGCCACAGGGATCAGTGCTGTGGCCACAATTACTTCATATATAATCTGTGTACATATGTTAATTACTTGAGCACCAAAAGTCAATGTGCCATAGCCAATTTCACAAATGACACAAAAATACGTGGAAAGATACGTGACGAGGATGATACAAAGGGATTTCCGAAACTGAGAAGTTATGCGCCTTATCAGGAAGAAGAGCATAACAGAACATTATTTAAATAAGAATACACAAACATAAGAACATGGGGCAGGAGAAAGTAATTCAGTTCCTCAAACGTGCTTCACACTTTAATAAGATCATTGTTGATTTCATCTTGGGCTCAACTCCACTTTCCTGCCCTCTCATCTTAACCCTTTAGTACATTACTAATTAAAAATATGTCCATATCTTCACCAAATTTATTCAGCATGCTGGCATCCACTGCACTTTGCAATACTGAATTCCACTGATTCACAACTCTTTTCAAGAAACAATTCTTCCTCACCTCCATTTTAAATCTGCCATTATCCTAAAACTATAATTTCTTGTTCTAAATTGCCCCACAAGGCAAAACATCTGCTATTCATTAACTATGTCAATCACCTTTATAAACCTCCATTAGGTCTCCTCTCCCCGTTTTAAAATATAACAAATATAGACTAAATACTCAATCTCTCATAAGACAAGCCTTTCATCTCTGGACTTAATCCAGTGTGCCTTTAAGGTTACATCTTCCCTCAAGTAAGTGGACCAAAACTGCATGAAATACTCCAGATGCAGTCTTACCAATGCCTTGTACAATTGCAACAATTCTTATCTGTTTTTATACTTCATTCCTTTAACAATAATTGCCAAAAATCCATTTGCCCTCCTTATGGCCTGCTCTACCTGTATACTAGCTTTCTGCCTTTGATACTGTGTTGAAAGCTGCAGCACAGGTGGATTTTGAGTCTTTGTGAAGAAAGAAAGCCGTAAAGGTAGATTTTTTAAATCGGTAAAGCAATCAAAGGCTATGGAGACTCAGCAGAAAAGTGGAGTTGAGGATTACTACAACGCCAGGATCTTGTTAAATAGTAGAACAGACTCGATGGGCTGAATACCCTACTTCCTGCTCTGATGCTGCAGCCTGTGTGGTGAGTTCTGTCATCTTTTGTTGTTTGATTGATTTTGATCTTTTAACATGCAGCATAATGTAAAATCACCTGAATATGGCGCCATGTACCCCAGGTGCAAAGATTGTTCATTGGTCCCATCTTATTTTGGCAAAGATCTGAGGAATTAGTAAGCTAAGTGAGACAAGCTGTTACAATAGGGATGACCTTACAAAGTGATTGGCATGTCAAAGAATCAATCAGGGAATGATCAGGAAGATGGTCATTAATTTTAAAAGAACCGAGCAGGAATTGGAAATTAACCTGGTCAATCCAAGATGGACCTTAAACTTTTCACATACTAATAAGCCAATCAGAATTCAGGATGTCTCTCATCATGCACAATGAGTAAAGGTTAGCAAAGATTAACAAGTGATGGTGATGATGCTTTGTGATTTAATACACAAGAAATGAAAACAGAACAGGAGTGCGGTCTACTAGTGTTGTGAACTGGCATCCTGAAGTGGATTACCTGAAGAAACACTGCTTTTACTCAAGTATTATTTCTTTTGTACAGATGAAAAACTTTTAAAAATTCTGCGAAACTTGTGAAAACATCATTTATACCTGGAATGGGTCTTGTAACTAATCACAACCAATAAATGTTTGGATTAGCTTTTTCAAATTCAATCTAAAGTCAAGTTGACTTAGGTCTTGCAATTAAAGTTAGTGAACCTCCAAATTTTATAATTATACCATGAAGAGGCCGTTCAGCTCATATTGTTCATACCAACAGCTTTTTGCCTCAGTAACCCAAAATGTATCCTACTACTCTCCAGTATCTGGATGTGAGTTTGTTCGCTGAGCTGGAAGGTTAGTTTTCAGAAGTTTCGTCACCATTCTAGGTAACATCATCAGTGAGCCTCCAAGGAAGCGCTGGTGTTATGTCCCGCTTTCTATTTATATGTTTAGGTTTCCTTGGGTTGGTGATGTCATTTCCTGCATTGGTGATGTCATTTCCTGTTCTTTTTCTCAGAGGATGGTAGATGGGCCCCAAATCAATGTGTTTGTTGATGGAGTTCCGGTTGGAATGCCATGCTTCTAGGAATTCTCGTGCGTGTCTCTGTTTGGCTTGTCCTAGGATGGATGTGCTGTCCCAATCAAAGTGGTGTCCTTCCTCATCTGTATGTAAGGATATGAGTGATAGTGGGTCATGTCTTTTTGTGGCTAGTTGATGTTCATGTATCCTGGTGGCTAGCTTTCTGCCTGTTTGTCCAATGTAGTGTTTGCCACAGTTCTTGCAAGGTATTTTGTAGATGACGTTCGTTTTGTTTGTTGTCTGTATAGGGTCTTTTAAGTTCATTAGCTACTGTTTTAGTGTGTTGGTGGGTTTGTGGGCTACCCTGATGCCAAGACGTCCGAGTAGTCTGGCAGTCATTTCGGAAATGTCTTTGATGTAGGGGAGAGTGGTTATGGTTTTTGGGCCCGTTTTGTCTGTTTGTTTGGGTTTGTTGCTGAGAAATCGGCAGACTGTGTTCATTGGGTACCCGTTCTTTTTGAATATGCTGTATAGGTGATTTTCCTCTGCTCTGCGTAGTTCCTTTGTGCTGCAGTGTGTCGTGGCTCGTTGGAATAATGTTCTAATGCAGCTTCGTTTGTGGGTGTTGGGATGGTTGCTCCTGTAGTTCAGTATTTGGTCCGTATGTGTTGTTTTCCTGTAGACGCTAGTTTGAAGTTCCCCATTGACTGTTTGCTCTACTGTAACATCTAGGAATGGCAGTTTGTTGCTGTTTTCCTCCTCTTTTGTGAATGTTATGCCAGTAAGGGTACTATTGATGGTCTTGAAGGTTTCCTCTAATTTGTTTTGTTTAGTGATGACAAAGGTGAAAAACTAACCTTCCAGCTCAGCGAACAAACTCACATCCAGAACCTCAACCTGAGCTACAAATCTTCTCAAAACTCACTCTCCAGTATCTTACATACTCATCATTTTAAATGGTTGCTCAATTTTCTTTAACTATGCAATGGTTTATGCCTCAGCTATCACAGTGAAACAGCATTCCACCTTACTCCAACGCTCTACATAATTAAATTTCGCCTAAACATGCCCTTCCTTCCATTAATTAGATAGTTTCAGCATTTCAAACTAATTCACTCAATAGATTACTTTTAAACTTTTTATGTCACTATGTTGGCAAACTATGTGTTCTACTAACCTGCTGTCTTTGTCGCAAATCCATTCCAAAATAAATGAGGAAGAAATCCACAAATTGTATTTAAAGATGTTATTATTGATGTAAATACAAAGGTATCTGAGTCATTATACTCAGAGATAAATTAGTGAAAAGTAGATGTGAATATAACAGCAGTAAGCTATTTATCAATAATTTGTGATAAATATTTAGATTAATCAGCGTGGCAAAAAAATAGATGTAAAGGATTAGAAACATTCAGAATACAATTTGATGGTAAGATAAAACTAGTATATTATTGAAATGAATTCTGATATAATAAAAGGATTTTTATCCTTGATTTTTCTTATATTTCTAGTTATTTCTGATGAACGGAACACTTCCAGTGCTTAGACCTTTATGTCAAGCTCTCTTAATTTCTATTCCCTGAAGCACTTTTCACTCTGAGTTGGCATGTTAGAGGTGACATCAGCCTGTGTCCTCTCTCTTTGGATCTCATCCATTCTAAAACAGGGCTATGGGGTCAATCCATTTTAAGACAGATGGTTTCACGGTTTTAATTTTTGTGCTGGACTTAAAGGATGTAGGAAAGTTAGAATGAAAATGTAATTTAAATGACATGGAAGTGGAGCCGTGTTTGCAATTTAATGACTGCTCCCTGCCATAGTCCTACTGGACCACAGGACTGCTCTCTCATTAGAAAGAAATGGCCGATAGTGGTTTAACCTGAAGGTCATCACACCTCCGGCAAAGGGAGAGAAAGGACTCCTTCATGATAACCACTAAAGGAAATGAAACAAACTTACTTCATATAAAATAACTACAAACTTATAAACTATATTTATTGATGCAAATGTGTAGGACCAAATTTCTGAAGAAGGGTCACTGGACTCAAAACATTAACTCAGATTTCTTTCCACAGATGTTGCCAGATCTACTGAGTTTTCCCAGCAATTTCTATTTTCATTGGAAAAATGTATGATTGGTTCCCTTCGACGATGCACCCAACAGCTTGTCTGTAATGTGTAATGTGATCCAACCACTGTCAGGCAAGCTTCAGAAGTGTTAATATAACTCGTTTCAGAGTTCAGACTCCAGAACTAGGATCATACAATGCACTTACATGGGTATGACTGTAATATCAGGTACATTTGTGGTTCCAGTCGAATGTGGAATGGTGTTCGGTTTTGAGCCTCAGCAGCAGTCATTTGGAAATTGGTTGCTGCAGCAGTCTGGATACCATGGTTGAAGCCATGCCCACGAGTTGACTGGTAGCAGTGAAAGACGACTGACTATCTTTTGAAATCTGGGCACTCCATTTATCTTTTTCATACTGTAGGAAGTACCCCCATTTGCTATTTTTCTCAGCAGTAATCACCCAACTCATTGTTTCCAACCTAACATTGTATCTCTTCAGAACAGGAACAAACACTGCCTTAAACTTAAATTCCTCTCTAAGCAACATACAATTCTGATTTGGAACATTATCACCAATCCTTCACTGTGCGAAAATCTGGGAATTCCATTCCTAACAGAACTATCAGTGCACCTACGCCAAATGGACTGTGGAAGTTCAAGAAGACAACTCTCCACCACCACCTCAAGTGCAAATGAGGTTGGATAATAAATGTTGGTTTTACTACAGACAGCCACATCTGAGTAAATAAATTAAGTTCCCATTGCTGTATGTAATGACACCTTATCAGTACTGAAGTTATGCTTTGATATAAAAGCAAACATTTATTTTAACCATGTTGCAATGAGAATCACCGAATCAATACCAAAAATGTATTGTGCATTGCCAACATACTGGACAGGACAGTATTCAAGTTGACTTTGTATTAAATAAGCAAATTGTTTGAAAATATTGGGAACAGTTTAATTTGCCACACTTTTGTAATTCAGTGTAATTGGAAATTAATTAGAGACAGAAAGACTGCAGATGCTGAAATCCAGGTGGACAAACAGGAGGCTGGAAGTACACAGCAAGCCAGGCAGCACCTGGAGGAAAGGAGCAGTCAATGTTTCAGGTATTACCCTTTCATGAGGAAGTCTCATTGTTTGTCTAATTGAAAATTAATCCCAACCTTCACCACCAAATATGAGCTAATTCATGAAGAACTTCAAACTTATTTAGTGGAGCCATTGAATTTTAAAATGCTATTTTATCATCTTGTAAATAATTAACTTATCTTAAAGAATATAAATGAAATACTCTGGATTGCAGCAGCGAAGCTGAAGCACCTTAACAAAGTTAATAACATAGCCTATCTAATATTTTAATATCACTGAAGTAATTCAGTTTTATTTTACACGTGCCTCTGAAATTAATTTTCCAGGCAGTTTCTTTTCACGCCTTATCTTTTCAAAACAGTCTTTCTTTTCCCTTTCAGTCGAACGCTTTACTTTCACAGGCAAGGAGGCTTTGTTGCTACAACTGGGGACTCGCAGGCCACCGGTAAAACAATAAAAATGTATTAAATAGATCCAGTCTGGAATTTATGGTATGACTGCTTCATTTTTATGAGAGAGGGAAGAATGTGATTTAGATACCCTGCTTTTGATAACCCAGCAAAATCAGAGGTTCTTATAGATTAGCAATCATCTTGTCTGCATTACGCTGGAAGATGTAATTGACCTGCTGTGACCTGAGAGCACAGAAGCTCTACAATAGCGTAAACCTTTCCATTTTAAAAAGGTTTAGAAGCACCATCAATATGAACAGTGTGCATATGATTTAGTTGATGGTCAAATTATTTCATTTTTCACTGCCTTATTGCTTAACAAAGGGACTGAATGATGTAAAAACCACCAGATTTTTAAAAAAGGCAGAGAAAAGCAGTCAAATAAAATCCCAAAGGTTGATCAGTACAAGAAAATAAAAAGTGGTTTTGGCTCTGAGATTGCTATCATGGTAGTAATTATCAGATACATAAATACTGCTGTTAAATATAAGTTTATATGATTTGTGAATCTTTAAAGTTGCTTTGGACTGAAGCATATTGTCTGTATGCTTGAATCCAGTAATGTTTACATCATCAAAAAAACACCCTGCACTTCTGGAACTTGTATCAGGCCATAATTACCTCATCATCTAAATATCTACAGGTATTTATAATCCATGACTAAATGTATTAGTAGTGATTCCTTTTTGGGCTATGTGTAGTGCTGTTCACACTCCATTCTGAAGACCTAAAGTGTATCCTGAAGGAAAAGTAATTGAATGAAGGCTCCCCAGGATGGTGAGGAATGCAAGGAGTCCATACTCAAGCTAAAATTTCAATTAACAATCTGAATGGAAAACCCTCAAGACAATTTCTTTGAGAGACTTCCTTCAGAGAGGTGAAAAAAATAAAAGTATACACAGGAACAGCTATTACACAAGCTGAGATATTCAGGGCATTTCCTGCCATGCACATTTTCACAGTCTTCTGTCTTCTAACCTTGATGAAGAGTCTGTGACAATTAAACAAGCATATAAACAACCCACCAGAAGTCTTTAAAAATCAGACACTAATCTTGACACTAGTCCAACTGCAATATGGGAAAATATGGATTAGGAACAAGAGTAAGACATTCAGCCTCTCATTCAAAAAGATCTTGGTTGATCTGACCGTGGCCACAACTCCGCTTTCTCATCTCCCTGATAACCTTTGACTTTTTAGGGGAAATAATGGTCTAATGGTCTTATCACTAGACTACTAATCTACAGACTCAGGTAATGATTCAGGATTCTGTGTTTGAATCTCAGCATAGTGGATGGTGGAATGTGAATTCAATAAAAATTTAAAATTTAATGATGACCATGAAACTGTTGTTGATTGTCAGGAAAAGCCCATCCGGTTCACTAATGTCCTTTAGGGAAGGCAACTGCTATCCTCATCCAATCTGGCCTGCGTGTGATCCAGACCCATAGCAATACGGCTTATTCTCAACTGTGCTCTAGGCAATTACAGATGGGCAATGAATGTTGGCTGAGCCAATGATGCCCAAATCCTGTGAATGAATTTTTATAAAACTCTCTTATTAGCCAAGAATCTTTGCCTTTAACAACATTCAATAATGCTAACCCCACGACTCTCTGGGGAAGTGACTTCCAAAGTTCCACAACCATGTGAGAGAACAAGATTCTCCTCAACACTGAGTAATTGGGGTGAAAATTAACTGCAACATTTGAAATAGTTTTCGAACAAAGGGTCACTGGACTCAGCATTAATACTGCTTTTCTCCCTATAGATTCTGTTAGGCCTGCTGAACTACTCTAGCACTCTCTATTTTTGTTTCAAAATATTAGAGACAGTTTAAGATAAAAGCTGTCTGAGCTCTGTGATTGATGGTGGAAGATCATATGATAAAATCATAAGGAATGGATCCAAACTGCGTTGGTAATCCTTTTGTAGCTAAAATCAAACATTATTTGATCCCCTGATAGCTGTCACTACATTCCTTTTTCAGGATAATCACTTATCCTCAGTGATTTCAACCTCTATCATATACATGATTAGCTGTCTTTTGAGCTTGTACCCTCACAAAATTTTGCCTCTCTATTAAATCCAAACATACAGATTCATGTCACTCCCTGAATCTTGCTTTCCCATACAGCCTCCTAATTTCTATGAGGTAGTAAGAACTGCAGATGCTGGAGTCAGAGATAACACAGTGTGGAGCTGGAAGAACACTGCAGGTTAGGCAGCATCAGAGGAGCAGGAAAGTTGATGTTTCAGGTCCCAAACCGAAAAATCGACTTTCCTGCTGTTCTGAGGCCGCCCGGCCTGCTGTGTTCCTCCAGCTCCGCACTGGGGTATCACTTAATTTTGAGATTTTTATTTACTGGTAAGGCCATCTTTAGTCTCCTTATTGTGCCCTTCTCCACTCTTTACTCCTTCTGCCACATTTCTCTGTACCCAGTCTGGAAAAAGCTCTATTCCAAGTCATTCGCAATGGCATTTTCAAATGGCTGTGTTTACCGATATCCAGGAGCATGAGCAGTTGTTGCGAAATCTCTGAATTAAGGTTAAATAAAGACTATTAAAAACCTAAGAAACATCTTAAAAATGTTAAAAAAGTGAAAAGTATGGTTAAACAAAGTAGAATTTTTTTTCAATTTTTAAAAATTGACAGTATATTGCCCATGCACAATTTGAAAGAAAGGAGGTAACATGCACAGTTGGCATTTATCATTGTATCACTGATGTCAGCAGGCACTTTGCTCATGGCTGAAGTTCTTGAAACATAATGTTTTTGTGTATGCTCCACCCCCCAACAAAACTTTCTCAGAGTTCCAATGGTTACTATGCCATGCTCTTACAACACCTTTGCTTCACCATCTAGCTGAATTGAATTGTACTTATCTGGCTTCGTTCTTGTCCATACAATGGCAACCAGTGTGTCACCTGCAATACATTCTTGTCCCATTCATGCACTGTTACCTCTGGTTCCCCTCAAGAATCTATCCTTAGCCCATCCTATTTCTCCCTTACATTTGCCCTCTCTGTAACATCATCTGAAACCATTTCACTTACTTAGATTTATCCCATCTTTACTTACTATCTCCATCTTTTCTGATTTCACTATTCGTACAAAAAATCCTCAATCCTCCTACTTGAGCCTGCAATTTTGCCTAATCTGCAGCCAGTATTCTATATAATCACCACATAATTCTAATAGTCTTTGTGCTTCTATTTCCTCTACTTTATCAGTAATATCAGCCTAGTTCGTCCCCTCCCCCCACTGCACCACACAACCAGCCCAGCTCTTCCCCCCCACCCACTGCATCCCAAAACCAGTCCAACCTGTCTCTGCCTCCCTAATCGGTTCTTCCTCTCACCCATCCCTTCCTCCCACCCCAAGCCGCACCCCCAGCTACCTACTAACCTCATCCCACCTCCTTGACCTGTCCGTCTTCCCTGGACTGACCTATCCCCTCCCTACCTCCCCACCTATACTCTCCTCTCCACCTATCTTCTTTTCTCTCCATCTTCGGTCCACCTCCCCCTCTCTCCCTATTTATTCCAGTTCCCTCTCCCCATCCCCCTCTCTGATGAAGGGTCTAGGCCCGAAACGTCAGCTTTTGTGCTCCTGAGATACTGCTTGGCCTGCTGTGTTCATCCAGCCTCACATTTTATTATCTTGGAATTCTCCAGCATCTGCAGTTCCCATTATCTCTTATCAGTAATATCGCTTGGTTTTTGGTTTATGGCTTAAGTGCTTACCTTTCCTAATCTAAAATGCTTCCTTGCACAGACTGGGAAAGGAACAATTTTCACTGGTCTGGCTGATACCAAATCCCATAAGGCTCTTCTGTACAACCTGTAGGAAACATGCAAATACTTGTACATTTTAACTACGGTATTTAATTAATCATCAACTATAAGCTTTCCTCTCTTTTGTCACAGCAGAAATCATTCCCATTATGTAAACATTGTTCTATACATAACTCATCCTCATGCCAAACAAAAATCCATTGGTCTTGCAAATTTCAATTATTGCAGCATCCACAGCTTTTAAGATAATTTCATATTTCTGCTATCTGTTGTATGATGAGTAACTTCTTGATAGCCAAATAGTTTATTTCCAATTTTAAGATTTTGTCCCCTTGTTCTTGATACCCTGAACTGAAAAAATGATTTCCTTGCATTTCCCCTATTGAATACATTTAACCCATTCAGCACCTCAAACAAGTTACAACTCAAAATGTCCTACCAAAGGGAATGCAAGGTAATTTTATAGAACCTATCATTATAATTTAACTCTTCGAAGCCCATTATCACTTTGGTATCTGCAACTGCTTCTGGGCATGCAGTGTCCAAAATTGAACAATGTATTTCAGATGGGTATAAGCAAAGATAGGCGTGATTCGGGGATTGCAACACATTAATCGAGAGTAAACTTGTAAATCTCTATTTTCCAATGAGTGGCTCATTTTCTGTTTTGGAAAAATAATCAACAGGATTATATCCAAGGGTCTAGTCCTGAAACATCAGCCTTCCTTCTCCTCTAATGCTGCTGGGCCTGTTGTGTTCATCCAGCTCTTCACCTTGTTATCTCAGATTCTCCAACATCTGCAGTTCCTACTATCTCTCTAACTAATTTGCCAACTCTGTCCCTTGTGCATCATTGCTATGGTAGCGCTGTGAACTTGCCTCATAGCTAGCTATATTGTCGTGGGAAAAATAATCTACCTGGTTGACATCATCAGTGGGTGGCAGGTCCATCCATGAAATGTCAAAAGACATCCTGCTTCCATGAAGACGGGAGTAGCACCTTTGTTTACAATTACTAAAGATGATTGTGTTTGTTTAATCTGCAGGGTCAGAGTTGCAGTCGAAAAAAATCCCAAAATCAAAAGGAACCTTGCAACAGTGCACCAATATTTTGGGAGAGACTTTTCTGCAAGAAGTAGCCCATGGTCACTAAATGCAAGTGAAATAAAAAGTGCACTGCAGAAAGAGCAACTTTTCATTACTAAACCACCCAAGAATTTTAAGACGGCAACAGCAACACCTTTTCAAAGTTTGTCATTGTTTGACCAAGTACACTGCAATATATACAGCTGGTGAGATTGTGACAGGCACGTTGATTCTAATATCAGAGTCCCTATTTTGAGATCACAAAAATAATGCTGAAAATATGTCTGCCATTTCAGAACTGTTGTTAGGGACAAGCACCACGGCAAGAAGAATATCTGCATTATTGATCAATGTGACAGAGCAGTTAGAGAGGGATTTTAATGAAGGGAAGTAGTTTTGCATTCCGTATAATGAATCTGTTGACACTAACCATACTGCCCAGCTGGCAGTGATCATTCAAACGGTATTTGAAATCTTCACCATTAAAGTGGAATTCTCAACGTTGTTATCTTTGAAACCCACAACTAGACGAGTGGATATCTAAAAGAGGTAATCATTATTTTATATTATCTTGGAAGCAAGAAATGAAACTACTCCCCAATTATGAAACATTGCATGGCTGATTGATTTTGCATTTTTAACAGATACAAAGAAATTAAATACACTGTGCTGTGAATTGCAAGAGAAGCAGAAGACAATTGTTGACATGATTTGTACAGTGAAAGCTTTCAAATCAAAAATTACCCTAATGGTACACTAAGTCCAGTCCAAAATTTTCCTTCTGTCCTTCAAACACTGGCAGATGATGAAGTTACTGTTGGGATCCTGGACGTTAATAAGTACAGTGATTTCCTGACCAGACTTGGCCAAGAATTCAGCAACAGATTTAAGGATTTTGAGCAGCTGGAGCTCTGCGTGATATTTACTTCAATCCTCTTCATGGAAATGGATTTAGTGGCATTTCTGAACAAATTAGTGTTGAACCTTGATTGAGTCACTTTGGAAATGGAGATAGTCAGCCTTCAAAATGACACTCAGTTGAAATTAGGCAATTTGCTATAGTTTTGTCAAATCTCATAGATACTGAAAAGTACAGTAAAATCCACAGAGAAGCACTGAATGGGCTTTCTTATTTTGTTCTACCTATCGTTACAAATCCACCTTTTCTAACATGAACTCTATCAAACCCAAATTTCAAATATCCGGTAAATGCTAATTCAAATGATTCACCAGTGACCTGTCAGAATGTATAACAGGTTACACAGGTGGTGGGCTACTTGCAGTGTCACGTTTCACATTGAGATAACTAAAGATCAATTTTTCTTCATTTTAAATACATAGTTTTTTTAAAATTCAACTGTGGGAACTAAATATATATCCTTAACAAGTCACTTAATTCCCATAAAATTTTTAGCAGCTCATGCTATTATTCATTTATTAGAAATTTTTCTCCTTAAAAAGGTTGGTAACTCCTGGTATAATGAAGCAAACCTTTCCTTTAAACTGCGCATACTTTACCTTTATAATCTAGATTTCTGAGATAAATGCAAACATTGTGTTAGCTCTTTTCCTGTTGCCTTATCTATCTGTCTACTAGCTTTAAGTAATGAGATCTTGAATTCCCAAATCTCACTAGAGTAAGAAATAGTAAGATATTAGATGAGATCACAGTAGGAGGTAATGCAATAAGATCTAAATTAAGTTTACATGTACTTGAACACAACAAGCACATTGTAAATAACATGCTGGGCTGCAGGTACAAATAGCCTTGTGGGAATATAACTTTGTGGTGACAACAGAGATCTTTTTGAAGAAAATGGTAGGAGTGTATACTAAATATTTCTGGATGCAAGATGTTCAGGCAAAATAGGGAAGAAAAGTTAGGAGATGGTGTGGCAGTATTGATTAGGATGAACATTAGTGCTGGAGATAGGTTAAGGACAGACTTCAGTAAAATCTTGCAAATTATAGAGATAGCATTATGGCATTAAATATACTATGTAAACAAATTTGTGTGAAAGATATAGAGGAACAGATTATAAAGAAATTACAGACCGAGCAGAAGAAATTTACTGCAAAGAAGTATGAAGTGGAACATTTTGGTAGGAAGTAGAAGGAAGCAATACAAACTAAAGGGTAACATTCTAAATAAGGTGCAGGAGCAAAATAACTTTTGGGTATCCATATACAAGTTTGAATCTCACCGGTCAACTGAAAAAGACCGGCAACTGCTACTTGATTGACCGTCCTGGAGGCCAACTGTCAGTTAAGTTATGAGGGGTTAGGATTGGATATGAGAATGGAATGTGGGGGACTCGGTCTTGTCACGTTTATTGAGAGATCCCAAGGAATACTCCTGCTGCTCCTGGTCTACGTTGAGAAGCTTCAAAACTACCAGAGGGTGCCTCTACTCAGCATGTGCCAGCATTTACTGAGAAGAGTATCTGTGATGAACAGTCCTACTGATGTCATAAGACCCCAATGTATTAATGAATTCTCACTTAAGTCAACTGCATAACAAAACAGTGAGGTTAAAACGGTCATGGATCAAGAATAGGGGAATAAGTTAATGACATGGACTTTAACTCTATTCCACCTCGTTTCAGCTGGAAGAGAACATTAACATTCTGCTTGTAGATTCTGATACATACATGCATAAATACAAATGCACGTGATTACATTACATAGCTTCAAATCGACACAACCCATAATTACATATATGGCCTGACAAGTTTTCATAGCATTGGTCCTGCAGAAAATGAATCTGGAAAATTAACAATGGAACATAAGGAAACAGCAGATGAATTAAATAGACATTTTGCTTCAGTTTTCACTATAGAGAATACAAACAACATCTTAGAAATAGCTGTGAGCCAGTAAATGGAAGGAAGGGAAGAACTCAAGAAAATTACAAACACAAGGGAAATGGTGAGAATGTAGTCTGGAGTCATAATGATCATCCAAGTGAAGTGCTGTAAAGAATAACTAGAGGAAGATTTATTGTTCACACTAATTAGCCACAGGATTTATTGCCCACATTAATTCGTTCCCAAACATCTTCCAAACAAGAGTTGACACAGAGTCAGTTTTTGATTATCTCGGTTTCAAAGTTTCCTGCATGGTACACTTGTTTTAAAATAGGAGGTATAATATTAATTACTAAATAGTACCTTGTGTTGTGAAGTTGGTATAGTACTTGTGGATTGGAAGACATGATGTTAGAATTTGTTTGTAAAACAATAAAGAGGGAAGAGTGTGTGGTCTCTTTAATAGGTATTCCAGAATGTTATTACCTTAAGGATAGACTGCTAAGGCAGGAATGGAGATCTTGGCAGGTTAGTGGAGAGGAAAAATGGGTGGAAATTCATCACATAATATTGACGGTAGCATTCAGACTGGAAGTATTACAGGTAGCACATAAATTACTTGTAGGAGGTCATCAAGGAGTGAGGAAGACTCAGGCTAAGATACAGAAACATTTCTATTGGCCTAGGTTGCATGAAGACATGGTTGAATTTTGCCATACCTGTCTTACATGTCAGATGGTAGGAAAGCCAAATTGATGCCCATTCCTACATTTGAAGAACCTTTCCTGCTGGTTATTACTGATTGAACAGGTCTCCTCCCTAAAACCAATGGTGGGAACAAGTATGTGCTAACCATAATAGATGTGTCTACCAGATTTCCAGAGGCAAATAAATTACCAATGTCAAGCCACGACAGGTTGTGGAGGAGTTGCTTGCTTTCTTTACCTGTTATGTGCTATCCAGGGAGATTCAATCAAACCAAGGATCCAATTTTACTGCCAAATTATTTAAGGAGGTCATGGATAGTTTAGGCATCCAACACTTCAAATCAAGTGTGTACCATCCTGAATTCCAGGGAGCATTGGAAAGGTAGCATCAGACCTTAAACACCATGCTGAGGGGCCAGGATTACCCAACTGATTAGGATAAAAGTATCCCATTTATATTGTTTGCTATTGGAGATGCTCCAAACGAATCAACTCAGTTTACTCCATTTGAACTGATATTCGGATACGAAGAGGGCCTTTAAAATTAATTGAGGAAAAGTTATTAGGTGTGAAGTCAAAGAACTCACAGTTGGATTATGTATCTGAGATGAGAGAGAGAGAGATTAAATAGAATAGGTAAATTAGCTACACAACATTTGAAAATGGAACAGCATCTGATGAAGCAAGAAGCAGATAAGAAATCCAAAATTCGTACGTCTGCCCATAGGGATAAAGTATTGGTGCTGTTACCAGTAGTGGGAGATTCTTTCAAAGCAAGGTTTAGTGGTCCCTATCAGATTGAGAAGAAGTTGAATCAGGTGAATTATCTGGTAAAGATGCCAGATCGGAAGCAAACAGGTATGTCATGTGAATATGCAGAAAATTTACTATGACAGGGAAAGGGAACTGTGAAACAGGTACTAGTTACTGCTGCTCAGGGCGAGAAATCAAATCCGGATGATTTGGATTTTGATGTGCCTCAATATAAATTGAATAATGAGGAATTCCTGAAAGAAAGGGAGAGGGTGGTAAGCTTTCAATCTCGGGAACAGAGAACCGAATTGAAAGGCCAATCAGTTATTTTTCAAAGAAACTGAATATCCACCACAGAAAATATTCAACCACTGAAAAGGAGTTACTGAGTTTGGTACTAGCCTTACAACATTTTAATGTTTATGTTGCACACGGTATATTGGAGATGGTTGTGTACACTGATCACAACTTTTTGACATTTTTGGCAAGATTTAAAGACAAGAACACCAGACTATTTCATTGCAGTGTTAGGTGGCAAGCATTTAATTTACAGATTGGAAATGTCGCGCATCATGAAAATGTCATTGCGGATACATTTTCACTAGTCTAAAAGGAAAATGTCTTTATGAGATGGTAGCATTTAAAGTTATATATATGGATATAGAAATAGTATGAAATGTGTAAGTCTAGATTAATGACCTATGTATCTAGTCATAATGGTATTAAGTTTGAGAGAAAAAAATGAAGTTGTCTTTTCATCATGATAGTTCATTTTTTCTTTAAGGGGAGGTGTTGTGAAGTTGGTACAGTACTTATGGATTGGAAGACAAAATATTAGAATTTGTAAAATGATGGGGGGAAGGGTGTGTGGTCCCTTTAAAAGGTGTGTTTTTATAGGCTTGATGATTAAATAAAAATGTCTGCAAGCAGCAGCAGATACACAGAGTTATTGAAATTGAAATATTGCATCAAAAGGCTATCCCATTAGCAAGCAAAGCAGCATTTTTACCAAGACAACAGGTTTCTGAATTTGGCTAATTAATTTAAACCAGCCCCTAGGTACCAAAGCCGAATTAAATTTAAATCTGATGGCTTTGACAACCTCAGACCAATCCTATTGTAAGAAATTAATAGGTCATAAAAGGTATGAAAGAAGTAGGCATTTGAAAATTAGTGAGAACAAACTGCCATCTGTTAGAAGAACAGGTCTCAACAGCCATCGACTCTAAAGAAAGAGAAAGTTATTGGCTCTCACAGAAATGTCTATGATCTCAGAGTAAGCACCATCTAAATAAAGGTAGTATGGCACTCTTAGCCAATATTCCTAAAACAAGAATTCGACAGAAGAAGGCACTCCTGACTGGAGAACAGCAGAGAAGGCAAAGAACATTCTGGAAGATTTATCCGGACTGTAATTTTTGAGTAATTAAGTTTTAATCTATTTTTCTTATAACTTTGGTTTATCGAAGTGGGGTTTGGATCTATCGGATCAGCATAAGTTTAGAATTTTGTTTTATTCGGGAATTATTAGTAGTTAGAGGGGAATTGTTCAGTTTGATAATAGTTTAGTTAATTTGATCACTTTTAGTGGTAGATAAATAAACTGTTATTGGTTGATTGTAGAGTGACTGTCAGGAGTTAATTTCATTTTACCTTTCTTTTATAACAGATTGGGAGTTAACAGGCAGGTTATACCACTTTTCACACTTCCTTTAACCGATTATGAGGCAAGGCAAGCTTCTCTGGGTGTTTTAGATCAGAGGCATTCGATCTCCTGCCTGTAACAGTTGACAGAAAGAGAATAGCAAGACAGCCTCCTGCCAAAACACTGGTCCTAAAAGGGGTCTTCCCAGACTTTCCCCTGCTCTGATGGTAAGTCCCTTCACTTCCACCAGATTGTGGGCCTTTCCGAGCTATTCAATTTTACTGTCATTTTACAAACACAGTGAAGGTTGCTTGTCAATTTTACTTATCTCCTTGATGTTAGAAGGGAGATTTCAGAATTCAGAACTGTGGAATTTTGCACCACTAGAAGTAAATTTTGTATGTTGTAACTTATTGTATTTGACAAGAATTAAATACTTTGCCTGGACATTACCTCTGGAACATGTTCTAGTGCCACATTTAAATTATTGAAGAACTAGTTTTGAAGAACTCCAAAGTTTTTGCCAGCAGGAAGCTGCTGAGAAAGACCACTAGAGATGGGCTTTGATCTAATTCAGTAGCATATAAGCCATTGAATCCTTAAGTGATATACACAGGCCAGGAAAGTGCATTATACTGAGCAAACCAATGCCAAATGCTATTTGCAGCCTGATATTGTTGTACTGTTGAACTAATGCCCCAGCAGAACAGAAAATACTGGCATTTTTACAGAAAGCTCAGATTTTTCGAACTGCAGGGTCATTTCATGGGACCTACATAATAGTGGCTCCATATAAAAATTTAAAACAACTGGATCAAGAGAAAGTCACTCAATATTCAGTTGTAGTGTTATGGCACCTATGTTATTCTCCATTTGATTAAATGCTACCTGTAAACAAACGTAATGCTTCTATGCTTCATTAATCCATTGTCCTGGGTGTTTTCACTCAGAAATTTTCAGTCAGATGGTCAATGATCAGAGGCAAATTAATATCTCTGTCTATCATCTAAGTAAGATAAAGAAGAGTGAATAAAAAGAAGCATTTAGCATAACAAAGATTCTAGTTGAGCATAGTAATGTTGGAAATTTGTTGAACTAAAATTGTAGTTATGAAGGAAACAAGTTGGGGGAAGACATAATCTAAATTTTTAAAATGTTGAGAGCCATTTAAGCATACTGCTCGTGCAGAAAGCACTCAAATAGCACATGGTTAACAAGATTAAACTAAGACTAGAGATTGAGGAAAAATAACCACTATATTAGATGCTAAATTCAGTTTATAACATCTGTAACAGCAATTAATCTTTTGTTGATTAAATGCTTTATAAGAGACTTGAATAAATGTTCCATAACAGGATAAAATAGGCACAGATTATTTAACACTCTGTAGGCCATGATAGTTCTTGAGCTGCGGGTATGATGAATGAGTGTGAATAAGTGCGAGTTCTACAATTAATAATTTCTACATCTATTTTATCACTCATAGGGTTCTGTCAAAATTCATAAAGCTTTATTATTGTCAGACTATATCTGTCCTTTGGGAGACTGAATGATCATTGGAAATTGTATTTCAGTGTGGTAGATTGGTACATGATTGTCAATTAGCCTTTCCCCCTTTCGTATTTACATATTATCGCGAATTATCTTCTTTTGCTTCTGTATCATAAATATGATCAATTTGGAGTTGGTCACAGGATAGCACATAAACATAACTTACAAGCCATGCTTGATGGTAACTCTATGTCATATGTTAAGATGAAATTTATAACTTAGTCTGTTACAGGAATGGGCTATAAATCAATTGAAATAAAATGTTGTACTTAATGTAATTGTTATAGATCAAACCAGACCACCCCACAATATTTTAAGAAGGAGACCCTTAACTTAACTGTTAGAAAACATGACCAAATAACAAATACAGTACCTATTACTAATTAACTGTTCCAATATAGTATTATCCCATAAACATACCACTTGACACAAAGGTAGATTCAGACACAGATTTTTACATGCAATTTTACAATCCAGGAGGAAACAACACCAAGAGAGATTTCAGAGAAGTTAGCAGCTAGGAATCATTTTACAAGTGCTAACTCTTCTGGGATCCAACAGCTTCTGACTGCTACAGCTAAAATAAACTAGAAAGCTTCATCTGTAAGAACTGGCCACTCCCCTTCCATTGTTACAACTGTTTCAAAAAAACCAAAGGGCCAATTGAAGAAGGGTCTAGGCCCGAAACATCAGCCTTCCTGCTCTTCTGATGCTGCCTGGCCTGCTGTGTCCATCCAGCTCTACACCTTGCTATGTCAGATTCTTGAGGTTGGTTGGCTCCCGAGCTGGTTTGTTATTCTGTGCTTGGCAACGGTAATGAAACAGCTGCGGAACAACAAACCAATTCGGCGAGCCAACCAACCTCAACACCCACAACCCGAGCTACAGATCTACTCCAAAAACCTTAACTCAGGTTCTCCAGCATCTGCAGTTCCTACAGCCTCCCCTGATTGTTGACTTAGACTGTCTCCCAAAGCCACTTCATTACCTCTGCCTTTACAACCTCTCTTCAAAAAAAAACCCAGGACAAAATAACCTTTTTAAAGCGACAGCATCATCACAATAATAAGCAAGATTGCAAACTTGTGAAATAAAGGGTCTTTTTTTCTCACAGTGGTGTACTTACTGCAGTAAGAAAGATTATACACCATTGAAATGAACGAAACTATGCTGTTGTCATTGCCTGGGCACCAGCAGGACCATTTACACATACTCAAACATAATTTATTTTAGAACAAATGCAGAGTATGCTGAAGAAACTCAGCAGGTCTGGCAGCTGTGGAGACAGAATTAATTTGGTATTATTGCAACTTAATACAAAGTGTTAAAATCATATTAATAATAAACTGAACTGATTCTTATCATGTCCTTCTGAGGATATACATCTTACTAAGTGTTAAACAGCTAGACAAGAAACACTCATTTTACATACAGCTTTGTCCAAAGATGTGCAGGTTAGGTGGATTGCCCATGCTAAATTGCCCCCAGTGTTCATGGAGGTGTAGATTAAGTGGATTACATGGGACTGGGTGGGATGCTCTGAGGGTCGGTGTGGACTTGTTGGGCTGAAGGGCCTGCTTCCACACTGTAGGGATTCTATGATTCTATGATTCTATGAATCATGTCAATTTAGATCCTCTGCTGTTCTGTCTTGGGGGAAACCGCAGCTTTTGCCATCAGACTAATGCATCAGAAAATGTATTCACAGGGGCCTGATACTTTAATTATCACATTTGGAGAGTGTGAATTGTTGCAGATATCACAGGGAGAATCAAACCAGAATGCAGCAGAGTAGGATTATTGTGAACAAAATGCTGGTATTTCAGAAAGAACAGTCTGAAGATAGCAAAGAAAACAGCATGGGATGGCTGTATTGCCAGCTTCTAATCAATTTGACCACAGAATTCACAGCAAATTGTTCTGTGAAAAATTACAGTAGTCGTACTGCAATCACTGATTCTTCAGAAATGATGTTGGCACAAACATCAACAGAAAATTGAATAAGACCATTATGTGGGCTTTATCACTGCGTTCATAAAATCAAAATAAAATTACTGAAACTTATCACTGCACTGGAATCTGGTCTCATGTTCCACATTTATTATTTAGTGAATGGGGCCAAATGATTGTCTCCGCACTTGCTGAGTTTTAGGCTATTAGTTGCCATCCAATCCGTGGTGGACACATGGAGTTATTGTGCAGCATTATGCGTCTCCTCACAAGGGCAAAAAGGATTTTAGATGATAGCTAGAATAAGTGCAGTTCTCGGTTGGAAATGAGTATGGTTCTGGAATTCCTGCTCTGTGTTAACAGCTGATCTTAGCTAAGAGGTCAAACAAAATGCGGTGACAATTGTTTGCCTGTGAATTATTATCCAGTGTTTTTTTTGCTGGAAAATGTCTCTGAATAGACTCCAGAATGAATGATGTGTTTCCAGCCAAATAAATCCTCATTGTCTAAACCAAAGGAGACATGGACTCCATAATGTCTGTACCCTACAGCAATGGGTGATAACATGTCTGAACAGAAAGGAAACAAAAAGCAAAAAGGATAGTGAACCTACTCATGGACCTGGTCAAGGTAGCCATTAACAGGTCCAGGCAGTGGGCCAATGGGTCACAATTCCCAAGTGTCTGCCTCTTTTTCACAGCTACATTCACGCCTGGGTGTCCCTGGGGAAGTAGTTCATGGTGTCCACCAACACCTTTTACAGCAAGGTGGGCACTACAGGAGCTGGAGTGCATTATTTCCCCTTGCAACTCCATGTTAATTTAATCTCCTACCCTTCTCTCACTTTCGTTAACAATGTACAGACCCTGGTGGGCAGTGCTTATAATTTCTTGTATATATTAATTTGCTAACTGGGTGATTTGATGATGGATTTCTTTTCAATAAAAGAGGACGAAAAGGTGGGCCCCAAAAAGGCAGTCTGCGCATCAGCATTAGACATTATTTCATATCTACTGAACACTCTGTCTATACTTTCAGCACACACATTCCCTCATTCCCTTACAGTCAGAGGTTGCCAAAAGTAATCCAGCCAGCACTTTTAACATGTTGAGCTTCTACGGCAATGACACCAGCTGCACTACAGAATAGAAATTTTGCAGCTGCTGTGTGAATATGAGGTGTGTGACCTCAGCACTGAAGTAGCCATCTGAAACATGGCACCTTATTAGCATCAGAGAGGTAGGAAGCCTGTGTATGACACATGGAACTACTCAGGAACATACACCATCAATCAGCTCTGAATGTGAACATCAACTCAAAACAGCAGGCCTCCACAAAATGAATTACATTATTTAAAATGGGTTTCCTCATTTAAGAAGAAAACCCGGTATTATTAAGTATTAGTCAACAGTTGGGCAGGTTGTGGTGGTGTGATTGTTGAGACTCAGAATGGAGGGGGCGTATACACTTTTAAAAGAAATAAGTCTGGAACAGAGTTCCCAAAGAGCTTGAAATACATTTTTTGATTATTTCTTGGAAAATACATTTAAAAAGATATTTTTCAATTTAGCCCTGCAATAAAGAAATATCAAAGTTATAGTGAAAAGATCTTTGTGTGTATTGTAGAAGAGCAGCTCTATGTGTTTGCTGTTCAACCTAACCGGAAGTATTTGACAATCTTGAGCTTGTCATTTTAATTCTGTACCTTGCTTGCACTCTGACTGTTCTGCCCTCAGCCTGCTGCAGTCTAATAGTGATGTTCCATGTAAGCTGGAGAAACAGCACTTCACCTTTCAACATTACAGCACCTAGGCTCAACACAGCTCAATAATTTTAGATCTTAACCTCTGTCCCATTTTGTTTCACATCTTTGTTTTTCTCTCTCTTCTTTTATTTTCTTACTTAGTTTTCCAATGGTAGCTATCACACCTCCTACAGAAACATCTTTTGCTCTTTACTTATCCCATTTTCCACTCCCTTTAGCTTTTCACTGTTTGTCAATCAATGTCTCCTGCCCTCCACCCTCTCGCACACCTTCCCTTTTATCCCTCTTCTCAGCATTGCTTTTTCACTTGCTCAAAACCTGTTACATATATTTCTAACTTTCTGATGAAACGTCACAGATCTGAAGTGTTAACAATGTATCCTGGTTGAACAGATGCTGCTAGACATGCTGAGTATTTCCAGCATTTCTATTTTCGTTTGAAATAAGCTAATGTTTTCGGTGTGAAGCTCAAACTGATGCTTGCTGATTGTTTTCCAATCATTCAGAAAAAGAATACTTACATGGGAAGCAATAATACTTTAAACAAAAACCCCCAAAAGTACAGTGGTTGGTAGAAATCAGAAACAAAAACAGAAATTGCTGGAAAATCTCAGCAAGTCTGGCAGCATCTGCGGACAGAAATCAAAGTCAATTTTTTGAGTCCAGTAACCCTTCCTCAAGACTGATGGTAGCTAGGAAAAAGTTGGCTTTAAGAAGGGAGAAAAAGGGTGGGGAAAAGGGTAAGGAATAAATGATGGGTGGAGACAGAGCCCAAAGAGAGAGAAGGCAAAGGAGTGGATAACAGTCAGCCTTGAAGAATGACTGGCTGCTAATGGGGGCTACTAGTGACTAACAATGGGTAGTAGTGTGTAATAGCAGTCCATGTGATAATAAAGTCTGGTGTATGGGGAGTTGGGTTAAGGACATGGGAGAAGGTGCCTTAAACCTCAAATTTTTGAATTTGATATTGAGTCCAAAAGGCTGTAGAGTTCCCAAATGGAAAATGAGGTGCAGCTTTTCCAGCTTGCGTTCAGCTTCACTGGAGCACTGCAGCAAGCCTGAGACAGGGAACAAGATGGTGCTTTGAAGTTCCTCTCCAGAATACTTCCCAACCTTTTTAGTGAAAAATATATGATGCTTCAAAACAACGGGAGGACTTTTAGTGCTCCCAGGGTGATGGGCTGGGAGGTAGTGGAACCAGGAAAATGATGAGCACCATATGAGACCAGCTCTCTGACACAGTCCCATCACTGAGGAGGTTTCCTAACAGTGATTCCAGCTGTGGCTCAGATTGTAGGCGGCTAGTTTGTCAATTAAAGGCCCATGAGGGGTGAATACCCTGGGCCAGTGACATTATTGTTCAATTTCTAATGTAAATTAATGACACCACTTTGTCAACATTGGAGTAAACCCTCCCCCAACATGAGAACAAGCCACCAAACTCCCTGCAGCTTCTCAAGGTGGGGACATCAGAGCCCCAAAGGCCCCGTGACTTCCAGAGGGGATGGCTGACAGCAGGCAGACAGGTATCAGTGAATGGGACTCTCCTTTACGAACCAAAAGAACAATGGATGCTGTAAATAAGAAACAAAAACAGAAGTTGCTAAAAAAGCTCAGCACGTCTGGCAGCATCTGTGAAAAGAAATCAGCATGAATGTTTCAGGCCCTGTGACCCTACCTCAGAACTGATGGTAGCTAGGAAAATGCTGATTTACGTGTAAATGTTAGGGTGGGGGAGTAAATGATAGGTGGGGTTTGAGCCCAAAGAAAGAGATGAACGGCGGGGCAGACAAAGGAATGGGTTAAGATCTGGCTAGGAGGGTGAATAGCTGTTAACGGAGACTGTTAGTGGCTAACAATAGGTTGTGTATAATGGCAGGCTATGTGATAGCAAGGCTTTGTGTGTGGGGTTGGTAGCGAGGTCATGGGAGAGTTCAGGCCCTAAAATTATTGAACTCGATATTGAGTCCAGAGGGCTACAGGGTCCCCTAGTGGAAAATGAGGTTTTATTTTTCTAGCTTGTGCTGAGCTTCACTGAAACACTGCAGCAAGCCAGGGACAGAGATGTTGGCTAGGGAACAGGGTGGTATGTTAAAGTGGCAGGCAACGGAAAGCTTAGGGTTTTATTGTACAGGCAGAATGTAGATGTTCTGCAAAGTGGTCACCCAGCCTACACTTGGAGATAATGGGAACTGCAGATGCTGGAGAATCCGAGATAACAAAGTGTGAGCTGGATGAGCACAGCAGGCCAAGCAGCATCTTAGGAGCACAAAAGCTGACATTTTGTGCCTAGACCCTTCTTCAGAAAAGGGGGATGGGGAGAGGGTTCTGAAATAAATAGGGAGAGAGAGGGGGAGACAGATTGAAGATAGACAGAGGAGAAGATAGGTGGAGATGAGACAGAGAAATTAAAGGGGCGGGGATGGAGCCTGTAGAGGTGAGTATAAGTGGGGAGGTAGGAAGGAGATAGGTCAAGGGGGCGGGATGAGGTTAGGAAGTAGGAAATAGAGGTGCGGCTTGAGGTGGGAGGAGGGGATAGGTGATAAGAAGAACAGGTTAGGGAGGCGGGGACGAGCTGGGCTGGTTTTGGGATGCAATGGGGGGATTTTGAAGCTTGTGAAATCCACATTGATAACATTGGGCTGCAGGGTTCCCAAGTGGAATATGAGTTGCTGTTCCTGCAACCTTCGGGTGGCATCGTTGTGGCACTGCAGGAGGCCCAGGATGGACATGTCGTCTGAGGAATGGGAGGGGGAGTTAAAATGGTTCGCGACTGGGAGGTGCAGTTGTTTATTGCAAACCGAGCGGAGGTGTTCTGCAAAGCAGTCCCCAAGCCTCTGCTTGGTTTCCCCAATGTAGAGACAGCCACAACGGGTACGGTGGATGCAGGATACCAGATTGGCAGATGTGCAGGTGAACATCTGCTTGATGTGGAAAGTCATCTTGGGGCCTGGGATGTGGGTGAGGCAGGAGGTGTGGGGGCAACTGGAACACTTCCTGCAGTTGCAGGGGACAGTGCCGGGTGTGGTGGGGTTGGAAGGGAGTGTGGAGTGGGCAAGGGAGTCCCAGAGACAGTGGTCTCTCTGGAAGGCAGACAAGGGTGGGGAGGAAAAATGTCTTTAGTGGTGGGGTCAGATTGTAGATGGCGGAAGTGTTGGAGGATGATGTGTTGTATCCGGAGGTTGGTGGGGTGGTATGTGAGGATGAGGGGGATTCTCTTTTGGCGATTATTGTGGGGATGGGGTGTGAGGGAAGAGTTGCGGGAAATGCGGGAGGCCCGGTTGAGGGCGTTCTCGACCACTGCTGGGGGGGGGGGGGGGGTGGGGAATGTTGCGATCCTTGAAGAACAAAGACATCTGGGATGTACGGGAGTGGAATGCCTCATCCTGGGAGCAAATGCAGCAGAGGCGAAGGAATTGGGAATAGGGGATGGAATTTTTGCAGGAAGGTGGGTGGGAGGAGGTGTATTCTAGTTGCGTATTCTAGGTAGCTGTGGGAGTCGGTGGGCTTGAAATGGATATTGGTTTCTAGGTGGTTGCCTGAGATAGAGACAGAGAGGTCCAGGAAGGTGAGGGATGTGTTGGAGATGGTCCAGGTGAACTTGAAGTTGGGGTGGAAGGTGTTGGTGAAGTGGATGAACTGTTCGAGCTCATCTTGGGAGCACGAGGCAGCGCCGATACAGTCATCAACGTAACGGAGGAAGAAGTGGGAGATAGGGCCAGTGTAGGTACGGAAGAGGGATTGTTCCACGTAACCTACAAAGAGGTAGGCATAGCTTGGGCCCATGCGGGTACCCACGGCCACCTCCTTTGTCTGTAGGAAGTGGGAGGAATCGAAAGAGAAGTTGTTGAGGGTGAGGACGAGTTCGGATAAGTGGATGAGGGTATCAGTGGAGGGGGACTGGTCAGGCCTGCGGGACGGAAAGAAGCGGAGGGCCTTAAGGCCATCTGCATGGGGAATGCAGGTGTACATCCCAGATGTGCTCATTCTTCAAGGGCCGCAAACTCCCCCCCGCAGTGGTTAAGAACGTCCTCGACCGGGTCTCCCGCATTTCCAGCAACTCATCCCTCAAACCCCATCCCCGCAACAACCGCCAAAAAGAGAATTCCCCCTTGTCCTCACATACCACCCCGCCAACCTACGGATACAACGATCATCCTCCGATATTTCCGCCATGTACAATCCGACCCCACCACCAAAGACACTTTTCCATCCCCATCCTTGACTGCCTTCTGGAGAGACCACTCTCTCTGGGACTCCCTTGTCCACTCCACGCTCCCCTCCAACCCCACCACGTCCAGCACTTTCCCCTGCAACCACAGGAAGTGCTATACCTGCCCCCATACCTCCTCCATCACCTACATCCCAGGCCCCAAGATGACTTTCCACATTAAGCAGAGGTTCACCTGCACATCCGCCAATGTGGTATACTGCATCCGCTGTACCTGTTGTGGTTTCCACTACATTGGGGAAAGCCAAGTGGAGGCTTGGGGACCGCTCTGCAGAATGCCTCCGCTTGGTTCGCAATAAATAACTGCACCTCCCAGTTGCGAATCATTTCAACTCGCCCTCGCATTCCTTAGACGACATGTCCATCCTGGGCCTCCTGCAGTGCAGGAACAGCAACTCATATTCAGCTTCGGAACCTTGCAGCCCAATGTTATCAATGTGGATTTCACCAGCTTCAAAATCTCCCCTCCCCCCACTGCATCCCAAAACCAGCCGAGCTCATCCCTGCCTCCCTGACCTGTTCTTCTTATCACCTATCCCCTCCTCCCACCTCAAGCCGCACCTCCATTTCCTACCTCCTAACCTCATCCCACCCACTTGACCTGTACGTCCTCCCCGGACTGACCTATCCCTCCCTACCTCCTCACCTACACCCACCTCGATAGGCTCCATCCCCGCTCCTCTAACTTGTCTGTCTCCTCTCCACCCATCTTCTCCTCTATCCACATTCGATACGCCTCCCCCTCTCTCCCTATTTATTTCAGAACCCTCTCCCCCTCGACCTTTTGTGATGAAGGGTCTAAGCCCGAAACGTCAGCTTTTGTGCTCCTAAGATGCTGCTTGGCCTGCTGTGTTCATCCAGCTCTACACTTTGTTATTAGGTTTCCTGTCTGCTTACAGTTTTCTCTTTCATTATGTTTCGACTCTTATTTTGAGCTTTAGTTGGAATGCTGAAAGGGATCATGGCACATTAAAACATTTTCAAAGCACATTTTGAGCAATTTTATTAATAAGCTCTCTAAATTAGTCATTAGTTATTCAAGATCAATCAATTGTTTCAAGTCCTCACTGAATTATTGTCGGTTGAGCTTCATTTCTGTTTTTCCCTTTGATTTTAAGCATTTTTGGCTTTTGTCTTTTCTTTTGATAGGCAAATTGTTCGAATGCTTCCAGAAGGAATTATTCTTAAACAGTTTTACTTATAAAGGTTTTAAATCAAGTTCAGCATTCTTTGAAACAACTTGACCAATGAATCTCGTTTGGTTCATGCAGTGCCTGAACTTTGATGCTGATAACTGCGTTTTGGCTGTTAGGAAGTAAAAATTAAGACTTTTAGTTGGTAACTTAGCAAAAGAATCAGTGTTTCTGTGCACTTTTATAAACCCACCATTTATTGTGCTTATGGTAAAGTCTTACTTAACTTATGCCAACTTAGGTAAACATTAAGGAACTTCAAACTAACCTAATATATATGTGGCTTTTTTTTAGCGAATGAAAGTTTTACTGACTGAACTACAAGTCACAGTAAAACAAGAGACTGAACCATGTTTTATTTTGTAAGTCTGAGTTGCACCAAGTTTTTTGGAGAGACCTCGTGGGTTTTCTCGACCTAGCTCGCCAAACTTGCTGCATTAACTACCCTGTATGGAAGGTGACTTGCATATCTGACTTCCACTCCATCATCTCATGTGCTGTTCCTGGAACAACGCACCACTCGGTGGGTATCCACCGAAACACCAGCATCTCTGGCACCAATGCCATCCTGGAAATGCTGCTGTGCACGTAGGCCTACATTGGCAATCTGGCATTGCCCTTCACCGGCAATATCATAGCATAGCAGCCACAAAGCTGTAATGCTCACAGCACACAGTCAGCCAGTATGGCTGATACTCCCACGCACACACAACCCCATTCACTCACCCTTGTCACTGCGTGACCACCATGCGGCACGCTTTACCTGTATTTAGCTAAATCCCATCTGAACACAATCTAAGTCAGTGCTTCCCTGACTTCAATGCCCACTAGACCAACAGTTGGCCATTGTCCAGGACAGGGACATCACAAACAGGCAAGCAATCAGCCAATTCCAAATGTAAACATGAGTTTTTGGTTACAGAAAGAAAAAGGGGAGAGAAATTAAACTTACAGCAGCTGAACTGTGTCCGCACAATGCCAAGCAGATTTTGACATAATGACTAAACATGTTACAGTCATGCTATACTCAGCTCCCTTCTATTGGAAGCAGATGTCAATGAGGTTCTGATAGTACAATACAGCACTTGGCATAGTGAGGTGACATGGTCTTCAGCTGGAAGCTGTCATACTCTACCAGTCCTGGGCTACAGTGTAAGTCCTTTCTTCATTGCTTAGCAATTGAAGCAGCAGAGCTTCAATCTGAGACCAAACATGTGCCATCAGGGTCCTGAAAGATGCCCGTCTCTTGAGTTCTTTTTTGCCACCAATCTTCCTCAACATGCAACATGCCTTCCATCACATCTACATCTGAACTTTGCTACCTCAGCAACAAATCAATTAATTGATAACGCTATGTTAAAGGTTTCTGTGGGGGAGAGTGAACACAAAATGCTGAAGATTCACATTCAATTGCAGGGTGAGAAACCTGGCTCTGAAAGTAGTACCATTGACTCAGATAAATGTACACATATATTAAGTGTAGGCAGTGGAATGCACCCTTTAAATAAAACTATAGCTCTTTTGGAGACACTGAAAAAAGTAGTGGCCAACTGAATGGCATGCTGGGAAAACTGACCAACTGAACAGCATGCTGGGTATTGGATCAGACCAGATAGGTATGCAAACCAGATACCTTGACTGATTATATCACATAGGTGTTAAATGAGACAGTGGAACTGAGATATTAAGCAAGGAAGCTTGCAGCGTTCACTGTCAAATTGGATCAAGCCAGACAGATATGCAAACCATTCACCCTGATTGACTGTTGAATGGATTGTTGATGAAACAATGCTGCAAGGTTTTGGGGGGAGTAAAAGATTGGAAAAACCTGAGAAACCAGCTGTGCAAGATAGTGGCAGAGTAGGATGCTCCAGTCAGAACTCCTCCGCTACCCCTCTTCTTTCTCCTCATTTCTCCTTTTTTTACTTCTTCTCTCCCCTCAACACCAGAGCTGGCAGCACATCCAGAACAGTGAGCCCTCACGCCCTGGAACACCGTGAGCAGCGAACCCTGCAGCAAAGTATGGGCTGCAAGCCCCAGAGTAGTGTGGGGAAGCGCACCATTGCAGCAGGTGGGGAAGCAGCCCTAGAGCACTGTGCAAGCAGCGAGTGTGAACTGATGGCACAAGCTTGAGCAGGTGGGAGCAGGCAGCTTGATGCAAGCGGGAGCAGGCAGCCTGGACTGGCGTCAGAGGAGCCGTATCTCCAGAGCATTGGAGAGGCCGAGTCCCCATAGCGACGGGAGGTTGAGACCCAGAGCAATGGAGGGGCTGCATCCCTGGAGTGATGGAGAGGCCACATCCCCAAAGTGTTGGAGCTGCCAAGACCCCATAGCGATGGGAGGCTGAGTCCCAGAGTGATGGAAAGGCCGCATCCCTGGAGAGTCATAGAGACCGAGTCCCCATAGCAATGGGAAGCTAAGGTACAAGTCCTGGTACAGTGCGACTTTGTGATTGCTGCTGACTGCTGGTGAGGAGCGGGCTGGAGGCTGGAGCGATGCAGGACAATTGTTGGATTTAGGCCTAGTGCCACATGTTGAGCTGCTTTTACTGGACTATAATTTAAAACATTTTCACTATGTTGTAACTATCTCTATAAGAAATGCTTATGATTTCCTTTAATCCCCTTTGTGTAAGATCACCAAATTTTGTTTTACTCTGTAAGATTTGTACCTAGGTGTTTGTACCTAAGATGGTGCCATGAAAAGGCAGCCATTGTAAAAACTTTTCAATATACTCCTATACTTCTTATTGTAGTACAAGCAACAATAAAGGATATTATATTCTACTCTATAAAAGGTGAATAAAAGACGATACGTGGAGAAATTAGCATATGGAATTAAACTAGTAAGAAAAACAGACGGTAAGAGTTTTCTACAAGCATACAAAATTGAAGAGAGTAGCTGAAGTAACTTGATTTTTTTGTATTCATAAAAAAAACACTAAAAGCATCTCAGATACATTAGAAAATAAAAAGGGAAAAGGGCAGATTTTTAAAATTGCTGTCAGTATTATTAGAGAATATGATCATTCATTATCTTACTGATTGGGGAGGAGGCTCAAGAGATAGATCATCTAATCCTGGACCTATTTCTTAGGTTTTTAAATATAATGTCACACAGGATTATGTAGTATCAGTAAAAAAATTCATGATAAACCAACAGGGTTGATTTTTACTTGGTCAAATCAGCATTACCAATCCCAAATATCCAGTCATAGTCATAGGGTCATACAGCACAGGAATACTCTTCAGTCTGATCAGTCCATGCCAAACATAATCCCAAACTAAACCAGGACCACCTGCCTGCTCCTGGCCCATAACCCTCCAAACCTTTCCTATTTATGTATCTATCCAAATATCTTCGAAACATTGTAATTGTACCGCATGCATCAGTTCCTCAGGAAGTTCATTCTACACGCGGACCACCCTCTGTGTAAAAAAATTGCCTCTTGTGTCTTTTTTAAATCACTCTCCTCTTACCTTAAAATGTGTCCCCTAGTCATGAAATCCCCCATCCTAGGAAAAAGACAACTGCCATTAACTCTACCTCTACCACTTATTATTTTATAAACTTCTATCAGGTCTCTTCTCAACTCCTATGCTCCAGGGAAAGAAGTTCCAGCCTAGCCAGCCTTTCTTCATAATTCAAACCTTCCATACCCAGCTACATCCTGATAAATCTCTTCTGAACCCTCTCCAACATGATAATATCCTTCCTATAACTCGGCGACCAGACCTGGACACTATTCCACAAGAGGCCTCACCAACATCCTTTACAACCTCAACATGGCTTCCCAACTCCTAGAATCA